>NW_025764904.1:1200000-1800000 GCF_003918875.1 Haliotis rubra | reverse complement strand
GTAGAGCTATGATCAGTATGTGGAGCGGGCTCCTGGGCCCCATTTCACAAAGTGATCTTAGCTAAGGTGATCGTAACTTCCATACTTCAACATAGACTTCGCCAGTCGTAGAGCTATGATCAGTATGTGGAACGGGCTCCTGGGCCCCATTTCACAAAGTGATCTTAGCTAAGGTGATCGTAACTTCCATACTTCAACATAGACTTACGCCAGTCGTAGAGCTATGATCAGTATGTGGAACGGGCTCCTGGGCCCCATTTCACAAAGTGATCTTAGCTTAAGGTGATCGTAACTTCCATACTTCAACATAGACTTCACGCCAGTTGTAGAGCTATGATCAGTATGTGGAACGGGCTCCTGGGCCCCATTTCACAAAGTGATCTTAGCGCTAAGGTGATCGTAACTTCCATACTTCAACATTGACTTACGCCAGTCGTAGAGCTATGATCAGTATGTGGAACGGGCTCCTGGGCCCCATTTCACAAAGTGATCTTAGCGCTAAGGTGATCTTAACTATCATACTTCAACATAGACTTACGCCAGTCGTAGAGCTATGATCAGTATGTGGAACGGGCTCCTGGGCCCCATTTCACAAAGTGATCTTAAGCTAAGGTGATCGTAGAACTTCCATACTTCAACATAGACTTACGCCAGTCGTAGAGCTATGATCAGTATGTGGAACGGGCTCCTGGGCCCCATTTCACAAAGTGATCTTAGCTAAGGTGATCGTAACTTCCATACTTCAACATAGACTTACGCCAGTCAGAGCTATGATCAGTATGTGGAACGGGCTCCTGGGCCCCATTTCACAAAGTGATCTTAGCGCTAAGGTGATCGTAACTTCCATACTTCAACATAGACTTACGCCAGTCGTAGAGCTATGATCAGTATGTGGAACGGGCTCCTGGGTCCCATTTCACAAAGTGATCTTAGTGCTAAGGTGATCGTAACTTCCATACTTCAACATAGACTTACGCCAGTCGTAGAGCTATGATCAGTATGTGGAACGGGCTCCTGGGTCCCATTTCACAAAGTGATCTTAGTGCTAAGGTGGTCGTAACTTCCATACTTCAACATAGACTTACGCCAGTCGTAGAGCTATGATCACTTTGTTATAAGACTGCCATACTTTAACATGGATATTTGACCATCATTGCTCGGAGTTCACTTTGGGAAGTGGGTTAATTTCCCAAATTCCAATTTGGGAGCAAAATTACAAACCCATTTTAGGGGTCTACAGCCAGGATATGGATGGGGTATTGTACAAACAGCATTAACATAAAACTCACTCACTCATTCAACACTGTGTTGTTTTACTGTTAGAGATGCAATGGTATACCATTGTGCCTGGTGTACTGCAATATCTACCAGTTGTTTTCGATTCTGTTGTTATTTCGGTCCAGTCCGGTATATTAGCATTATGAATTGCATTATATTACAACGTACCTCTTGATTGGTCAGTTCATTAAGCTCAGCCAAACATTATTTTATTTACTATTAAGGCCAGACCAATTTTATTTCTTGTTATCGGATCCGCCAGTTATATTTTTTCAAGAATAACAAAAAAAATAAAATGAATTTTCCCCGCTCAAAAAATAAATCCTGTTTTAATTGGCCAAAAATGTAAACTTTCAAAAGAATTTTTTTAGATTGTTTTTTGCCCCATATACACTTCATAACTTGCAAAAAAGTAAAATACTTTGAGTAGTTAGAAGGAACATTACTTTGGTGATTTATTTTGGATTTTTTTCCCCCTCCTGCCTTTAGGTTTTCTGAAGACAAAAATCCGTAAAACAAGAAATAAAATTGGTCTGGCCTAATGCTATTTTAGTCAGGGATTTAATATATCATTTGATTAGTTTTGTTACAAAAAGTACATATGTGTTGGCCAAATTATTGTTTCTCTTGTTTCGAATGCACTTAGTGTAATGAATCGAAACATAGCAAACAGAGAGGTCTATACCATGATGCGTATCGTATCAAAACAATAGAGTATCGTTGCAGACCTATGTATTGTATATTTATTTGTTTATCGGCTATAACATCAGGATGTTAAAACATAATTACATTTACATTTAAAGCGTAATATATTACCACATGGACAAATAATCACAATTTCACAAAAATAGTAAGAAAACTTTGTGTCCCTCTCTGAAATAGACTGAAACTGCATGAAGCAAATCTACGACTCATAGCCTCATTAGTACTCATCATTACTTACCAGTACTCACAAGTATTCATTGATCAGTACTCATAGGTTGGTTGGTGTGTTGTTTAAGGCCACATTCAGCAATATTCCAGCTATATGGCAGCGGTCTGTAAATAATCGAGTCTGGACCAGACAATCCAGTGATCAACATCATGAGCATCAGTACTCAAGGCAGTAAATGGATGAGCGAGTGAGTGAGTGAGTTTAGTTTTACGCCACACTGTCAGTGAGAGTGTCCACCCGATCATGTTAGTTGCCTTTTACAAGCATGGGTTACTGAAGATCAATTCTAACCTGGACCTTCACTGGTAAGTAAATGGACGAGTTTAATCCCAAATATAAATATGTTTGTAGTGTGTGGATGGTATTGTGCTACTGGAAACATCATAAACCATGTTCAATCTCCTTGTAACATGTCCCCAAAAGGATAAATGACAAAAAAGAGAACTTGAAAGAATTTATTTTGCATCCAGTGACTATACCTTTTTTAACCATGTTTACAATAAAAAAAATTCAGAACGCAGATGGTTCTCTTTTTTAGTTCACTTCGACTACTTACAAAAGTTTTAAGAATAAAAATATCTATAAAACAATATATACATTAGTTACCTCTCGGCCCCTTTGGACAAAGCTATCGTAGCACTACAATAGTCGTACCTCCTATACTGTAACATAGACTTACGTCAGTCGCAGCACTACGATAGCTTGGTGAAACAGGGCCCAGGACATAACTAAATCTGTCTATATTTTTAGATGCCAACAGTTATTTCAAAGAATGAGTGAGCTCAATTTGAATGATATTTGTCCAGAATTCCAGATATATCGAGGCGTATCACCTTGTGTGAGAATTGTCATGAACAACAAAGCTAATGTCAAGTTTACCCCATTGGTGAAACCATTGAGCATTAGAATGTTACTTTTGCTGAGGCCATGGATCATAATCAAGTCAGATCAGCATATCCTTGCACTACTAGGGGAGGCAACTCTCCATAATGAACATTTGGTGTCATCGGCCACTGGAGGATATGGAGCTAATAACCATAGCAACATAAATGATACTAAATAACCAGCAGGTTTCTACCTATTGTCTACAACATCTAGTCTTTGTCAAGAACAGTAAAAAAGTATCTTGGTTCAAATAGTCTCAAATAAGAAATAAAATTTGTCTGTTTTTCATTAATATCATATCTTCATCAACATCATGAGTAAACATTGCACTTCATTGCTTTTGATGAGCAATACCTCTTACAAAATAGAAAGTACATCAGTTCATATAATAGTTCCACCAAAATCTGGGGTTTGTTTATACACCAGGGATTTACCTTGAGTCCTGTATTTGAGGGTCCCTGGGACTCATGCTTATAAGTTTCAGGGGTCCTGGACAACAAAATGGGGTTCCCAGACACTTAATTATTATTATTAATACTGTTATTGTATTGTGTATCATGATCATCACATTATTCGTTACAGTAATTGAATTGGAAATTGTACCATAATCCAGCTAGTAGCAAACTCTTTGACAACTTATTGTTTCTTGATTGGAATTTTTACAAAAGTATTTGGACTTTTCTGCGTCCCTGTGGATGCGCTAATAAATTTTGTTGCGCCCATCGTCAATTTTGTTGCGTATAGGACGCAGGAATTCACGTCCTGTAAATCCCTGATACACCTTTAGGACAGTTGAAAGAATATTCCAGCTTCTAATGACGTTTTCAAAACTGACTGGGTAGGTAAAGAATTAATAAGGAACTTTTTATTTTATCTTCTTTTATTAATTCTTTTTTTACAGATTCCAGTTTCACGTTTGGTCAATAGGTCAGTAATTTAAATACAAACATTTAATGCATTGCAAAGGATATTAAATCATTTTACAGTCTGATTTGGACCAGCAGAAGATAAAAATGTTTAAAATCTTTTTATAAATACAACAACTCTAATATCTGAGAGAAGCATTTCATTGTTCAAAAACAATTTGCAAGGCATTATATTACAAATCAATAAAAGGAATCCTCATTCTAATATACAATGCAGGATCTTGAGTCAAGCCCTTTACTGCCTGCAGTGAATAAAGGGAAGGTCCCTGAGGTCATGGTGACCTTAGTTACATGTACAAAAAGATGGAATTTGGTACAAAAATGAAATGCAAAGTGAAATAAATTCTCTCTTAACAAGGTATAGAAATAAAATATGACTGGGACAGTGGACATGTTATGGACAGGTCAGGAGAAAAAACTTTTATTGATAAAAGCCTGAATTATGTTTTTTAAATTTGGTCAACAACAATGGAAATGCCATGCTCTCCTATTCTGTGGTCCCTCCAGGTATAAGACACCATGATTCCACTCAAGATGATGGTTCTTTGGATTCGAACTTGCATTGATCAAACTGAAGTAGGTGTGTCTTCTAACAGTTCAACTCCATACATCACAGGAGTAGCGGCCTTTGGATTGTAATTTCTTGATGTAGTCGAGAGCACCCTCTTTGTCTTTCTTGCCCATCTCCGTGACGATCTTTTCCAGTAAACCATGGACCTCTCTCGCCATGTTCCTTGCATCTCTGACAGGAGAAAATAAAGTCAGGTGAGAGGAATTAACACAAACAATAATTTTAGGGGAAACAAAACAGAACTACAGTCCGTTTGAGTCAGAAACGGACTGATGAATTGCAAATTTTATCATTGTACAAAATTTCCACATAAATATAAATAGTACACATGTTTATCATTTACTAATACCCAACAGCTTTCTTATATTTGAAAATTTTCCCGACTCCACCAAAAAAGTTCTTTAAGAAACTATCATTAAAATTTTGACACAGTTCACTATTTGTTACGAGGGAGGAGTGCAGAAAAAGGGACAACTAGCCAGGTGTGCGTGAAAGGATGGAGAATCAATAACTTGGTGGGCACTTGTGCACGTGCTTCTCTAAACCTGGCTGTCCCTTTCTCTGCACTCCTCCCTCGTAACAAATAGTGAACTGTGTCAAAATTTTAATGATAGTTTCTTAAAGAACTTTTTTGGTGGAGTCCGGAAAATTTTCAAATATAAGAAAGCTGGGTATTAGTAAATGATAACCATGTGTACTATTTATATTTATGTGGCAATTTTGTACAATGATAAAATTTGCAATTCATCAGTCCGTTTCTGACTCAAACGGACTATACAAAGCTCTGCAGCTAATGTGAATTTTCCTGGATATTTTGCAGCAACGGATCATAAAAAGACAGCATATTTGAATAGCTAGAGTTATCAAGTGATGTGTACTGACAGGAGGGAGAAATGGATGCTGTGTTGAGTGTAGATATATGGGTTCACTTCTATATAAACGTTCCAGTCTGGCTAAAAGCTCAAACAACCAAATAAACAGGTTTTATTTGTGAATTAATCATTTAAATGTGAGGTCTCTGAGAGGGCAAAATACTTTTTTTAAAAACAGAAAATAGGTGAAAAGTTGGTAGCTGAAACTCCAAAGCCTTCACTGTATACACGTCACTTAGGCTGTGTACTTATACCCACACATACATGTAATGACCACGCAGATATGTGATTATCAAACACACATGCCCAAATCGATGCTCATGCTGTTGATCACTGGATTGTCTGGTCCAGACTCGATTATTTACAGACCGCCGCCATATAGCTGAAATATTGCTGAGTGTGGCATAAAACTAAACTCACTCACTCACTCACCAAACACACATGTGTCTGCACACATAAGCATGCCTATCGGACCTACACGTGACAGCCAAACATGGACGTGACTATCACACATACACGTGACTCAAACACACACATGTGACTACCACACCCACATCTGACTATAACACACATGTGACTCCAACACACACAAGCGTGATACACACAAGACTCCCAGACATACACAACTTCGAACTCACCCGCACACATACACGTGACCTCCATTCTCTAAGAGCTCCCAGAACTCTGCCATGTTCTGCTCTATAAGGTTCTGGACGTAGACTTTCTTCTCCTGGTCCCGGGAGAATGCCGTGTAGATCTTGGTCAGGCTTCCCTTGACCTTGTAGTCCATCATCTCCTCCTCATAGATGAAGTCTTGGGCCTGATGGCGGCAACCGAAATACAAGATGGTCTGCCCAACAGGCTTGCCTGCAACACCAGAAAACATCCAATGTTCAAAATATATTCATAACATCCATAGAAAAAAACATGCCCACTGTATTGGGCACATATGACATTTTCATCCAGTGCAAACATTCAGTCAAAGTGCTTCTCACTACTATCACCAGTTCAGAGTTACTTGCCCTTGATCTTCATCCCGTGTGCCTCAACAATTTAAACCAGAAGAGAGATCAGGGGCAAGTAACTCCAAAATGGTGAGCATAGCCTGAGGTGTGTTCCAGTTAGGGTTTTCACTCTGCATTAAGAGTATCAGAGATAATGAATAAAATCCACACTGTCTCATACAATATAGTACTTTTCCCAAGATGGCTGGCATGGCTGCCATGTTTAAAGTTCGATCAGAATTCTGCAGGCACATTTTAGTGACAGTCCATGAGCTTCAGAAACCCTGATGTTTCAAGACAGATGTAAATATTTTCAACAGAACCACAAACAGATGGATGAAAAGAAACCTGAAAATTCATGAGACATAGAAGTCAGTGATGCTCCACAATTCCTGAGAACTAAGATTCTTCATGCACACAGCCATCCAATGACAACTCACCCTCGTCCTTCAAGAAGTTCCTCTCCTGTACAAATCCTCGGAATGGAGCGACTCCAGTTCCTGGTCCGATCATGATGACAGGCGTGCTGGGCTTGAAGGGGAGTCGGAATTGGGACTTCCGGACATAGACGGGGACAGTGGGTTTGAGGGACTCAGTGGGGTGCTTCTGAGCCAGCCAGCTTGTTGCCACGCCCTTTGTCAAGCGCCCTGCCCTGGTGGTGTAGTCTACTAGTACAGCAGTGATGTGTATACTCTGTGGGTGAACCTGGGACAGACAGATGATAGGTATATACTTGGCCATGGTAAAATAGTAAAGGAAGCCATCAAGCACTACCTGAAGACTGGAAGACTGCATGTAACACATGATCAAAATATGTGACTACTAAATTCTGTCTTCTCACTTTAGGAGGTAACAACTGAATTTGCTTCTCTCGTTGAGCAAGATGAAGGTGATTCAAAGCCTTCCTGCCTTACCTTCAATGACCTGACTCCCCTCCATTAAATTTTCATTTTAAAAGGATAAAACAGACTTTTCAATTTTAATTTTCCATCATACTGGTTCCTGGATAAATGTCAGACTTCTTGCCTAATCAAAGATTTTCAAGAGTGGCAATTACTGGACATGATCTGATGTACAATTGTCTCTGTTCACCCAGCAGTGAATGGGTACCCGGTGGGATAAGATGGCCATATGACTGTTAACCTTCCAGTGCCTCATAGGGTTAACCAGGGTAATAATATCTGTGCTATGCGCATAATTTGTCTGTAGTGAAAGCATCTTTGAGGTGGATGTTAGACGCTCTACATGTATTATATTGTATGTATGTTGGTCTGTTCAGCTTCCTGTACTCGGAAAAGAGGCAGCTGAGATGGTCATTTGTATATTTTGATTGCTTCTTTAAGGCCACACTATCCAAATATATCACACTTCAAGACTGCCGACTTCGTTTATGTTAGGGCGCGCAAGGACACTCTGTAAAATGTGTGTGTAAACATGCTGACAGGTGCTCAGCCATCCGTATATATGAGAATAAAATCCATATAATTTAGCGTTTTGTACATGAAAATGACCCTCCGGTTACGGAAACTGGATTTCCGGATAAGTGAGTAATTTTACAACATTGTGAATTCGTTTTGAGGAATTTTCGTTCGGAAGGCGAGTTTTCCGGATATCTGAGGTTCGGATAAACGGGGCACAGCTGTACATGTAATAGCTGTTGATGACTTAGTCAATTTTGAATATAGATAACGTTACTGATAGGACAATGGGGAAATATTTGGTCAGAGTAACCTCAAGTTTGTGTGTACAGATTTCTGGATTTAGTTGCAGTCATGAAAGAAATCACAAGACTGGCCTGTACAGAATCCATGTGAGTGAGTGAGTTTCAGCAATATTCCAGCAATATCACGACAAGGGGCAACAGAAATGGGCTCCACACATTGTAACCGTCTGGGGAATCAAACCCGGGTCTTCAGCGTGACAAGCAAACACTTTACCAATGAGGCTACCCCACCATCCCTGACATTCTAAGTGTGACATTTAGTGTGACGTCACTTCCTTGTCAAAGACTGATCATGGTCACGCTTGAAGTTACCATAGTGAAAGTCCAGTCATGTGACAATAACAGTTCCTAAATCACATCCACCCACAGCTACGTTTTCTTCCTCACAGACTGCACGTGCTTTTTACCTTTGGTGAAGATGAGATGGAGTAGAAACGGGATTGTAACCGTGGCAACAGTTCACATATGTGGTCTATGGGAGGCTTGAGGGACGGTAGATCTTCCAAGATGGCCAATATAGACCGATGGTCCTTCTGGACCCAGTCGCTGTAGAGTGCCTGGAACAAGAACAAGGAAATGTAGAATCCACTTGTTGACCTTGGTCGTCACATTGGTGCCTACTGGGGTTCTTGGTAGTATTTCAGGGATAAATTGTATCAAAATGAGGGACCACAGTTTAAACAGTGCCAACAGCAAGTAAAAAATATTCCTTTTGAATTGAAACTTAGTGATTGAAGTAAGTAAATTTGACACAGAATGTCTGAATATACTTTACATCAGAACATAAGCATCAGATAGATCTCAATACATGCTTTATTTAACAGACTTCAGGGATGGCAATTTTCCGCATATCTGCGGATTTCCACCAATTTTCCTCAAATTGATCAATTGAAACCCCTCATTTGATGACACAATATTAAATTTTCAAAACTTTATGTAAAAACTTTCATGTGAAAACATAGTCATGAAAAACAAGGCAGTCATTTTCCAAAATTTTCTAAGCAGACAACTCTTACCTATCCTTTGAAAAAGGGCATTATTTAACCATACAAATCAGTACAACACGATACAAGCACATCCACTGCTTCATTATTACCTTGCCTTCTGATGTAGGTGCTAACATCTTCTGCAAGAATTCCTTATCTTTCTCATCTTCTGCGTATTCGGAGAGCTCACGAAGGACGTGAGTGCGAGGGGGGCTGATGATATCCAGGTAGTGGGACAAGGCAGTACGGTACGTGCAGGGGCAGGGGAAGGGGTGCTTCTTACTCGCCTCCTCTGAAACACACAAGTAAGTTGGGGTAATGCACTCTCCTACCCATTCGTCACATCTTGCAATGTCCATTCAATATAATGTACAGATTTCTTTACTCTTTTATTTTTGATTAGTCTACACACCTAACTAAACATCTTTAATAGAATGGTTTAGTTTCACTGAGAAAATATCCAAAAAACATGTAACACTATTTCGATTTGCGTAGCGATCCTTTGTTTACATAGGTTGTACGGCTCCACGTGCAGTCATCGAAGCTGACGGAGAGCAAACGATGCAGCCAGTTTGATATTTAAATATGTACTGTCATAGACCTAACTGTCGCAGTTGTGGAAGAATATATATGTAACAATGTAAAACATTATGAAGAGAGCGCAGAAAAGCTTTCGTGAGTCCAGTCTCTTCTTATTATGAATATGCGCGTTTGATTACAAACAAGAGAAAAGTCCAGTCACATGATATGCAAATTAGCCTGTGGCAGTGATGTTATATTAAGTCATCGTTGTGCCGGAGTGTGGGGGTAATGGTCATAGAAGGAGACGTACAGAAAGCGTACACTCAGCAGTACTGCAATGAAATGATAGGGTTCTGTATGTATTTAAATCTGGACCATATTGTCTAATGATTGACATCACGAACATCAGTCTACACTATTGGGTTGCTATGGTAATATATACCATGTTGCTGAACCTGACAATCTGATCCCATCAGCAACATCTTACAACAAGTATGGCTTCTGAAGATGAATCTCCACCATGTAGTGAGAGAGAGATAGCTTGACCAGCCTTGAACTGTATCTCAGTCATACATGGGCTGGATATGGGAAGACAGACTGCAGTACTTCACCACCATAGCAAAACCCAACCAACAGCATAAGCATCGATCTATACAACTGGGATACGATGACAGAGCTCCAGATAAGATTTAGCTCATGTGGGTACTGTACCCACTGTATTTTTTTGGTGTGGTTATTATGAATGTTGAGTGGGTATTTCATTTTCCGTTACCCACTGCTTTCAAATATGTGCGTAATTCAGTCATTTTACTAAGCAGGTATGTTCTGCCTTATGTCATACCTAATCAAAACCAAGTTAAATATAATGGAACTGATTTCATAAAAAATCACTCATCCTATACTGACAGTACAACACTAGTCCTATACTAACAGACAACACTTGTCCTATACTAACAGTACAACTTGATAGCAATCGATGTCTTTGTCATTACGCAAGCGATGTTTATAAATATATTCCATAGGCATTTGTTTTAAACTTTTTGCGTATCTAACATTTTAAATGCGTAATTGGTACGCAACAATTATTTTTCAATGCGTAATTGGAAATTTTCTATGCATATTTTACCCGGATACGCAGCTTATCTGGGCCTCTGCAATGACATATGTCAACCAAGTCTGATCACCCGATCCCGTTAGTCGCCTCTTAATACAAGCATGGGTTACTGAAGACCAATTCTAACCCAGATCTTCACTGGTCCAATGCAAGGAAACCCGACCAGGATGTGTACTGAAGCACGATGGCGTGAGACATCAGAGATTGGTCTCTCTTACAAATACCACAACCATGCTATATCGTTGCAGTCTGATACAAGCGTTACCTTACCATCAACATTTGTGAGAGTGAAGACTTGATCCAAATCAACATTCAACCTCTTGCCGATAGCTTCCACCAGTTGAGGGTCATTGATTGGATACACGGCAACGTGGTCTCCAGCCTCGTACCTACAAGGAAGATGGTGGACATTGCACACTGCTCTACTGAACAAGGGAGACTACTCTCAATCATTTTGGGGAAAGGGAGAATTTGTTTGCTTGACATTCACACAGCATAGTTTAAGTTAGGTTCTGCTTACACAGAATCTGGTCGAACAAATATTTTTAAACAAGTGAGTAGGCATTAAACAATATTTTGGTTTACTTCAATTGTCTTTTGTATTTACAAAGGTTGCCCCTTTAAGATGTATATTAGCCTTTAACAAACCTTCATGTGACCTCTCCCTGTCATGTCAAAACTTCCACATGTATAATTTCCAGTAAATGAAGTGAGTGAGGCTTAACACCACTTTTAGCAATATTCCAGCAATATCACATCGGGAAATACCAGAAATGGGTTTCACACATTATGCCCATGTGGGGAATCGAACACGGGTCTTCGGCATGACGAACGACGCCTTAACCACTAGGCTACCCCACGCCCCTCTAGTAAATAGAATATTAACTGCATGTGATATCTCCGTATTAAGATTAGCCAAGTATACAAGCCTTACAGCAGACAAAATATATGATAAGAAAAGTATCAAATTGATGTGATCATTACACAGGAATCACACCAGTTTTTGCCACAATGTCTGATTTGAATTTGTACATTACAGTCAGTTAGACTATGTGGGTACTAAAGCTGAAAAGGCCACACTGGTTGTGATACTACTGCTTCAATTTCAACTTAACTTTGATTTTTGCTGTTATTTTCAAATGAAGGATGGTGCAAAAGAAGTGGTTGTGGTCATTAAGTTTGCATGTTGTGGTGGTGTGTGGTCTTGTGCATAGAGCACTGGTCACAAATCAGGGGAAGTTAAGCAATGCTGGTCACGGGGAGTCCTTAGATGGGTGACCGTGTTTGGCAGCTTGACTCCTGAGAGTTTTTAGGACATCATTCCTGCCCCTCAACAAAGCACAAATGTGGTCTCACCTTAGGCAAGTGAGTCAAACTTGCCTCTGTTCACCCAGCAGAAAATGGGTACCCGGTGGGATAAGTAATATGATTATTAACCTTCTAGCGCGCCTCACAGGCCGCTTGGGTTATCCAGGGTAATAATGTCGACATGTTGTATGCACTTAGAGCATATTCAGCGCTATACAAGTGGCCAATTATTATTATTATTGTGGAGGTCCAGATATATCCCTCTATGGGTGTGTGTTCAGTGCTATATAAGTGGCCAAATTATTACTTTGTTGTCTAAACTAAAATTAAGCCTGACCTGATCCTGGATCCAGTGATGTCAATTTCAATGTGCATACAAGACCGTCCTCCGCCCTTGTGGAGCTCCCGGTTGACTGTGATTGGGGCTAGGAATGGATTCTTGGCATCAAAAGGCCTGGAACAAACACAATCTCAAACTTAAACTGTATCATGGAAGGGGAATAACTCTTGCATCTTGAAGATAGTCAATGCAGACAGACATCTGCCAGTGTTCAAATTAGTCTAGATATAGAACAGTTAAGTTGCAGTGGAAATAGGAACAGTATGATTTTACAATTGAGTGAGCGAGTGAGTTTGGTTTTTTACGTCGCTTTTAGCAATATTTCAGCAATATCACGGCGGGGGACACCAGAAATGAGCTTCACACAATGTACCCATGTGGGGATTCGAAGCCGGGTCTTCGGCGTGACGAGCAAACGCTTTAACCACTAGGCTACCCCACCGCCCCGATTTTACAATTGACTGACTGATGGTGCTATTACTGATCTTAATGGTTGGTTGGTGGATTGTTTTGTTATTTAACACCTGCACCCAGCAATATTCCAGCTGTATGGAGGAGGTCTGTAAATAATCGAGTCTGGACTAGATAATCCGGTGATCAAAAGCATGAGCATCGATATAGGCAATTGGGATACGTTGACATGTGTCAACCAAGTCGGCAAGCCTGACCACCCATGGTTACTGAACAACAAGCATAGGTTACTGAAGATCAATTCTAACCCGGACCTTGTCGGGTCTCTTGTATCTGGAAGATAGACAGAGCAAAACAGCCATCTGCCAGAGTGTTCACTATTCTACAATTCGATTGGCTGATGGTGCTAATACTGATTTTAACAATAATTCTGAATTAAATGAGGGAAGAAAACCCAAGATTGACACTTACGGTTTCTGCAGATTAAAGGAATTCAGTCTGGTAATTTCTCCCGTGAAGATCTTCTCTTTAGGCAGATCTTCATGTTCCTTCAATGCGTACTGACGAATACTGTGAAACACAACAAATATCATCATATTAACATGAATTATCGGTGGTTTTGATTATACAGTATAATGAAGTTAACACAACACATATGAAGATTTAGCAAGGTAAAGACAGTGAATCAGGTGAATGAGGACTTTATTGCTTATTTTTGTTTAACACCGCACTCAGCAGTATTCCAGCTATATGGCGGCGGTCTGTAAATAATCAAGCCTGGACTAGACAATCCAGTGATCAACATCATCAGCATCGATCTACACAATTGGGACCAAAAGACATGTGTCAACCAAGTCAGCAAGCATGACCACCCAATCCTGTTAGTCACCTCTTACAACAAGTATGGGTTACTGAAGACCGATTCTAACCAGGACATTAGGCTCCAGAGTGTTGTGAGTGTTTAGGGGTGCTTTCCTACTAAGTCTAAATGACATCAGACCTTCTTCAGCAGGAATAATTGCCATGCAATCCTCATTCTCACTCTCATCGGAGCTATACATGTGTCACTCAATCCTCATTCTCACTCACCTCGGAGCTATACATGTGTCACTCAATCCTCATTCTCACTCACCTCGGAGCTATACATGTCACTCAATCCTCATTCTCACTCACCTCGGAGCTAAACATGTGTCACACAATCCTCATTCTCACTCATCTCGGAGCTATACATGTGTCACTCAATCCTCATTCTCACTCACCTCGGAGCTATACATGTCACTCAATCCTCATTCTCACTCACCTCGGAGCTATACATGTGTCACTCAATCCTCATTCTCACTCACCTCGGAGCTATACATGTCACTCAATCCTCATTCTCACTCACCTCGGAGCTAAACATGTGTCACTCAATCCTCATTCTCACTCACCTCGGAGCTATACATGTGTCACACAATCCTCATTCTCACCTCGGAGCTATACATGTGTCACTCAATCCTCATTCTCACTCACCTCGGAGCTATACATGTGTCACTCAATCCTCATTCTCACTCACCTCGGAGCTATACATGTGTCACTCAATCCTCATTCTCACTCACCTCGGAGCTATACATGTGTCACACAATCCTCATTCTCACTCACCTCGGAGCTATACATGTGTCACTCAATCCTCATTCTCACTCACCTCGGAGCTATACATGTGTCACTCAATCCTCATTCTCACTCACCTCGGAGCTATACATGTGTCACTCAATCCTCATTCTCACTCACCTCGGAGCTATACATGTGTCACTCAATCCTCATTCTCACTCACCTCGGAGCTATACATGTGTCACTCAATCCTCATTCTCACTCACCTCGGAGCTATACATGTGTCACTCAATCCTCATTCTCACTCACCTCGGAGCTATACATGTGTCACACAATCCTCATTCTCACCTCGGAGCTATACATGTGTCACTCAATCCTCATTCTCACTCACCTCGGAGCTATACATGTGTCACACAATCCTCATTCTCACTCACCTCGGAGCTATACATGTGTCACTCAATCCTCATTCTCTTTTATTCACCTCGGAGCTATACATGTGTCACACAATCCTCATTCTCACTCACCTAGGAGCTATACATGTGTCACTCAATCCTCATTCTCACTCACCTCGGAGCTATACATGTGTCACTCAATCCTCATTCTCACTCACCTCGGAGCTATACATGTGTCACTCAATCCTCATTCTCACTCACCTAGGAGCTATACATGTGTCACACAATCCTCATTCTCACTCACCTCGGAGCTATACATGTGTCACACAATCCTCATTCTCACTCACCTAGGAGCTATACATGTGTCACTCAATCCTCATTCTCACTCACCTCGGAGCTATACATGTGTCAGTCAATCCTCATTCTCACTCACCTAGGAGCTATATATGTGTCATCCAATCATCATTCTCACTCACCTAGGAGCTATACATGTGTCACTCAATCCTCATTCTCACTCACCTCGGAGCTATACATGTGTCACTCAATCCTCATTCTCACTCACCTCGGAGCTATACATGTGTCACTCAATCCTCATTCTCACCACAGCTCAAAGCTGACCAAGGTTCACATATTCAAAGTCTGGTCCATATTCAACCACCATTGAGTCCACACAATTCCCATTTCACATTCAATGACAAATCAAGCAACTACCTTATGTTCTCTTTAAGAAAACCGTCAAACTGCAGAAATGGGCTTGTCAAACTGCAACAATGAGTTTAGAATCAAGTTATACCACCAGTTTTATAAATGTTTACTTCCAACGAACCTGACATCGTCTCCTGTAGGCTGCACACCGAAGTGTTCACACACAGCTGGCCAAAACTTCTCCCGCCATGTTACAAAGTCTTCCTCAATGCTGTCAACAAGAAGTCAACTGTATAAAGCTTTTGACCAGACACATACAATAATATACACAAATAATTAAGATTGGTAATTTGGGGGACAAAGAGACTTTTTGTCTGAATAATTTAAAGAAAACATATCTATTGTTCAGTTGTGTTGTTGGTTTGTTGTTAAACACCGCACTCGGCAATATTCCAGCTATATGGCAAAGGTTTGTATATAATCGAGTCTGGACCAGACAATCCAGTGATTAACAGCATGAGCATCGATCTACACAACCGGGATATCATAACATGTGTCAACCAAGTCAGCGAGCCTGACCACCTGATCCCATTAGTTGCCTCTTACAACAAGCATGGGATGCTGAAGACCAATTCTAACCCGGATCTTCAGTGTCAATGGTTGATTTCACTTTTATGAAGATTAATGTATCAGCAAAATTAGGCCTATCAAATGAATCACTGTGTGTCTGCGTGTCTGTATATGAGTCTATGTGTCTGTGAGTACCCACACAGTAACATTCCTGCAAACTCACAGCAGCAAGTACATTATCAAGTCTTGTTAAGGTTGGTTTTTTTTGTCGCTTTTACACCACACTCAGCAATATTCCAGCTATATGGCGGCGGTCTGTAAATTAACCAGACAATCCAGTGATCAACATTATGAGCATTGTTCCACAAGATATACATGTGATTGATACTGTTGGCGGCATTACATGCCATCAGTGTGATGACGTACAATCAACCAAGCCACTGAGTCTAGCCACCCAATCCACTAAGTCACTTTTCGCCAGTATAGGTTGTGGGACCAGAGACCCCATGTGGTCTGAACTCCCTCCATGAGCACCTTACTTGTTACTATAGAAGTTGTTATCCATAAAGTTTGTCTATATTGTACTTCCCAGCATCTAAAACACCACTCAAAGAAGCAACTTACTTGGCATCATCATCCCCCCTCTCCATGTTCGAAGATCCGGATCCCCCCGAGTTCCTCCAGTCGGGTGTCCACATAGCGCCCCATGGCATTGTAGTGCTCATACGTCTTGTTCCCCAGAGCAAACACCTGAAACATAGAAAGTAACATCACTGACTGGGACAGTTTACTGTGGACATAATTATTGCAACACTATCATTCATTAGAAGTGCTAACACTGACTGACTGACTTTTTTTACGCCGCTTTTAGCAATATTCCAGTAACATCACGGCGGGGGACACCAGCAATGGGCTTCACACATTGTACCTATGTGGGGATTCGAACCCGGGGTCTTTGGCGTAACGAGCCAACACTTTAACCACAAGGCTACCCCACCGACCCAGAACTGCTAATAAAATGGCCGCATAAACCGCATCCCTGTGCTGCTCTGTATATGTAGGGATGAAATAGTACACTCTTACCTCGGTACGGTACATATTGCAGTACAAGGCCTTTGATTCAGTATATGAGATATAAGAAATTAATCAATTCTGTTGAGCAGTTTTTGTGGAGAAGTGGATAGACTTAATCCCCTATTTCACTATCATCAGAGAGAAATTTAACAACATTTATCTAAGTTCAAATGTCTCTAAACATACAAAAAACTATAAAATACAAAAACAAAATATGAGATGCACACCTTTAGAGTCTCTATAAAAGACCTATGTAAGCTAAATGAGTTTTGTGCAGTGTTTTTTGAGGAGAAGTGGATAAAGTACACCCTCTGTTGTATGGGACGAACAGGCTGAATAGAACCAAATTCAACTAAGTTCAAACATCTGTAAAAGTGACAAAATTAAGAAATTGCATAAAAAAATTATGAAATGCACACCTTTAGAGTCCCTACGAAAGACATGTAGAAGTTCATTCAATTCTGTTGAGCAGTTTTTGTGGAGAAGTGGATAGACTTCATCCCCTATTACACTATCATCATAGAGAAATTCAGCAAAATGTACCTAAGTTCAAATGTCTCTAAACTTACAAAAACACAATAACATACAAAAAACAAAACATGAGATGCACACCATTAGAGTCCCAAGAAAGCCCATGTATAAGTTCATTGAATTCCACCGAGCGTTTTTTGTGGAGAAGTGGATAGAGTACATTCCCTGTTTCATACGGACAGACAGATGGGCAGACGGACGGACGGACACGGAGGGTAACCCTATATGCCCCCTGCCATATATAGCGGGGGCAAAAAAGAAAGAAAACTAACAACTAAACATTCATATGGATCAGAAGTATAGCTAAAAGCGATCGTACATTTCCTTGAGAATCTGACCTTGGTGCAGTTGACCTTGTATACTCACAGCGTATTTGATGCCCTGGAGCTCTGCATCACCACTCTGCAGCCAGTCATAGAACTCCTGTGCGTTGTCTGTGGGATCACCTTCGCCATAAGTTGCCATGCAGAATATGGCCATTGAGTTGTCGATCTCACCCAGTCTGGTCAAGTCTTCCTGAAAGTGTTTGGGTGCAAAACTGAATTCAACATTGCATATGTTTCTAATTATCTGTTTCACAATATGTTAGTTTAAAGTGTCTGAACTACTGAATACACCTGAATACTCAGTACAGATAACTTCTTTGAGTGGCATTGTTTAGAAGTTGGAGAGTACTATACAGACAAACTTTATGGATAAACATGAGCTCATCGTACGCAACAACCCCAATCATCAAATCAACAGGACAGAGTACACAATACTGGCAACCAACCAACCTGACTTCACCAAACGAAAATTAACCGAAGCCATCAGTAGACAGATGCTCAGTAGACAGTGGCAATGTTGGATCACTTGTATTGCTAGACTTGAGTGCAGCATTCGACACGATTGATCACAGCATCCTCCTCAAGCTTCTTGAACACCAAATGGGCATCACCGGTTTGGCATTGGGATGGTTTTCATCATATCTGACAGGACGCACTCAAAGAGTCTTGATAAAGCAGTCTTCATCCACAACAGCAGATCTCACATGTGGAGTTCCGCAGGGATCTGTTCTGGGGCCCATCCTCTTCCTCCTTTACATGACATCCTTGACCGACATTTCCGACAAGTATGACACTCCTCATCATTCGTTTGCTGACGATACTCAGCTGGTAGACTTTTTTGCTCTGGATCAGATTCAACATTCCCTAGAGAAGACAGCTATCTGCACGAAGTCCATCAAATCTTGGATGTCATCTATGATGCTCAAAATGAACGATGATAAGACTGAAGCTATGCTTGTCGGCAATAAACATCGTCTGAACAAAATCACGACTGAGAAAAGTCGATGCAGAAATTACTCTAGCTTCATCCGTGAAAGATCTTGGAGTGTTCATAGACCAGGACCTATCACTTGATGCTCAGATCAACCATCTTTCAAGAATCTGCTTCTTCCACCTGAGAGCTATCAGTAAAATTCTCATAATTTAACAACAGATGCAGCCCATACTCTCGTCAGGTCCCTCGTTCTATCTAGACTAGACTATTCAAACAGCATTCTGTTTGGACTCAGCTCTGCACACTTGACAAAACTCCAGAAAGTCCAAAACGTTGCAGCCCGCATTGTATCCCTAACATCTAAAAGATCTCACATAACCCCTGTCCTAAAGTCTCTTCACTGGTTGCCCATCCAAGCCAGAATCGAATTCAAGATCTTGACCATTGTGTTCCAATGTCTACATGACCTAGCGCCTCAGTACCTCTCTGAACTCATCTCAGTGTACACACCGCCGCGACAGCTGAGATCACACCAACAGTTCCTCCTAACAACACCCCCCTGTCAATCTCAAGAACTATGGTCACAGATCATTCAGCTATGCTGCTCCTTCACTGTGGAACAGTCTTCCCATGACCATCAAAACAGCAAAATCTCTTGACTTATTCAAATCTTCATTGAAGACCCATCTTTTCAGGAAATATTACGAATGACTTGTACAATTGCTGCAGTTTTTTAGCTGTACACACGGGGCGCCATGAGCATACACTAGTGTGTGGAAACAGCGCCATACAAATGGACATTATTATTATTATTATATTATCCACATCAAACGACACCGACCCCTGATCAATAGAGACCAAGGTTACTTCATCCCCTCTGTGTACGATGAGCTCATCAACCAACCTTAACTGGTTGTATTACTTGTACAAACACCCGTAAACCCCATTGGCTTCTACATGTATCATTTGTCACTGGCTTCTACATATAATCCCTTGTCATCACATTGTTACTGTACATCCCATTTCACGTCCTTGGTTGTTTTAGTTAATCATTTACTCTATATATAGTCCCCTGTTATCTACCTTACTCATACTTGCTTGACAATGATACAAGAATCTGTATCGAAACGTTGCATCTACCGAATAAAGGAATTGTTTATCCATAAAGTTTGTCTATATACTAAGTGCAGCTGTTGGGGAAAATATTGTCAGCACAGGTATATCTGTATACAGATAAACTGCAGGTACCTGAACAGCACATTACCCAATTTATTACCCATATGGTGAAGCATAAACAGTGTCGTATATATCACTGTGCACATATTACTTTTGCTTAGCAGCCCTTGTGTCTGTATTTCTTCGTCTGTGACATCATTAAACAATTGAACGTGACGTCAATGAACTGGGCAGTCAGTCACACTTGCTTACCGTGTTTTACTACACAAATGTACATGAATAAAATAGATAATAAAGAAACTATTACACAGGGTAGGTGAGGTGAGGTGAAATTGGGTTTTACGTCGTGCTTGAGAATATTTCGCTCATATGACGACGTGCATGCGTGTGTATGTGTATGTGCGGCTGCTTGTACTAGCCCAGACTGAAGCTGGTTTTATAGTGCTAGCCCACTGAGATACCCTGCCACAGTGAAGCATGAATACCCCACTCAGACACATTATACTGACTCCGAGCCGACCAGTCCTTGTTGTACCAATTAATGCCGAGCGCCAGGCAGGGACCAACAAGTACCATATTTTAACGTCTTTTGGTATGACGTGGTCAGGGATGGAACCCGCGACCTTATGCTCTCCGGGCGGACGCTCTAACCACTACACCACGGAGGCGGTCACACGGGGTAGGGATCAAATGTGTCTTTACAATCTTTATTTATTGACCAAATGCCGGCATCATGTACGCATGAACTCTACTACAGTGAATAATGAAAACAGTGCTATATTTGGCTATTATAACTAAGATATGTATCAAAGTCACATAATTATGAGCATTTAATATACGACATGCTCTTGTCATTTCAAGTACAGATGTACACTGGAAGTGTTCAGAAATAAGACTTTTAGGAGGTTGCTGCTATCAACCAGTTTGTGTTAAACCCACATCAACTGTCTGGTCGTACACTCAGAGTATTATGCAATAAGAGTTTCTTGTGACCATATTATGAAAATGCCATCTTGAATTGCCTTCAGGCTCGGTTATAGCATAAATTTGAATCTGAATATTGTATTAATGTTATACAATACATATTTCATAAATACACTGAAAAAGAAAGAAGAAACAGTCTAAGAGAGGTTACGTACCATCTCGCACTCCTCTGGGTCTGCTACCATGCCCTTCATCCCGTACCGACTAGCATCCTTGGCCAGGCGGTTGGCAAACTCCTCACCCGTGCCAGTTTGAGAGCCGTAAAATACCACCACATTTCGGTTCTGAAACATGATAACGAATCTAAGACCAAGTCTCATTTCTAACATAAGACCAGACCAATCTTATTTCTTGTTTTACGGATCCGCCTGTCATATTTTTTCAAGAATAAGAAAAAAAATAAAAAATTATTTTCCCCGCTCAAAAAATAAAATACTCATGTTTTTTAGATTGTTTTTTGCCCCATATACACTTCATAAATTGCCCAAAGTAAAATACTTTGACTATTTAGAAGGAACAATACTTTGACTGGTGATTAGGTTTTCTAAGGACAAAAATCCATAAAACAAGAAATAAAATTGGTCTGGTCTAAGTTAAAAGTTTCTTCACGGGTAGAACATTTAGTTTTGAATGAGTGAGTTTTAGTATTTAGTTACTTTTAGCAATATACCAGCAACATCACAGCAGGGAACACCAGAAATGGGCTTTACACATTGTACCCATGTGGGGAATCGAACCTAGGTGTTCAACGCAAACAATTTAACTGTTAGGCTACCCCATCACCCCTTGAAGAATCTAGTTTCTATTCTCAATAGCATTATCTATGGTTTTAATGTTTTTAAGCCCATTTCTCATCACCGCTGAATACATTGATCTGCAATGCAGGGTATAAATAATCCACATAGTAAACTATGGTTATAATTAACTCAAAGGGACCACTAATTGAAATTTGTTACAACGGTAGTACATTATCATGGTTTAACACATTTTGACAGAAATGTGTCATTATATTCATCAGTTTGTTTAAGCACGTTTGTTATTGACATAGCATACTGTAATATGTTTAAGTTATACAAATAGGTGGTGTATAACTCAAGAAAGTCAAATGAGCTTAACACTATTCAAATGTCACAGGGGCGGTGGGGTAGCCTAATGGTTAAAGCGTTGGCTCATCACGCCGAAGACCCGGGTTTGAATCCCCACATGGGTACAATGTGTGAAGCCCATTTCTGGTTCCCCCTGCTGTGATGTTGCTGGAATATTGCTAAAAGTGGCGTAAAACCAAACTCAGTCAGTCAGTCAAATGTCACAACACGATGAGGTCACAATACAATTGTAATGCATCCCGAAAATATCCCGTGATACAATTTGTATCCTGATACAGTAGTGTTTATTCTCTAGCTTTTTGTGGGTGAACCAGGATTAAATTTGACATCACAAAGGTGGCTACTGTAGGTGGCAACACATACCTAAGTTCAGTACACCACAATATGCCATGCAGTATTGTTTGGTGACCGTACAATGGCCTGACACCTAGGGGAAACAGTGCACGAGTAATAATAGAGTATTCCTCTCCAAAATGAGGTCATGATTTCATTCCGGTTCAGGGACAATCTACAACCATAATGTGATCTGATCCGATACCTTCTTCATGGTCTGATATGTATCATGACACTGCATATGTCTTCTTTTTCATAGACAAATGACCAAATACCTACACTGACAATTTATAGTTGGCAGGCTCTTTCAGTGAGTGAGTTTTGTGTTACAATGCTTTCAGAAATATTCCCGCAATATCATGGCAGGATAGGGCTGCGCAATATAACCGGTTTACCGGTATTTACCGGTTCAGACATGAAAACGATACGTATTACGATATGCTGAACGAAAACCGGTATTTTGACTTGCATTCGGAAAACTTCGTAATACTCGGAAATCTTTGGATATGTCCTTGTTTCATTTGTGCCAAATATTATTCATATTTATATTTTATCATGATTAAAAGTTGTTATTAAATTTTAATCAAGCATTGTGAATTTGTTGTGTTTTTGCTCTATAAATCAAGAATTAACTCAATTATAAGTAGTTTTTTGTTTAAAAATACTTCATGCAATATATTGCAATACATATCGCAATACATGCTTTCGCATCGCAATATATCGCAATATGAAAATTCTCTGCAATACCCACCCCTATGGCAGGGGACATCAGAAATGAGCTTCTCACATTGTACTAAAGTGGAGAATAGAACCTGTGTCTTCAGCGTGACAAGCGAACGCTTTAACCACTAGGCTACCTCACTATCCGCACAGGTCTTTTAAGCATGACATCTTGCCATTGTCTTCCATACAGTAAGACAAACTAAATCATATCATAATTAGATACAGCCTTGTCATTTAGCCAATGAAACTGTTTGACTTAGCTGAGGCACTGAAAAGGAGGTAACTTATACAAACAAAGTTGGTTTGAAAATGATTAAAGACCACATGAAACTAATGTTTTGCACTGGCGGAGCCCCTGAATAAAGATATTTGTATCAAGCCTGTTGCACAACAAACAGGCTATTGTCCTCCATAAACTGATACTTAATCACAGAGATTACACTACAAACAGGCTATTGTTCCTCCACAAACTGATACCTAATCATAGAGATAACACAACAAAAAGGCTATTGTTCCTCCACAAACTGATACTTAATCATAGAGATAACACAACAAACAGGCTATTGTTCCTCCATAAACTGATACTTAATCACAGAGATTACACTACAAACAGGCTATTGTTCCTCCACAAACTGATACCTAATCATAGAGATAACACAACAAAAAGGCTATTGTTCCTCCACAAACTGATACTTAATCATAGAGATAACACAACAAACAGGCTATTGTTCCTCCACAAACTGATACCTAATCATAGAGATAACACACAAAAAAGGCTATTGTTCCTCAACAAATTGATACTTAATCATAGATATAACACAACAAACAGGCTATTGTTCCTCCACAAACTGATACCTAATCATAGAGATAACACAACAAACAGGCTATTGTTCCTCCACAAACTGATACTTAATCATAGAGATAACACAACAAACAGGCTATTGTTCCTCCACAAACTGATACTTAATCATAGAGATAACACAACAAAAAGGCTATTGTTCCTCCACAAACTGATACTTAATCATAGAGATAACACAACAAACAGGCTATTGTTCCTCCACAAACTGATACTTACTCATAGAGATAACACAACAAACAGGCTATTGTTCCTCGAAAACTGATACTTAATCATAGAGATAACACAAAAAAAAGGCTATTGTTCCTCAACAAACTGATACTTAATCATGGATATAACACAACAAACAGGCTATTGTTCCTCCACAAACTGATACTTAATCATAGAGATAACACAACAAACAGACTATTGTTCCTCCACAAATTGATACTTAATCATAGAGATTACACAACAAACAGGCTATATTTATTCACTGGTGATGGTGGAGCACAGCAAACAAAAGTAGGAAGTATTGATGTCAGGCCAGTAGACGAAGAGTTCCATGTAAATATAGTCTTACATTTTACAAGAGCTTCTTTGTACAGTACAGTCAAACACTGTTGAGTCAAGGCTGAAGGGACCTATGTAAATACATGCTATTCGAGGTTTGAAACAACCCCAAAACGATGAAATACAAAAGTATGCTCTGTGACTAAGCTTTTGCTTCAGACAACTATGAATTTGACAAAAAGGTGTTTCGATAATTCTTTCTTGTGTTGATCTAAATACTTGGATGTTTGTATTAGCTTGACATCTCTAACTGAGCTTCCTTTCTGTCAAATCAGTCATTTTCCCAATGTCAATGAATCCATACATCATATTTGCTATCACAGCGATACATTATTAACACAGCTGGCAGCTTAGTGAACAATAATACCAGCTAACCTAGTGAACAATAATACCAGCTAACCTAGTGAACAATAATGCCAGCTAACCATCTGCTGTACTGGCCGGTTCTAGCATGATATACACAATGCATGGTCTTGACAATGCATTTACATCACTATACAATGGTAAACTGTGATATATAGATTGCATGTTACATGAGACATTCTACAAATTCAGGGGGCGGTGGGGTAGCCTAGTGGTTAAAGTGTTTGCTCATCAAGCCCATTTCTGATGTCCCCCCGACATGATATTGCTGGAACCAGAAGTAAAACCATACTTACTCACTCACTACAAATTCACACTTCAGATGATCTCCCTCAAAAGGTTTTCAAACACAAAAGAAAGGCATCCGGATGGATATTGTTAGTGAAGGGGGTCTACACACCAGGTTCATTCCAGAACAAATTCAACTATGCTCTGTGTAAATGGGTCAATAAAACTATACACACATGTCAAGCTATATGTAAATAATCGAGTCTGGATCAGACAATCCAGTGATCAACAGCAAGAATGTCGATCTGCACAATTGGGAACCGATGACATGTGTCAACCAATTCAGCGAGTCTGACCACCCAATCCCGTTAATTGCCTCTTACGAGAAGCATGGGTTACTGACGATCAATATTCTAACCTGACCTTCATGGTTTATTATATCCCCAACAATATACAACAGAAATGTTGTTACTTGAAGGTGATCCTTCTTTTACAACATGTCTGAACTTCTGTGTGTGGCATTTAGAAGTTGGTGTGATGAACAACGAGGAGAGGTCTATGGATATACAACTTCTTTATTATCAATATGAGCGACGTTTCTGTGTAGCTACTAACACTTGCTTGATAACGGTGTTAGAAGCTACACCAAAACTTTGCTCATATTGATAATAAATAAAGTGTATATCCACAGAACTCTCCCTGTTGAACATGTCTGACATCTAGCAGTTTGGAAGTGATCCTTATTTTATTCCCAACAACATACAACCTGAGTCTGTACACACTGTATAACAAAAACTGACCTATTTTTTAACCCCATGCTTAAGTAGGACAGGACAACCACAGCTATCCAAGGCGAGATACCTAAACAAACAAGCTACAATCTCGCTTACATTACGTGGGTGTTCTCCAGCAAGTGCAAACCAAGGTTTATCATATGATTAGGACTTGTGTGATTTTATCATGTTGTATTTGCATTTTTTGAACCTTGTATTGGGAATTAAAGGCCAAAAACCTGAAACACTTTTTTATACGGCATATGGGAACTCAACCAAGTTAATTATTTGGTGATATGTCATGCTGACTTCAAAGTACAATCCTAATTTTAGTATTTGATGCACCTGAAACAAGTCACGTCATGAACAATGTCATAGTGTATTAACACTTCTGCCCATCCAAAGACCTATGAAGGTCCGGGTTAGAATTGATCTTCAGTAACCCATGCTTGTCGTAAGAGGCGGCTAACGGGATCGGGTCGTCAGACTCACTGCCATGGTTGATACATGTCACAATTGCGGAGATCGATGCTCATGATGTTGATCTCTGGATTGTCTTGTTCTGACTCGATCATTTATGCACCACCGCCATATAGCTGGAATATTGCTGAGAGCAATGTAAAACTAACCTCACTCACTCACTTCACATCCAAATGCATGTGACACGTTTTTTTTCCTACAGAATGAAACAATACCTCAGTTCAGATGACATAAGTTATTCAAGAGCTCATGAAACCAAGTCAAAAAATTGTGTCAATGGTGAAGCAAAATGTCATGCATTTGCATCAGTTGACCAAGCCATGTAAATGTTTACAATGAACAGAATGTCAAGCCACTTAATGACATGAAACAACTCAATGCGGCATTCATGTGTCTTCGGAAGCCTGAAGCAACACATTTTCTGTTTCAGGATTTACATGTGCATGTGTATCACAACCAAGTAGAATATCAGATTGATACCATGATCAGCGGATCCTGGTACTACTAAGGGAGACAAGTCTGCATTGTGATTTTTTGTGCTCTTGCTCACCAATTTTCAAACTATAAAAACAGCACATAGAAATCATTACTTACTGTATTTTTCATCTTGCTGATAAAGCTGGGATCTGGAGCATTTTTTGCTTGAGGCCTGAAAGAACAATATAGCATTGTCATAATCACATACCAAGTTATATAAACACAATGAGGCATTTTACACAATAACCTACACCCACCTGTCAATCATCTGACATGACTGACCAATCTGAAAATCCCCTATGGCATAGAAACCACCATTTTTTCAACAACTTCACACTTGTCGGGACTCTTTATGGATTCAGTATAGTCACTATGGTTTCATATATATTTTTCTTGCAATTGTGACAGTGACTCAAATTTTCAAGCAACCACAAAATAAGTGCTTCAGCCAGGATTTTTTTGAGTGTTGCCAATTGCCACCTTAACTACTAAAATGTGTGCCAATGCAGTTGAGACTTTTGCCATTCATGGTAACCATGGTATAGAAGACCTGTGGATTATATTAAGTGTTGCGCCAATGCAGTTGAGACTTTTGCCATTCATGGTAACCATGGTATAGAAGACCTGTGGATTATATTAAATGTTGCACCAATGCAGTTGAGACTTTTGCCATTCATGGTAACCATGGTATAGAAGACCTGTGGATTATATTAAGTGTTGTGCCAATGCAGTTGAGACTTTTGCCATTCATGGTAACCATGGTATAGAAGACCTGTGGATTATATTAAATGTTGCACCAATGCAGTTGAGACTTTTGCCATTCATGGTAACCATGGTATAGAAGACCTGTGGATTATATTAAATGTTGCACCAATGCAGTTGAGACTTTTGCCATTCATGGTAACCATGGTATAGAAGACCTGTGGATTATATTAAGTGTTGCGCCAATGCAGTTGAGACTTTTGCCATTCATGGTAACCATGGTATAGAAGACCTGTGGATTATATTAAATGTTGCACCAATGCAGTTGAG
The DNA here is from genome assembly GCF_003918875.1 of Haliotis rubra. Taxonomy (NCBI): domain Eukaryota; kingdom Metazoa; phylum Mollusca; class Gastropoda; order Lepetellida; family Haliotidae; genus Haliotis; species Haliotis rubra. The sequence goes on along the minus strand of NW_025764904.1, from coordinate 1,771,987 downwards.
ACTTTTGCCATTCATGGTAACCATGGTATAGAAGACCTGTGGATTATATTAAATGTTGCACCAATGCAGTTGAGACTTTTGCCATTCATGGTAACCATGGTATAGAAGACCTGTGGATTATATTAAATGTTGCGCCAATGCAGTTGAGACTTTTGCCATTCATGGTAACCATGGTATAGAAGACCTGTGGATTATATTAAATGTTGCACCAATGCAGTTGAGACTTTTGCCATTCATGGTAACCATGGTATAGAAGACCTGTGGATTATATTAAGTGTTGCGCCAATGCAGTTGAGACTTTTGCCATTCATGGTAACCATGGTATAGAAGACCTGTGGATTATATTAAATGTTGAGCCAATGGGTACACTCTAGCATTGGAAAAAAGTGACACTGCATATTTTTTACTGTCAATGGCACAATTGAGCTTGCCTGGCTGAAGCACTGCAAAATGAATGCGAGGGAAGAAAAAAATAAAAACATACAGCACCTCCTTCACCCCATTTCCTCAGAGCTGTTAAACTCAGAACCTTCATAATAACTATTATAATAACCATAACAATAACAGTGATAACCTGCCAGTTGGAACATATTACTTCCTGACTAATGGACCATGGTGACCATTCAAGACAACTTCTTAAGATCCCTCAGTCAGCAATCTACCCCACTCAGCCACCAAGGGTAGTCTAGATTACACACTTTGTGTACCCCTCCGGCACGTGTAATTTGGCACAGTTCCCATGCCCGAAAGTGTAATCCAAATATAACGGTTACATTTCACCACTTTCTAAAAGTCACTGTGTGTTCATAATCTTAATCTGCTCATGCTGTTGATCACTGGATTGTCTGGTCCAGACTCGATTATTTACAGACTGCTGCCATATAGCTGGAATATTGCTGAGTGTGGTCTAAAACTAAACTCACTCACTCACTCACTCACTCACTCATAATCTTAACCATGTTTCATATACATTGTACACCTGTGGTACATATTGCACGTCATAACAAAGTGGATGAAAATAACAATGTTATACCTTTTCAAATGAACACTGATTAGGATATCATTCAATATTAAGCCTAATGCTATATCTAGGATTAAGATTACAACCAAAAATATCAAAGACACCCCCGACAGTTGTCAACACTATTTTTGTCTTAAAAACAAGGAATTAGGATTATTCTGTAACCATAGTAACATCTCGTGTGATCGGAGAAATTAATATCAGTAACTAGAAACATGGGAAATGGAGACCGGGAAAAAGAATTTCATCCGAACTGGATCATATTCAAGTTTCGGACTCAGCATTACCTACACACATTTACACACACAACACTGTATACATGGTAAACTGTATATTATTAATATTGGACTGATAAAGAAATAAGGTGTGATTTGTGAGTTTCACATGCTCTGCACTGAATGGTGTATAAATGTAAATAGAACCACTAAAGAAATAAAGTAGGTCATTTAACCAGTGTTTGCCCAATGCATACAAATTTAGGAGTCATCATGACTCCTTGGTGTCATGGGCATGTTTTGGGGAGCCAACTTCAGTTGATGAACTTTCATCAAAACATCAACTGTGATTGTTTAATAAGGCCAGACCAATTTTAGTTCTTGTTTTACAGATTTTTTTCCCTCAGAAAACCTAAAGGCAGGAGGGGAAAAATATATAAAAATCACCAGTCAAAGTAATATTCCTTCTAAATACTAAATACTTTTGAGGTGTATATGGGGTAAAAAAACAATCTAAAAATTGTTTTGTGTAAGTTTACATTTTTGGCCAATAAAAACATTAGAATTTTATTTTTTCAGAGTAGAAATTTTTTAATTTGTTTTTCTTATTCTTGAAAAAAACCGACAGGCGGATCCGTAAAACAAGAAATAAAATTGGTCTGGCCTAGCGATGAAAAGCAAGGAAAGGCAGGTCAGGTCTTTAATCAGCACTGAGCACTTAACTGGCATAATTTAGTTTTAGAAGTTTAAATTATCTGAACTAAGGGCCCAGTAGCATTGTGTCAACAATAATGCAAGCTTCTAAATTAACTGCATATTGGAGATAATTTGTGCGTCAAATACGCATGTGTCATGGAACATACATGAAATAATCTGTTCGAGCTCCTCTTAAGCAAAAAATGCAGTGATCATGACGGTGGAAACGAGTGAGTGAGTGAGTGAGTGAGTGAGTGAGTGAGTGAGTGAGTGAGTGAGTGAGTGAGTGAGTGAGTGAGTGAGTGAGTGAGTGAGTTTAGTTTAGTTTTACACCGCTTTTAGCAATATCCCAGCAGGGGGACGCCAGAAATGGCCTTCACACATTGCACACATGTAGGGAATCGAACCCAGGTCTTCGATCAAACACTTTAAGCACTAGTCTACCCCATCGCTCCAGGTTTGTCCACAGTGCTGTCAGGAAAGCATAGAAATACACTTGTGCCCGGAAGCGATATTTGCAAGTGCAAGTTTTCTGAACTCAGTTAATGCAAATTGTACAGTAAACAAAACTACTTACACAACTGTTAGACGTTTAAATGTTGGCTGCTCCTCTTTCTTTTTACGGAAAAAGAACCAGTAGATTGCAATTCCCCCTGCAGCCGACAGGATGAAGAGGTCCACAGTGGAGAACATAGCACCATCGCCCATGTTTGTCTGTGTCCCTGGGGCTCACTCTTGGATATTACCTGCAAACAAGAAGTGATTACAGTGAAGCCTCGTTAATCCGGACGGTTGCGTTTCTCAGTAAATTCGTCCGGATTGCGAATAGTCCGGACTACTGAATCAAGACCCAAGTTGCTTCCCTAACTATTACAAAAACGACATGAATCTGGATAAAACAAATAAGCATTTAATGTAAAGCTTCATCCATCACATCAATAATTTTACCGAGTGACATCCGCATGTTGATCCGACGTGTCTGATCACGTCCTTCCTCAGCACAGGTGAGGTAATGTCTAACAAGCGATCTATTGTAGTATGCCTTGAATGTCCGAATTATTCCTGCATCCATCGGGTTGAATATGAGGCGTGGTATTTAGTCACATTTCGCAAAAGTTAGCGAAGCATACTTGTGACTTGCAGCATTGTTAAGTAAAAGCAAAAATCACTTTAAGTCCACGTGACCGCATCTATCTGTCAAAGTACATTAACCAATCACAAAACAGCTCACTTGTCATCCACGCTTTGTATTGTGGTGTCAATCAAAGTGTAAATGTACAGTATCTTCAGTCGGGAGCTTTTAATGTCTAATTAAAACAACTACCCAGTTGGCCAGTTAATTAAGTAAACATCGCCGGGAGGTGTTGTTACGGTTCGTGAACACGACTTACAGCGTCCGGACTGTGAAGCAATTTACTGTTTATTTTACTGATTGGTGACAGCTACTTACCGTCCGGTTCCGGAAACCGAATTTCCGGATTATCGAGGCAAATTATATAGGCATAGATTGGTAACAAGCTGAAATCGCCCGGGAGGCGAGACATCCGGGTTATCGGAGTCCGGACTAACGGGGCTTCACTGTATATATTATTGGGATCTAATCTGGAATTTTAACGGTTTCACCTTGCCAGACTTGTGAGACACAAAGCTATGGTTTAAACTGGATACACCCACAGTAAATCAATGGAGATGAAATCCAAACAACAGTGAGTGAGTGAGTTTAGTTTTACGCCGTACTCAGCAATATTCCAGCCATATGGCAGTCTATAAATAGTTGAGTCTGGACCAGACAATCCAGTGATCAACAGCATGAGCATCGATCTTAGGAACCGATGACATGTGTCAACCAAGTCAGCGAGCCTGACAACCTGATCCTGTTAGTCACCTCTTATGACAAGCATGGGTTACTGAAGACCTATGCTACCCCGGATATCCACTTAATTCCAAACAGCAGGCAGGGTAACAACATGTACCATCTTTTAACGTCTGCAATGAAACTCTACTGAGGCAGAGAGTCTACCAACTAGACCACCAGGGTTGTTGTGATGCAGTGGAAGAGTGAGTGAGTGAGTTTAGTTTTACACCGCTTTTAGCAATATTCCAGGAATATCACGGTGGTGAACACCAAAAATGGGCTTCACACATTGTGCCCATGCGAGGAATCGAATCTGGGTCTTCCGCGTGATGAGCGAATGCCTTAACCACCAGACTTCCCCTACTCCCCTGCAGTGGAAGAGTGAGTGAGTGAGTTTAGTTTTACACCACTTTTAGCAATATTCCAGGAATATCACGGTGGTGGACACCAGAAATTGGCTTCACACATTGTACCCATGCGGGGAAGTGAACCCAGGTCTTCAGTGTGACGAGTGACCATTTAAACCACCAGGCTTCTCCTACCTACATCCCTGCAGTGGAAGAGAATAATGTGAGTGTCCTCTATAATAACTGAAGTAATTATCATATACACATGGTGCATCATTACCATATCTACATACAATGGATATTTATACACGGTCCTAAAAATATGTATCAGTCTTCTCACATTTATCATTTTCCTGAAGCTGAGGAAATCTAGACTTGCCACATTTTCTAGACTTGCATGGGCTTTCTTGGATATATTTGCTTTAAGCTCACGTGTGCTTTACAGTTCAATGGGTGAGTGAGTGAGTGGATTTTGTCTTACGCCGCTAGACACCAGAAATGGGCTGGTTGATTTTCAGCTCCCTGAGGAATGTCATTTTCAGACAAAGATGTAAGAGAAAGTAACTTTAGACAGAATGGAAGACTTTTCATGTCAAAAAAACTGTTTATCTTATGTCATAACCTTCATCTCATTATAGTTGGGCCTTCCCAAATTATTTGTTTCACAGAATCACTGTTTTGGCAACTTGGTCAAGAAAAATTGCAAACCCACTTAAAAAACCAAAAATGCTTTTATGCATTTAACTAAAAGGCGCAACTTAAAATACATAGCTGTTGAAAACAAAGACATGGGCTGACTGTTATTATCCTATGTTTCAACTCTCACAAGCATGGCAGCTCAAGATCTTGGTTACGAGAGTCATATCAGATTATATGACACCCTTGAACAGCATTAACAGATGCACCTTAGAAGTCACCAAAATTGCATTTTAAGTGGAATAGATTAGAAAAGAAATAATATTAGTAATATTAGTCCACTTTTATAGCACCATTCCTAAATGAATATCTTGCTCAGAGCACTACCATTATTACCCCTGATAACCCAAGCTGCCTGTGAGGTGCTAGAAGGTTAATAGTCACATGACTTATCCCACCAGGTACCCATTTTCTGCTGGGTGAACAGTCAATTTTTTAACAAACTCACTTGCCTGAGGTGAAACCACATGTATCACATGCACTCTGTTCGATCTACAGATTAAAATATGTGAAACACTATATCAAAGAGAGTAAAAATATACTAAATGCTCAAAGAGAACATAAATTACAAATGAGTACCATTCAGTCTCAAAAGCTTCTCCGGAGCCTCACTGAAATGTCCCTTACCTGGTGTCTCAATGAATCATGAATGATGGAAAACCTAGTCAACCTCACAGGTAACAGATACTGACGTTCATCAATTTCATCCACAGCCACCATCTGGTGACTGCCAATATGGACCAGTAATGATGGTGTATGTTAATGTCAAGCTGAGTTTGTGAACACATACAGGCACTCATCTATTAAACCTGCAGGGGTCGTGTTACAGGAGCATCCAGCATACGAAATAGCTTATAACTGGCCCGCTAGCTAAATGCAAGCTGATTGTGACTGACTGACCGACTGAGTTTGGTTTTACTCTGCTTTAAGCAATACTCCAGCAACATCAAAGCGGGGGACACCAGAAATGGGCTTCACACATTGTACCCATGTGGGGATTCGAACCCGGGTCTTCGGCGTGACGAGCCAACGTTTTAACCACTAGGCTACCCCACCACCCCTAGCTGATTGTGAATCGGGCAGAGCTACAGATAACTTTTAGGGTCATTGAGTTTCGTACTCGCTTGTGTTCATCTAAATTTGGTATCCTAATTTTCCTTTGAGTAACCAAATAAATTGTACTCACCTCACTCAAACTCAATTGGATATTTTGCCATTTTTCCATTACTTGTGAAAATCTGATAAAGTTTAAATGTTGGTTGACATGTTTGTTCAGAGACCCAGATAAGATTTAGCTCATGTGGGTACTGTACCCACCGTATTTTGTTGGAGTGGGTATTACGAATGTTGAGTGGGTATTTCAGTTTCTGTTACCCACTGCTTTCAAATATTTCAGTCATTTTACTCACCTAAGTATTATGTCATTGAGTAAGTTTACTAAGCAGGTATGTTCTGCCTTATGTCATACCTAATCAAAACCAACTTAAATATAATGGAAATGATTTCATAAAAAATCACTCATCCTGTACTGACAGTACAACACTAGTCCTATACTAACAGTACAACTTGATAGCAATCCATGTCTTTTTCATTACACAAGCGATATTTATCAATATATTCCGTACGCATTTGTTTTAAACTTTTTGCGTATCTAACATTTTATATGCATAATTGGTACGCAACAATTATTTTTTCAATGCGTAATTGGAAATTTTCTATGCGTATTTTACCCGGATATGCAGCTTATCTGGGCCTCTGTTTGTTATTCATATTTAACCTGTAATATGAAAAATGACAAAGAAAGACTATAAGTTGCCAAGTTCATGTGTTAAAATAGAACCTCTTTAATATACCTCAGTTATTTTATCTACCCACCGGTATGCAAGCTAAGATTTGACATTTTTGGGTGTACGCATGTAAGATCAAATGTATTGAGTATTACAAAACTTCAAGCATACGTGTACGCAATAGACTTTATAGGAATTGAGTTTTCACATAAAAATTTGCAGAATTTATGCAGATACGCAGCTTATTTGTACCTCTGATCGGGCCAGTAATATATTGTCAAGGCTATCAAGACTGGCTAGCTGAAGATCTCAGATAATTTGTTCATTATTTAATGCACATGAATATAATGAAGTCAATTCTTAAGGTGTTAAAAGTCTGTCCGCTAAAGTTTCGTGATATTCATTATCTCTTGTCACATGTTCAAGATCACTATATAATTATTTTTATAGTGTTGCGTAAAAGAGGTTAAGAACCAATACAGTAGTTGTGTTCCGATTAATTGAAATAATCGAAGATTGATCGCAGTGACCAAATGACTATGCAATCGATCACATTTTCTCATAATCGAACATAAACGATTTTGGAACTACTGTTTTAGTCTTTGAAATACTTGACAATGGAACATACCGTTGAAGTTGTCAGGGCATGAAAACGTGTTTAATTCTTAGAAAACTCACTTCACTAACTGAAAAGCCATGACTGAATATTTCTTGAAGACTCCAGGGTTTATGTTCATGATATATTAGTCATCACTTTAAAGTAGCAAGTAGCATCATGTTATAAATATCTGCAATAACAACATGGATAGGAAAATGTGAAAAATTACGCTAACCAATTTTTTTCGATGATTTCAACCAATTCCCAACACTACAATACAGTTGTAACGTTGAACTTGATTGGCTAAGGCTTACTAGTATTTGTATTTAAGAAATAATGAAAGAAATCTTAGGTTTTTTGTGTTTGTTAGATTTATATTGTTTCCAAGGGGCGACAATAATTTACCATCTTCAATTACCAAACATCACACCAATTCTGACCGATGTGCATTATGATATTGATATTTTGCAGGGCCAGTGAAATATGAATTGGGCTAGCAACATGTTTACTCAAGTAGCCTCCTGGCCAGCAACTTTTCAATTAATTAATTCATACATTGGGGGCAAAGTGCTGACAGTCATCCCACAGCCAACAACAGCAGGTGATGAACAATATAATCAACACATGGTCATATTTTTCTTCCGACTAACATTAACATGATAACTCAAAACAGTTTTGACTAAAGTTTTGAAAAAGTTTTTTTGTCAATGGCAGTTGAGATTTAGCTCAGTCACTGCTTTGTGTCAAAAACCTGTCCTTTAAAGCTGTGCAATATGTATTGTAAGGTACTACTATGAAATTGTTGTGCAGAGATGTCCATTCAAGGGAGACCGCCTCCTTGGTGTAGGGGTTAGAGCGTCCGCCTGGAGAGCGGAAGGTCGTGGGTTCGATCCCCGACCGCGTCATACCAAAAGACGTTAAAATATGGTACTTGTTGGTCCCTGCCTGGTGCTCGGCATTAATGGGTACAACAAGGACTGGTCGGCTCGAAGTCAGTATAATGTGTCTGAGTGGGGTATTCATGCTTCACTGCGGCATGGTATCTCAGTGGGCTAGCACTATAAAACCAGCTTCAGTCTGGGCTAGTAAAAGCAGCCGTACATACACATACACACACATGCACACGCATGCACGTCACCTCACCTCCATTCAAGGAACTTTATTGTTGCCATTACATATATTACATCATGTATAAAGTAAACTATTTAATTTCATGTATATCACTTCATGGTACAATTTCTTTATCTTCCATTTGTGAACTTAGTGTTACCCGAATGCTTATCATCACAGATTATGTTCATTGTTATCCAAATGCAGACAACCAGCAATCCCTGTGTGCAGCCCATATTTGGTGTTACAAACATCATAAATGTATACATAAAAGTAGTAAACCAAATGGACAGGACATCGACCTTTTTTTCTTAACTGAACCGTGACATTTCACTAAAGGGTTGACATCCTGGTGTGTTCTCTGTTTGCCTGCAGGCATTGATTAGGGATTAAAATCACTGGACCACACTAATCTTTAGAACAATGGAGATTAAGGCTTTAGTCTGTATTAGAAATGCATGTATGCCAGCAAATAAAGAGAAACGGTTACATTTATCACATCGTCTAATATAACACCTGCAAATACAATAAATAAACGAATATGAATTATTTGACAAAAAATGGTGACATTTATAATTTTACCAATATTGCATGTAAAATCAACAAACACGCAACCTTTCTTACAGCATCTCCAGTGGAAACTTTGGTTTCTTCTTGATTTCGCTCTAAACTTATAACCATTGAATAATAAACTCTGGCCACCCCAAGAATTGGAAACAAATTGAACACGTGCCTCTGCCGTTGTAGAATGACTGGTCGTAAACTAAATTGTTGATTAAAACCCCCATGCCTCATGTCATATTGGATTACTATTAATGATGAGTTCACAAGTCATTATGACCTATGTTCAGTGTGGTCAGTGAGTGAACTTGGTGGTGAGTGAACTCCACTTTCTCGAAGAGACTATAATTCTGCAAGCACTGGACTGTTAATCCTAATCCGCTTACTGCCGGTTAAAGTGCAGTCAAAAAAGAGAATACACACTGTTACAGACATCCTGTGCAAACACTGTAGCTCATGAATACTTCCTAGTTAGATTCCCAGAACACCTGTCCATAGACAGCCGTTGTTTAATCGTCTCTTGGACCCGTGAAGATCCGGGGTAGAATAGGTCTTCAGCAACCCATGCTTGCCACAAAAGGCGACTAACGGGATAGGGTGGTCAGGCTCGCTGACTTGGTTGACACATGTCATCGGTTCCCAATTGAGCAGATCGATGCTCATGCTGTTGATCACTGGATTGTCTGGTCCTGATTCGATTATTTACAGACCGCCGCCATATAGTTGGAATATTGCTGAGTCTGGCGTAAAACTAAACTCACTCCCTCACTCACTAATTGTCTCTTGTATTGTTGTTGTTTGTTTGTTGTTTAATGCCGCATATAGCAAATTTCCAGTCTGTAAATAATCAAGTCTGGAACAGACATCCAGTCTGTACTCTGTCGCCTTTGTTATATCACCATTATATCATGGAATGCTGTTGTGTACTTGGGACACTGTAGTGTAACTTGTATCCTGTCAATACTAGGGCCGTGTACCGGCAAATAATTGTGTTTAAGGCACCTGTATTCCGATATGTATAGCGATATATTGGGAACTTCTGTGTTTGACAGTGAGTGGCACTAATCCTATATTCTACATTATAAGTCCCTGATAATACATGATGTGGTTCTGATAACAGAAGTCTCAAAAATTAGATTGCATAGTCAGGGATAACTGATGACCTCTCGATTAGGTCCTGTTGTGATGGAACTACTTTTTGCTTCATAACAACACGTGAATTCATTCATTATACAAATTTTTCTATGTCAGTTAAGTTCCACGAGACATCTCACATGAACGTGATTACTTGAAAATATTACAAAAAACACAAAAAGTTAAATGGTAACACTACAAGAGCATGATTATACGTATCAATAACAAATTCTAATTTGCAGTTTTTGAAAACCTATAAAAGTTTGTCAGCTGAGCTTTGAAGTTGACGATGTCCTGGCAAAACAATTTGCGACTCCCATTTGTGTTAATGACTCCGTCAAAATCGATGGAACAGTTCAAGGAAGAGTCACTTCAGACATAAGACTTACCATGACTGAGCCGACTCAAATGCTAAACATCAAGTTACAGCTGATGGTTATATGTCGTGCGGGGTGATTTGACATGAGTTGATGATTCATTATGATGCTATAATGAGAAATATCTGCCTCTTTTGAAGCTTGTGTTTGCTGTTATTAAAAATTTTAAGGTTTTACGCATATTAAGGAAGGTTAGTTCTCTACAAAATTCTTCTCCAACCTCCGTATGAAATCAGTTTTGGTTTGAAACTATCAAAATAACCAAAATACGCTATTGTGTCAATTTGATACAGGTAAGACGTGTATAAGACATAATATATCGCCAAAAAGCGATGCAATAATTATCATTTTTTTGCCAAAATTTGTATTAACCTTTCCAAAGAATTTTCATATTTAATAAAGAATATATAGATATTCTAAGAACTTGTAATTAACATTGTACTCACCTAAATCAGTAGTAAGTATCCGCATATTTCTTGATACTGAATAAAGTGTGGTTGCAATTGATTGTGTATGGTACATATGCTATTGAAAAATTTAATGTATTTTGTTTTAAATCGTATATTTTTTCTGCTATCGTAGTCGCTATTTTGTGTTATAAAATCATATGAGTTGGCATCTCTGCACACTTGGTCTCATTACATACTCGTGACCTTCCTAATTGTCATAATTGTCACTCTTATGTCGCAAAAATCACTGTTACTTATATATCAGCATCAGCTGTGGTATAATTGTCATTCTTTTATCATCAAATCACTCTTCCTTGTCATGATAGGATTGTCGCTGTTCTGGAAGCAACAAAGGAAGTGCTACATCTTGACCTGTTTAATTACACTTTAACAGTATCGTTCACAGTATGAACTATCACTTGTAGTGAATGTATTTTGGTTTTTTTATGCCTGACGTGTCCTTCCGTACACATAGGGTCACAAATCAGGCTAATTTCCAGAGTGTCAGACGAGGAGAGGAGACGGCTACGTGACATTGTTCCCCCTTCTGGGACATTCTACAGCTTTGTCCCAAACCCACTTCAGAACGTGTTACTCGCAACGCGGTGTCTTCTTTGACATAAGACTTTGTCCAAAATGTATGCCTCTGTTGGGTACCCGGTAGTATAATGATGGTAGACCCGACAGTCTCATTCAGTATACTCCCGAGGGAGAGGAGAATGGAATTTGAGTGCACACTCATTCAAAGCCCAGGGTAATAAAATCAAACCATAAATTATCTGTTCAATGGGAAGACAAGACAATATACCATTTCCCATAGGAAATGCACAATCCTTAACATGAATGATGAATACAAGTATTTGTATATTTACTCATTTTCTCAACATTTTTTTCCCTTAGACCAGCAATAAAAACCCAAATACAAGCAATCAAGCCTGCGCAAATAGTTTCACTACCCCAGCATGCATATAGCAGATCATATCTACTTTTAATATATACATTATAATCATCATGATCATAAAAGCATTTCCTTTTCTGCACTGGGAAACACTGCCTCTCGTCCAAGACTAAGGCTGGCTAATAAAGATCAATTATCAGAACTATCGTCCCAGAAGGGCCTAGTGTTTGGAATTGGTTAAAATCTCTGGTTCATTACAACCGATCAATCATCGAAAAAAATTGGTTAGCATCATTTATGAAATTTTCCTGGTTATTTTTGTTAATGAAAAAAAGAAAAGAAAAAACATGCAGTTCTTTCGGGTTTTTTGCAAATTGCACAAAATGCATTTGTAAATTTCACATCTTTAAAGGATGACTAGTATGTTAGGAACATGAATTCCTTGAAGTCTTTAAGAAAAATTCACTCATGACATGGAACAAGCTTGTAGTGATTATGAAATGTAATTTTAATGACATACAAAACTAGCCTTGAGAAAATTATTATTAATGCAAACAAATGTTCCAGAATTGTTTGTGTTCGATTATGAGAAAACATGATTGATTGCTTGGTTGTTTAATCACTGCGACCAATCTTCGATTACTGTAAACCAATAAAATAATTCGAGCTACTCATTAATGCGAAAAATGCGACTATATCTGAAGCGCATTAATAAATCACGCATTATTATATTGTCTTTTGCACTCGATATCATTATTACTAGTATTTGGGTCACAATAACCCAGTGAATAAAGACGAACGATTGATTCACAAAAATTCCTTTATTGACACAATAACATCGACATTATATTATATCAACAAGTAAAATACATTCTGGGGAAGAAAGATTGAGCACTAATCATTTAAGTTGTATTACAGTCTTTTAATAAACAGTCTAGTTTACATGGTTTCAACTCACTGGACCATGTCCAGCAGACATGCCAACTGCCATCCACGTAAGATTACCTCACGATTTCTGCCTACCTTTTCAATTGCTCTCTGCATCCAGCGAGCATGAACAGGTTTCATGACGCTAATCCTCAGATCAACACGTTTGTCATCGTCTTTTGTCTTGAGATTAGCTGCCACTTTGTCGGCATACCACTCGGTGAATTGTTCCATCATTATCCCTTTCAATTCTCCGTTCACTGATAGGTCCATCGGCTGTAACTCACCAGTGCACCGGGCCGGAACAAAGCAAACTTCAAAATGTTTCTTTTTCACAGTTTAAACAAACGATTTGCAACGATGTGCGGCAAAAACATCGAAAATCAAGAGCGATTTCTGTTTCAATGGCAACTTCAATTCCTTTTTCAACTTTTCGACTTTGACGAAACTACTTCCCCTATTTCTGTAATGAACTCTTCCCGTTTTGTGTCATAATCAGATGGTAGTTTCCTGGCAACTTTAGTTGCTGGATCCGGAAGACCGACAGGTCGACGCTTAGTGACAGTTACGTACTTCAGCATAATTGTTATGTGCAGTATGATGCATGATACATCTTCCAAATGCTTTTGTATGCTACTACTATTGACTATTTGAGTTTGAAATGTCACAAACTGAGATCATCCTGTCTACTGTCAAATACTAGTACTAACAGTTGAAAGGAAAGCCGTCTTTGATCCAAATGCCCATGTGTTCGGGGGAATTAAGATGTTTACACTAGAGTCGGATTAAATACTAGTATAGTATTTCCCAAAGTTGTGTGTAGTCATTAGTGAGTATAGTCATTCTGGTCAACCATTTCCTGATTTGCCTCCTCGCATTAATAAATGCACGCATTTTCGTTTTGAGGTTTGCACTCGCATTATTTAATATACGCATTAGTTTGTTGATTTACAGTATTTCAATTAATCGGACCACCACTAGAAGGGACTCAACCCCGCTTAAAAAGTAGAGGATTCTGTACTTTACTGAGAAAGTGTAATCCCAAATATATCATGCTGAAGTTATTTCTCCCCCCCCAAATCTAGCTATTTTGAAAAGGCACTAGTTTGAAATCATCTGCTTCCATCCCTGGCAGGCAAATATTACATTACATGTACCTGTGATGCAGTTAATTGTTGGATCAGCATTCTAGAAGTTGAAAGTCAATAATGAAGCATACGACTTTATGGATAATAACTTGTACATTACATAGAGCGATGGATCAGTGTAGATCTGTTGTTTTTACTCCCCGCCCGGTCTCATTATGTGCCACTTGTTATTCAAGTACATGCTGTTGTTAATGTTAATCTGATGTTTGTCACCACATACTATATATACATACTTCTCATCACTTGGTTGCAGTCACTTTTAGCTTGATAACACTGTAAGAATCTAATCTCAAAATGTTACTGTATGCAATAAACAAGAATTTATCATCCACAAAGTCATATGCTTCAATATTGCTGATACAACTGTTTGCAGCCTGAAAGAATTTAATTTCGGGATCATTTCCATTCCTGACTCATAAAAATATTAACCTACATAAAACATCACCAAATGTTGACCTTTCGTCTGTGTGCCTCTCCCGCAGAAAAATAGCTAATCGCCTCTCATTCAGAAACTGGTACATCCTAATGTCACCTAGCTGTCCTTAAACTGGATTGGTCAGCTGCTGTCTTTATAAATTTGCTTGGCAGCACTACGGAAACATTGTACACCTTCATTCCTCATACCCGACCCGCAGAGCTGTCAACCGCTAAAGATGGTTTGGAGTGAGACTGCAAAAAATAAGCCGGGGTCCAGCCAGGATCATGTCGAGGGCGACGCCCTGGTGGGGGGTCCCGAAAATGAAGTTTAGTGATTTTCAGGAGCATTTGGAGCCTTCTGGTGGCATTATTTTGACACTCAAAGATGCATGCTAATAAATAATAATAAGCCGAATCATTCGCATAAACATCGTTTTAGTACTTCGTTCATTCAGGCGTTCTTTCAATGTTCAACTTTACGCAAAAAACGAACGAAAATGCGTATTAATTATGAAATTATTTTTGGCTACCAGATATGCGTGAGATTATTATTTGGAGGCGTGAGAGCGTGACATTTGTCAATAAAGCGTGAGACTAACGCCAAATGCATGAGAGTTGACAGGTATGGACCCGTGAAGATCTAGGGTGGGACTTCAGCAACCCATGCTTGTTGTAAGAGGCGACTAACGGGATCAGGTGGTCAGGCTCGCTGACTTGGTTGACATGTCACCGTATCCCAGTTGTGTAGACTGATGTTCATGCTGTTAATCACTGGATTGTCTGGTCCAGACTCAACTATTTATAGACTGCCATATAGCTTGAATATGTAAGTCCGAAGACTTGTTTATCAACCCAGTCCGTGTACAAGTTACAGAAATAAGTATGTTTAAGACGACATTGTACCTGCATTTATGAGACACAACATTTTTAATAATGCCTGTCAGCTGTTATTGTTTTAGAATATTTACATAAACTACATCATTTGTTCAATAGTTATTACAAGATCAGACTAACATCTAGTTTCTGAAATAAACATATTTTACAGAAAATATGGTTCATAAATAATAATCAGAACATATTACGAAAAGGGGCCTACCAACTTTCTTCATTTTCAGAGACTGTTTTAATCTAGACTTGCCATATATTCTTGACTTGCAAGTGCTTTCTTTGATATATTTGTTTCGAGGTCTAAATGACAGACTATCACATTGTGTACACTAGTGGTTATCAAAGGCTCTGACTTTATCTGATGAAGGAATACGCATTTTCTCTGAGTGAGTGAGTATGGTTTTACATCGCTTCTACCAGTATTTCATCAATATCACGGCGGGGGATACCCGAAATGGGCTTCACACATTGTACCCATGTTGGGAATTGAACCGAATCTTCAGCGGGACGAGCGAATGCTTTATCCACTAGGCTACCCCACCTCCCTCATATTCTCAAAAAAGACATGCTCCATATATTATGCATACATTTCCCTCTTCACAGACAACTTTCATGATTCCGTTGACGAGCTGTTTGTGATTCAGCAGAACTCATCTACATCGGTGCTAAAATGTTACAGTTGCACAGTGTACAATAAATGGTCTTTGATCTCACTGAATATGCTTAATCATCAACTCACCTTTTCAGGATGCAATAAATTTGCTTTCGCTCGAATACATGACATGTTTGTTGGATAAGTTTTTAGTCTTCAGGTGAATGAAGGAGCAAGACTTAGCTCTGAAACTTTGTGATAAAGAATAAATGCTAACCATAAAACATGTCACATCGGTGTATAAAATAGTTTTGAAATGTGGCCTGTTCAAGGACTGGTTGTCCATAAAAGTGACCAGTCCTCAAACACAGACAGTCCCCAAAACTAAAACAATAAAAAAATCAACAAATGTTGTTTTGATGACAAGTTCAAACCAAGTTAAGTGTATTTTTTTCAAATATTTCGCCTTACTTATTTAATAGACCGTCACTCACAAAAATAGGACGGAGGGATGGGCTATATTTTATACAATGGTCACATATTCATGTTCGTCCAGTTTCCAAATACCTTTCAACAACTTGCTTTTGCTCATTTGATACATTCTAAAACAACTTGCGAAACAAACAGTATCCAGTGGACCCTCCTGTAGAAAACTATTTATGTCTATAAAAGTTATCCCACTCTTCTCAGTCTGACTTACCTATTGCTAATTGTCATCAACTGGGCTGTTGGACACATGTAAATATATAGGCAGACATGTCCAACTCTGTCAAGCACTCCTTGTCATTGTATAGATTCCCAGCATCCACTACTGGTCATAAGACGTGATAATGGACCATGGTCACCCACTGTGTGCTCAGAGAATTGTTGTACACGATGCTATTGTACACCTTGCACAAAGGAAACAGCAGTATACCTGCCTTGGCAGTACCCTAAACAAGGGACAAGGAAGGCCTGTGTCAGTCACGTGATGGAGAGTCTAGACACTGTTGGACACAGCGGTTATGACTACAGCCAACAGTGTCCCATGGTGTTGTTACAGTTTTTGACTTCACAACTAAACAGTATACTTTTAGAAACAGATGATGTCTTTAAGTCAAGAACCCCCAACATTTATAGGATTATTTATTTTTTTTCTAATGTGTACTTCTGTACACCAAGTTCATGCCTCGAAGTGCATACAAACAGACCGTTCATTATAACCCCGGATAACCCAGGCTGCCGAGGCGCTAGCAGGTTATAGTCACATGACTTATCCCACCGGGGTACCCATTTTCTGCTGGTGAACAGAGGCATGTTTGAACAAACTCACTTGCCTAAGGTGAGACCACATGTATCATATGTGCTTTGTTGTGGGGCAGGACAGAAGTCCTAGAAACTCTCAGGAGACAAGCTGCCGAACACAGTCACCCATCCAAGGACTCTTCGCACCAACGTTGCTTACTTCAACTGATTTGCGAAATGAGAACTATGCACAGGACCACATGATTATTCATCATGTTTCAAGTGAAGAACCTGCACAAACATTCATCCTGTTGTATTCATATGTTTTTTTCTGTACTGTTATGTTTAAGACAAGTTGTTCATTGCTATTTTCACTGGTACCAAGTATCATCATATTTGTTACCCTTGTAGATCCGGGTTCCAACGACGTACTCAGGAACATACCAGCTATTTGGCGGCAGTCTGTAAAGAACCGAGCCTGGACCAGACAATCCAGTTATCAAAAGCATGAGCATCGATCTATGCAATAAGTCAGTAAATATCATGCAAACCTGTAAACTCATCTGTCTCACAGTCACAGTCCCTAAATCACATTATTTCCCCTTCTACTCAGCCCTTTCTGCAATGTTAAAGCCTTCATGAAAAAAGTCTAGATTTCCTCAGGTTCTGATTCTCCCATCTTACTGGTGCAGCTTTTCAATGTAAATGGGATTCTTTGTTACCATCAAAATTATATATATTCAGTAACTAAGCATTAGTCTAACCTGTTAACTTGAGTGCTAGATATCCTGGCCCCGATTTCTCGAAACAAACTTAAGTCAGAGTTTTTTAGAGTTTTTACTCAAATTTGAGAAAATGCATTTCCCAGAATGAACTAAAATCGATAATAAACTCAAACATAGTAGACAATTTGAGTTTCGTGGATAGATTACTTAAGATGTTTGGGCTCTTTTATTTCAATCAATCAACACTTTATTTCTGTACAAAGGCCATCGAACCCATATACATACAGTTTCATACATTATAATACGATTTGCATATATGTATACACGCTCATCTGCATACATGTATACAGGTAATCTGAACATACAATACAGGTTAATATGGATAAAGTAGATAAAGATATGATATGATAATACAAAAGTATAATATGGTATTTAATATTATCATTCTTGTAATAGCTTACATCTTCGTTCATTAAAGAATGCATTATATATAGGCTGAGCATTTTCAAACTATGTACGTTATTTATCATAAGTAGTTTCTTAAAGTTATGCATATTCGTTTTGAAATCACTTGGTAAATATTTACTATGTAAGTCATCATATCTAGGACAAGTGAAAGTAAAATGGTATTCGTCTTCTACACCTCCATAACACTAAGATAGGACACGTTCTCAAATTTGCGTTAAATTTTACACCATCGTCCTTCATTAAATTTTAACCTTAGTAATCCTGCTCTAAATCTAACTCAATATTTACGTAATTTATAATCTGCAATTTCAAAAAGATATTTTTCAGGGTTTAATATACTTTTGAATTCTCTATACAAAACATAACGTGTGCTATTGTCAAGATCGGATCTCCAGTTTTGTTTAAAAACATCCACTAAACGCGTTTTGAAGATTCCGATAAAACTTACACGATTTCGAACAGTTTGTGATAACCAAACAAATCCAAATCCATAAGAAAAGAGCAAATAGCGAATTTTTGAAGCCCATGTCATAGCCAAGGTTATCGAGATTAAGTAACATTTCATAAGCTTTCTTTGGTATGGGATCTTTGTGCATTGTTATTATTTTCATCCAGTAGTTAAGACAACGAACAGCTGCATTTACAAAAAATAGGGAAACAGACACATTCACCATACACAATAGCGTTAGGTGTCTGAGGTCCAACATTTAGGTATAATTTGCAAGCCAAAAGATGTATTTTCTCAATGCATTCATATTTTATATATCCCCACATTTCTGAAGCATATAATAGGATAGATTGTATTTGACTATCAAATATTTTGAAAAACATATCCGGTGATAACGAACCGATTTTTCTAAGGTTGCCATTTAATTCCATTAATGTTGTTTTACCACGCAAGGAGAGATCGGATAACGAAATGCCCAGGCTAACATTTCACGTCAATAGAAAACTGAGATACTTATAGCTATTGACTATCTTTAAGTTATTACCTTGAAAGTACCATGCATCAGTACTTTTAAGTCTACCTCCCCCTCCTGAATACAACAATATTAGATTTATCAAGGTTAACGTTTAAACCCCACTTTTCTGAATACAATGCTAAAAGATGTAATTGATTTTGAAGACCACAATTATTATCTGAAGCTAAAATTTAAAAAATGCAGTTGAGTTTAAAATTCAGCTGTTTCAAATTGTCAAACTCAGTTTGAAATTTGAGTAAAAACTTAAGTTTGTTTCGAGAAATCAGGGCCTGAACACTGTCATGACTGCAAGAACAGTTTCGCTTCATTTGTCCCAGACCCCAACAAATTAACCCACAAACTAGGTTTTCATCCATTTCCGGTTATGCTCACTGGCATTAAAAGTGGCCACGGACGTGTTAAGCTGTAAGATTAAGAGTGCAACAGATAAGCAGTGTGATGAGGTGTAAAAATAACTTTTAAATAATTTAAGTTGGTCAAATTTTCCATTAAATGAATCATGGTGTGTATTATTTTTCTAATTTTAGTGGTGCCAACAGGGCACATAGAAAATATTTCATCTGTGAAATATGAATATTTCATGTGCCATGGCAGGCAAATTCATCACTATTTTGATCCCTGAAATTGTATTATCAATAAAGTCACAGATGTATAATAATCATAAATGGCGATAAACGCCTGTAAGAGGATGTCCGTTGGCTGCAGATGTAGATGTTACTCCGATTGTATTACATTGCGGTCAGTTAGACAGTGGTAGGATGAGAACTATTTGTCAGATTTGAAGACAGCAATAGCAATAGTTGAGGAAATGTCGCTGGAAATAACAAGGGCTGATGTATCCAGTGAGTTTTCATTATTTTATTGATGCTATATCACCCGAGGCTTACACTGCCGCGTGTTCCGACGTTGGAGACACAGTGACAATATAACAAGCTTTCATAGCGGTTTTTTCCATTATATCCCATCATGTCAATTCGTATTGCACTTGGAGATTATGCTGCTCTAAATTAACAATCACAGTAAAATATGTGTCAGTTAAAGGTATTTCGTTGTAAACAACCGTTTGTCAATGAAAGTATAAAAGGTCTTTACATTCGAAAGTTGTCGCAGTGCACATTGAGTCAGGAATCAGACAGGAAGTGAGCAGTTGGTTCGTCATTTACATCATTTGAAGGAGAGTTATCGCCCCTCGGAAATAAAATATCACCTATTCTAACCAAGATCTTCACAGGGTTTAGAATGTAGAACTGAGATTTATCGTATCCTGGACATGTAAAGTTATGTCATGCATACACGATATAAATACCAACAAACTGGCATACATACCATGATGCTTTACACAACTTCATCACTGTCATAGCACTTGTTCATCTTGTTCATCATGCTGATATAGCAAGTCAGAGCCAAACCATTCTACAGATCACAAGGCAGACAAGGAAGGAGGGATGCTTCACAGGAAGGATGTGCGCAAATGTGTGTCAAGTACGCACAAATGTAGAGAATGGACTGCGCCCACAACACATCTATGACTTTGCTAAGGCCACCCTTTTTTAATAACTTGGATTACGGACCCGCCGACCCTAAATTTCTGAAACTTAGAAAAAAATATATTGGAAATTCCATTTTCTTTTCGTCGACTTGGCAAATATTTGCTTATTATTCTGCAAAGACTACTTGGGAGAAAAAATGAAATAAACAACGGCATATTTGTTTGCAATTTTCCCCCTTGGCTATGACCTGTGACAATAATGCTTCATGCGAATATTTTAGCATTAACATATTCAGCGTGTAGTCTGATGTTCCAAAAGCCTGTTGCCGAAGGATGTGTCCCAATAATCTTTTTTATGTAAAAAAAACTTTGCGAAAAATAGTTTATAATTCTAATTCTGTCAACAATATATGGTCATTTGAAATGTAATAAGTATTTTCAGTCATTGTGAAAAGTGACAGATTTAATAAATGAGTCATTAGTCGCAATTTTGAGGCCTGACATGTCAGAAACATTTTGCTTATTAGTGTTTTTTTCCCTGCCTACAATATATTTTGATATGTCAAGTCGAAGCACCTCCCCCCGAACTGAAGTAATTTTTTTTCCCCGCCTCCGACTCTGCTTTTAAGTTGAAAAAATCTGTAATCCAAGTTATTTAAAAAGGATGTCCTAAGTGTTTGGTTGTTTCCTTCCAAGCTGTTACATCATCATTTCACCCATCAGTCCACATGATTAATGATTCATGCAGGCTCTAAAGAAATTATCAAAATGTACAGTTCTCTACATTGTTAGCACTGTTACTTTATAGGACTCCCATATTGCCTGCTAGGACCCCTAACACTAATAATTTGGGGTCCCCCAAAGTTTGTGAGTTGGGGTAAAACCCTGATGCTTTAATGTTATTTGTGGCTGAACGTAACTGAAGAAATACTACACGCTACTCCACAACTTAACTAAAAGAAACAAGGGTATCACAAGTACACGACAGTGGAGCCCTACTTCTGGATTAGAATTGGCCTTCAGAAACCAATGCTTGTCATAATAGGCGACTAACGCTATCGGGTGGTATCGACTTTGTTGATACATGTCATTGTATCCCAATTACGTAGATCGATGCTCATAATGTTGATCACTGGATTAGTCACCTCTTCATTGGTCTTTCAATCAAGTTGTGACCATGGTTACTGGTCATGGATTTGCCCAGTGGCCCATAGCTGGACTAATGCTTAGTTTCTGAAAATATTTATATCTGAGTGAAACAAATAATATTAAAATTGAAAAGCAGCGACAGTGAAACAGGAGATTCTGGACCAAAAATTTAGATTTGCTTCATTCAGAACGTCTGCATTACTGGCATGGGAAAATAATATGGTTCAGGGACTGTGAGATAGAGGATCTCATGGCCTGCAAATCTCATCACGAACAAGTACCGGTAACATGAACAGCCAAATCAATCTGCCATGGCTGCAGTTCTCTCCAGAAAACTAATGACTGTTTGTTCTGGTTTAAACTGATAATAATAATAATAGGGCATTTCTAACGTGCATATTTCCATACTGAAGTATGCTCGAAGCACTACACTATACAAAGAGTTCAACACAGTTAGAAAGACATCAGGAAGAGGTGAGTTTTCAGTTTTGATCGGAAGCTAGAGAAGTCACTGGTGTCCTGCAGAGAGAGAGAAGGATCATTCCAGGCTGTTGAAGCTGCATAGGCGAATGATCTGCTGCCTTTATAATAAGCGAACACTGTTTACTCTAGGAACAAGCAGACGTTTTTGTCCTGAGAACGAAGGTTTACATTAATTGTATTCTGTCCAG
The DNA here is from genome assembly GCF_003918875.1 of Haliotis rubra. Classification (NCBI taxonomy): domain Eukaryota; kingdom Metazoa; phylum Mollusca; class Gastropoda; order Lepetellida; family Haliotidae; genus Haliotis; species Haliotis rubra. The sequence continues at coordinate 1,749,562 of NW_025764904.1, read as the reverse complement.
CTATTATTGTTCATTGAAATTTGTAAGTCATCTTTGCTAATTGTTTTTCTCAGTATGCTTGCTAATTGTATGTTTGTCAAGAGACAATCAGTCCACAAAATTGCAATATCACCTGGTTATGCATCAAACAAAACACACACCATCAATCTGTGTCAACAGGCTGATTACTGGCACACGGATACCGAGGACTAAGTAAAACATTCATGCTTTATTCGTTTTACTACATCTCGTGTTATCTGATGGCATTCAATAAGTCAAAATAAAACCGAGAGTGATCTGTATATATGGACAATTTGTATATCACGTTTATCTGTCCACAACAGCATAGAGCTTTGAGTAATTGACACAGTTCCTGGAATAATTGCTTTTGTGAAGCTACAAGCTACACAGAGTTAATGGCATCGGAACCAAACTGATTAAAACATTTATGTTGAGCAGATAAAATAGTCAGAGCGACAATGATCAATGAGAAACTGACTAGAAACATACCACATCGTTCATTCCGTAGAAGTGATTGAGGCCCAACATGGGTGGTACGTTCTTATGTCAGAGACTCTCCTACTACCTGATGTATATGATAGAGGAAGTAAAGTCCCTGTTACATTGAGGGCGATAGTCATTTATTCACGTGACTTCTTGTCCATGGTCAACTTCTGAATGAAGAACCAAAACGTGTTGACAAGTGTTATTTTTTAGAATATAAAAAAATATTACATACAGATTCAGATTCTCAACTACTTCCTGCATGGCTGTATCTAAATAGCAGAATCTGCACTGCCCCTTAGCCTGTCTCACAGTCCCTGAACCGCATTATTTTGCCTTCTGCCGACCCCTATCTGCAATGCTAAAGTCCTAAATAAAGCAAGTCTAGATTTCCTCAGGTTCAGGTTCTGAATTTCCCATCTCACTGGGTCTCCTTTTCAATTTAAAAGGAATTGTTTGTTTCTATCAAATTATATGTATTCAGAGACTAGGCGTCAGTCTAAGTGCCCCCAAGCCTATATGTTCCCCGCCTTCAATATTAGATATTTGCTGTCTGAGACTTAAAAACAGATGATTCAGGGTTGTGATTTACCAGCAGAAAGGGAGATGATATGAAGTTATGAACAAAAAATAATGTATCAGGATACAAACCGTATTGCACCCATATCATCGGGATACGTATCATACATCACACTCTGTACTAGAATGAGTGAGTGAGTATGGTGTTACGCCACTTTTAGCAATACTCCAGCAATATCACAGTGGGGGACACCAGAAATGGGCTTCACACATTTTACCCACGTGGGGAATCAAACCCGGGTCTTTGGCATGACGAGTGAATGCTTTAACCACTGGGCTACCCAACCACCCCTCTTGTAGTGACAGGGCGGTGGGGTAGCCTAATGGTTAAAGCGTTGGTTCGTCACGCCAAAGACCCGGGTTCGAATCCCCACAATGTGTGAAGCCCATTTCTGGTGTCCCCTGCCGTGATGTTGCTGGAATATTGCTAAAAGCGGCGTTAAACCAAACTCAGTCAGTCAGTCAGTCTTGTAGTGACACCATTCCTTTAATGTCCAGAAGTTACTATGTACTGTAATGTGGACAAGGGAGACAGTTATATGTGGACTACACAGTCTTCAGAACATAAATATTTATGTGTAATCCCAAATATAACATACGTTACATTTGACCACTTTCTAAAATGGCATTGTTTATTTCATAGCTTTCGCTCGTGGGAGCCGTGCCAATGAACACTTATCAGAGGGGTACACAAGGTCCGCAGTCTAGACTACCAGTTGTCCGACTTCCATTTTTTGTGGAAGCCGCGGTGGCTGAGCGGTCTAGGCGTCTGACTTTGTGTGCTGGCGATTAGGTGCCTGACTCTGAGGGTGTGGGTTCGAATCCTTTATAGAACTCAACCAAAAAAGTGCTGGTGTGTACAGCTAGAGTAGTTCTCAGAGATAATCAGGAGCAGCACCTGTTATACACTTTTAGGTGCTGCACAGAACTTTAAAAGCAATTCTCTGACAGACAGGTAGCCAATGCAAGTTCTGAAGCACAGGTGTGATATGGCTAGACTTTGGACATAGAGTAACTACTCTTGCACAGTTATTCTGGATGCGTTGAAGTTTTGAAACTAGCACTTGCGGAGCCCCGGCAAGTAAACTGTTACAATGGTCTAATTTAGACATTACAAGAGACAAAACAAGGATTAGCATTGATTCAATGGTCAGATAATTTCTTAGTGCTCCGGGGCGGTGGGGTAGCCTAATGGTTAAAGCGTTGGCTCGTCACGCCGAAGACCCGGGTTCGAATCCCCACATGGGTACAATGTGTGAAGCCCATTTATGGTGTCCCCCGCCGTGATGTTACTGGAATATGCTGAAAGCGGCGTAAAACCAAACTCAGTCAATCAGTCTTTTTTGCTCCTATATTTCTCAGTTGAAGGGAACACTAAACACACAAAAGCAACCTACCATTCCGTGTATGTCACACTCAGTAATATTCAAGTTATATAACCACAACCCATGAAGATCCGGGTTAGAATTGATCTTCAGTAACGCATGCTGGTCCCAAGAGGTGACTAACGGGATCGGGTGGTCAGGCTCGCTGACTTGGTTGACACATGTCATTGTATCCCAGTTGCGTAGATTGATGCTCATGCTGTTGATGACTGGATTCTATGGTCCAGACGCGATTATTTACAGACCACCACCATATAGCTGGAATATTGCTGAGTATGGCGTAAAACTAAACTCACTCACTATACAACCACATCAGCAACAGCAGTAAATAATCTCAGGACCAGACAAACATGATGGCAATGATTCTGAACCTCAGGAAACTATGACGCAACCATGTCATTGAGTTTATGGTTGTCAACCATTTTATGGTGAAGGAGTAAGGACATACTCCAAAACAGTTTGGTTATTATAATGAAGCTGACATCCACAAATCCTCCCTTTCATGTATAGTTTATCACTTTTAAGTGATATTCAGACACTTCAAAGAGTTAATATTACCAAGCTCATGGCTCACTGGCTGCTGGGGCTTGGAATCCGCAAACAATATTTCAGCTGTATTATTGTTGCATGTAGATATTGACTTGGCTAGAATTGGTCTTCAGCAACCCATGCTTAACTATTTGGATTGGGTGGTCAGGATTGCTGACTTGGTTGAAGCATGTTATCTATCCAAATTGCTCTGGTCAATGTTCATGATGTCAATCACTGGATTGTCTGGTAATGCTCATGATTTAAGTCATTGGATTGACTGGTCCAGCCCCAACTATTTACAGACGAGCACTGGTTACACTTGACATATTGTGACTTGAAGTTGGACAATATTCACAATAATCAATCTGATAAACTCGGATTGAGGAAGTATGGTTTTACACTGCTTTTAGCAATATTCCAGCAATATCACAGCAGGGGACACTAAAAATGGGCTTCACACATTGTACCCATGAGGGGAATCAATCCAGGCAGAGGTGGAAATAACCCATTGCCCGACGTCCGAGTCCAGTGCTTTTTTCTGTCGGGCAAGCAAATTTGTATATCACGCTGTACAGTTGACTTTCCAATGTTAATAATGTTGTTTATTTTTAAAAAATCAACAAGAAAACGGACGGTATAGTGGAAAAATGATCAGGGCAAGTGATTTTACATGTGCTACTGTACAGAGTACACTAGCAATTATAAAGTTATTTCCACCCCTGTCCAGGTCTTCAGCATGTCGAGCAAATGCTTTAACTACTAGGCTACCCGGGCGCCCCTGGGTGGAAGACAAACATTATGGTTCAGGTTGGTTAATGAAGATGCACTCAGGAATATTCCAGCTATATGGCGGCGGTAAGTAGTCAAGTTGTTTATTTGTATGAAGGCCATAGTATGTTTACATCGAGCATTAATTACATACAATGTACAATATACAAGGATGTTTTATATATGTTACAGATTTCAAACATTTTGTTCTCTTAAGATTAAGCTTTGACAAACATATCGACATAAATTATTAATACATCACTACACTTTGAATTCATTAGCTGTCTAAATTTGTGAATATTTACATTGTGGTGGTACATATATGGTAGATAACGTTGCTTAAATTCCTATAGTGTTTACATACAAGGATAAAATGATACTCATCCTCAATTCCATATTTACACAATTGACATAATCGCTGACTTAATTCAATTTCCAACCACCTTCACTTTTTAACTTTTAATTTTAAAATTCCACACCTAAGTCTTATCATTATATTTCGTTGTTTTTTACTTGTTAATAGATAGAGGTACTTTTCTGGTTCTAGTAGGCTTTTATATTGTCTATATACACTATATCGAGAACTTTCTTGTATAGTACCATTGCATGACTGTAAATACATATTAACTGCAACATTCTTAAACATTTCAAGGAAAAATGAAAATAATTGAGTCTGGGCCAGAAAATCCAGTGATCAGCATCATGAGCATCAATCTACGCAAATGGGAACCGATGGCATGTGTCAACCAAGTCGGCGAGTCTGACCACCCGATCATGGTAGTCGCCTCTTACGACAAGCATGGGTTACTGAAGACCAAATTAACCCTGATCACAGGTCTATGGTTCAGGGAATGGGACGGACGGACGAAGATGACATTCACTGATAATGGAACCTGTTAAGAGGATCAAAAAGTTGTTTGTTCTTCACTTTTCTTACACTATAGAGAATATTCTGACATGACCTAATTCTGATTTGGATAACAGTATTGAATGCAATGTACCTAGATAAATAAACCTAGACACAAATCTTTGAAGAAACAGACGAGTCATTCAGTTTGACTACGAATGGCACTTCATTTGGAATATTAGATAAATCACTTGTTTATAAATACAGATCATTACAGTATTGAGTATCCTTTGTATGATTTGGGGGTTATTAAGAGAAAACTAGCAGTGAAAACTTTTGGAATGGATCACTTCAATCAACAGTGGCTTGTAAACAAACCAGATATCAAGAGATACTGGAAATGTGACAATTTGCACATTAGAATATGGAGCATGTGAATGTGGCACAGATCATATACAGTAACCAAGAAAACATGTCACGTCACAAATATCCCAGTTTGTTCTTAAATTAAAGCATGTGAACGTGAGATTGAAAACATCATAGTAACCATGGTAACATATCATGTTACAATTGTTCCAGTTTTCACATAAGAACATATGAAACATGTGAATGTGAGAATGAAAAGATCTAAGTAGCCATGGTAACAGGTCATGTCATAATTATCCCGGTTTTCACATATATGAACTTGAAGCTTGTGAATATGAGAATGAAAAGATCTAAGTAACCATGGTAACATGGCATGTCACTTTTGTCGCATGTTGTTCTTAAGAATATGAAGCATGTGAATGTGAGATTGGAAACGTCCAAGTAACCATGGTAACATATCATGTTACAATTGTCCCAGTTTACACATACGAACATGAAGCAGCTGAATGTGACACAGCCTATATATAACCTGAGCATCAGATAAGCGTAGTCTGTTATCACTGACAGAGCTAGTGCTACATGCAAAGTTTGAGGAGCATTTGATATATTAACCAGTATATATGATATTTTTCCTGTGAAAACGAGTGTCAGAAAAATCAGGCCAAAGAAGACAAGTTAAGATACACAGTGAAGCTGCTGGAGTCTGTATAACAATTGTCATGGGTCAGTGACCTCAGACGTCTGTAGTAAAGCATGTTTGGGAATTTGTGAACTTACACTTACCTATCATGTCTATTGTTGGACTTAACCGAGAGCCACGATGCGGTCCTATACAGTCAAGACACGACCCTGCATCGCTGCCGAGAACACCACCTTCATAAATCCTATTCAGATTCTAGTGGCCGATTACCCCTCGTATTTTCTTGTATATCAATAAATATGCTTGATCCCATGGACACATCTTTTTATAGAGATATGACTGGAATCCTCTCTGCAAGGAAAATCTGTAAATTATGACATAAAAGCAGATAAATTCAATATACATTAAGTGTGATTCACCCAAAGTACGAGTTCTCGAAACAGGAGGCGAGAGTGAGTATTGCGTACCGCTAATGAAGAATGTCCTCCGATACGGACTATAGAAATTTGGTGCATGCACACAACATGTCAGCTCGCTATCGTTGAAACAAGAACTCAACGGGTTTCAGGCCCATTAATATCTAAATGTATGATCACAAAAATATGTCAGTTACGTGTATGTATATAGGGAAATTATCTGGGAGTACATCGATATCGACTTTTCAGTCAAAACCCACAGGAAATATATTTTAAAAATCTCAAGAAAATACGAGGGGTAATCGGCCACTAGAATCTGAATAAGATTTATGAAGGTGGTGTTCTCGGCCGCGATGCAGGGTCATGTCTTGACTGTATAGGACCGCATCGCGGCTCTCGGCTAGGAACAGTTCTTCTTGTCACCTGTTCCTGTTGTCCAGTGGTGATCAAGAATATGTCAAACAGTAAACTGTAAAGCAATTACTTGTACTCGTCATGGTTTTTATAAAAGTGATCATGCTAGCTTTTAGTTGGGGGTGACGATACCGTTGAAATATTGATGATGTGACAATAAATTTTATTTTTAACTTACTGACTTTTAGTAGTGGTTGAAATTACAAAACCTTCTGATTTGACTGATAAATTAACTAAATGTAGGATTTACTAGTCATAAAACTGCTTCTAGATTCGGCTGCGGTTGTCATTTGGATCAAGTTTCATAACAATTAGGATAAGCGTACCCAGAGCTGATCAGCTGTTCTGAATGTCGACAATGATCACCCCAGCGTTATTTCATGTCATTTTAGAAGTTAAACTGTTACAATTACAGAGAAACAAATTGTCACACGTGATACAGAGAAGCCACTACTCCGTCAGTCACGTAGGCAAACGATTCACAGAGTATTACACAAGCACAAAATAGTCCAGGTCACCAGAAATTTGCGATGGCGAAACTGGAGATCCATTGCAACGAAAACGTAATCAACACTGCATACATGCATACATACCTGCTTGATTAAACCGTAGTGAATGAATGATGATTGAAGTCTTGATCAGGGTGGTCTATATACATCGATGACGCATGTCTGATGAAAACTTTAACCGAGTTGCTCGTACTGGAGCACCTGCTAAAATGACCCTGTGACGTCACATGACAGAGGTTTGTTGACAGGGACCATTCATTGTACATTCGAAGGTGCGGGTGATTTTTATCAGCTGGGTGACCATAAATGCCAAAATAGATCAGAGTCACACAGACATGGTGTTTGTCAGATTTTCTAACTGCTTTTCATTGTGCATTGTAAAATAAATATTTACAAATCGTTCATATAAAAAATTTAAGCCGATTGAGTGACAAATCAACTGCTGCACAAAGTACAAAGCGTATCGGACTAGTAGGAGGTAGAATGTAAATTATCAAATGCCGTGTAATACGGATTCATATCTATATTTTATGCCGGATTAAGTTTTATCGTATTATATAACCGTCGGACTCTCTTTACATTTATTTTTTCATATCGTATTTTAGACACGGCTAACACGACTTTTTCCCAAAATTATAATTCTCTGATAATTTCAAATGTTATAAACCTATCTTACCCCAAGTGCAAAAACTCACAAGTGGTGATGTTGGCCCAACGTGTGAGTGCTATCTGGGACGCGGTGCGTGAAATAGGTCATTATCGATACGAGCTGGTACATGTTTCAGATAGACCACTGACCGTAATCGAACCATTGTCTACAGCCCAGTGTGCAAAATAGCCACTGGCCCGCTAGCCCGTGACTAGTAAAAATTCTGTCGGGCCAGTATATTTTCTAGTGAATTTTCATAGGGTCATTTTGTAAATATATCAATCTCTCCGACTTGTTAAGTTATAATGCACTTTTAAATCGTATAAGGATACATTAAACCTACAAATACTACACAGCTGATAATTAAAGATATTCACTGCATACTAGTATATTATCAAGAATTGTTAACGCAGACAAGTTAAGGGTTCATTTTATGAGATATTTACGGTATCCTTGCTGGTTCATACCCAGTCGGGCGAGTGTTGGCCTACCCGTTTATTCATAGCCTCAGTTCGCAGGTGAGAGGTTTGCGAAATGCTGATAGCAACTAGCAAGGTTTTTTTTGCAGCGAGGGCGATAGAAAGACATTCACCGTGCACATACATGTAAATACTGCACGGTGTTTATTTCAATGTGTCTGCTAGCGGCTTGTTCCAATACCCTAGCTGCGTGCAGTCGAGGATAGATAGATAGATATTCTTTATTTCCTCCATAAAATGAACAAATACATTTGAATGATAAACAACAGTACAGAAAAGGTTCTAACTATTAGTACTGATATTATACAGTAATATTCAATTGTGAAAGAACTGAAGGTATTTATGAGCATTGCCGGAGTATGCTCTCCCAACTGCGAACAGAGAGACTAATCATTACCATCAGTTCTGACCAAACATTATAGTCCAATACACCTTTACAGTGGTCAGGTATACCTCCGAGGAGGAATGACAGGAATACATCATCGTCTTCCATCCGCATTTTAACAAAAATGTCTATGTCAAGAATATCACAGATTATTTCAAATGGAGAATTTCTTTCTACCAAGTTATACTGGCATGACATAAAAACATGTTTCATAATGTCGTGAGCAACTGTTCCGCATATAGACATTGCTTTGATTCTATTGGGAGTTGACCACCTCCGTGGTGTAGTGGTTAGAGCGTCTGCCCGGAGAGCGGAAGGTCGCGGGTTCGATCCCCGACCGCGTCATACCAAAAAAGACGTTAAAATATGGTACTTGTTGGTCCCTGTCTGGCGCTCGGCATTAATGGGTACAACAAGGACTGGTCGTCTCGAAGTCAGTATAATGTGTCTGAGTGGGGTATTCATGCTTCACTGCGGCAATTGGTATCTCAGTGGGCTAGCACTATAAAACCAGTTTAAGTCTGGGCTAGTACAAGCAGCCGCACATACACATACACACGCATGCACGTCGTCATATGAGCGAAATATTCTCAAGTACGACGTTAAACCCAATTTCACCTCACCTCACCTATTGGGAGATGCATGCCTTATAATTCTCGTAATGTCAGTGAAGTTCTGAGGTATCCATAGTCGATGTATCCATAGTCTATGTTCTCGTCCTGATCTTATTGTTAGATATCTGGAGAGAGACAACCTTGTCTGTAGTATATTTACCAACAGCATTTGATCATATGTAGTTACCTTATCTTTGACTAGTTGCGACCAAGCATTATTCTTCATAAACTTAGAATCACAAATGTAGTTACGGAATTTACTAAGCAGATTGTACTTGGAAACAAGCCGTAACATGTTAAAAACAGGTGATTTCAAATTAAACTTATTCTTGTGTATCAGTGATTCTTTGCAGTGGTATTGGCCAAGGCGGACTAAAAACATTTGTTTAAAGCTGTATCTTGTGTTGGCATGACAGAGTTTACCAATGAGTAAGAGGCTTTGTTGATCTATATATCCTTTTAGGGATGTTATCCCGACTGTATCTCTTACAATTTCATTTGGCATGTACTTATTAAAGCCTTGAATTATTTTCTGACAGAAGTAGCGCTGGATGATTTCTAGCATTTCATATTCTTTAAGGGACAATTTGCCCCAAACTGTACATCCATACAAACCACAAGGTAGAATCACTCGATTCCAAATACGTACATGTTTAGAGGATTCATACCGCCAAAGTAGAAGACAGAGTCAAAGTTCATATTTATTAATATTCGTAGCTTTTCACAGACAAGTTTTGTTCTCTCCGTAGGGCACTTAGTAGTGCTGATATGGACTCCATCATAAACTACAGACCATTTAATAGGGAGATTAGTTTCTCCAAGATACAGGTTGACAAGTAGGGATGCATTGCTTCATCCAAAGGTTACAGCAGCGCTTTTACCAACATTGTATTTTAGCTGCCACTTATTTGCATATAGTTCAGTCACCTTCAACAGTCTTTGGAGATCTGTTGGATTATTGGTGAGCAATGCTGTGTCATCGGCTAGTAGTATTCCTGGGCATTTCCCCCAAGGGTGACACAGACCGCAGCCAGTATCATTTAGTTCATTTAGTAGATCATTTATATATAGAGAAAATAGCCAGGCAGACAAAACACGACCTTGGCCCACGCCTTGTCTAATGTGAAATAGATCGGACTTAAAACCAGCAAAACTTACACATGAATGCATTGAACTATAGGATAGGCGTAGTATCCGCCAGAGTTTGCAAGTAATTCCAAGATTGTAGAGTTTGTAGAACAGACCACCAAGCCAAACACGGTCAAATGCTTTCTCGTTATCAAGGAAAGCACAGTAGACAGGTGAATCCTTTTCGTCATATATAGTATGCAATACTTTCTACAAGTGTGAGAGCTGCTGTCTCAGCACTGAAGTCTTTTCTCAAGCCAAATTGGAAGTTGTGGGGCAACGTTATATTTTCAGCTGTCCACTTTTCAATTATGTTAAGGAGCAATATTTCAAACAGTTTACTTAGAATCGACGTTAATCGACACCCCTGTAGTTGGAGGGGTCAGCTTTACTTTTACCGTGGCCTTTATGCAGGGGCAGAATGTGGCCAACATTAAAAGCTTGTGGAATGTACTCGTATGTGATGATATTGTTGAACTATATCATTCAGCGGTGAATACGTATCTCCTTCACATATATTTTTACTTTTCTCAAGATATTCAATATTTGATATTGAGCGCTCAATTTCTCCAGCAAAGTGATTATCAAAGCTACTTTCCATGTTTGTCACAGATAGGTCCTTGAAGTATTGACCAAAAGTGTTACAGATATTTTCTGCATTATTGCCTGAATGATTTTTGTATACTGTTCTGTTACTAGACCTGTAGCTCGTTTATACCTTTTTGTAAGCTTAAAATATTCATGTACGTCTATTTCCGCTGCCTGATGGATTTCTTTCAGTCTATCATCTATGAGACTTTGCTTACACTGACGGTGTCTTTTTCTAAAGATACGATTAGCTTCTTTGTATCTAGCAGCCGTATGATGAGACGAATGGACCTATCAAGATATGTCTCTATCAGATCTGTTGAACATAATAAACTGTGGCTGTTATGTCAAAATTATCCATGTAAATTTAAACAGCTGTCGCGTATTGTCTCACATGCATCAAGAAGACTTCAATCAAAAGAATGCTGTTGTGGTACAGTTGCTCATGACATCATTAAGCATGTGTTCATATCTTGCCATATTAATATGAAAGAAAGAAATGAACTGTATGAAAGTGTCATTGACATACTCGATGTAGATTGCTTTGTCAACTTGTGGGCAAACGATGATGACATTATGATTACATTTCTACTTGGTGGTCTTCCAGAATGTGCTGCTAACATTGATTTTGATATCTGGTGCAAAATAATGTTCCTGGCTGCTGATTGTATTTATAAATGCCAACATCTATTTGTGTAATCTCTTGTCTATCACCTGTACATTAAACCTGTCATAACCATTTAAACGGTACCCTTGTAATCTTCAATTGTTGAGGAAATAAAGACTATCTATCTATCTTTCCCATTCTCAACCCAGAGTTTTCGTCTACTGCGCATATCATCATACAGTTTATTTAGATTTTCTGCTTTCCAATATGGTTTCAGAAATGGTTGAAACCTTGATGACGGGATACTGATAGACGCACATGCATGTAGAATATCAGCTATGTGCTGATTGTACATTTCAATATACTCGGCATGGGACGAGAAGTGAGGAAGGTTGTGGATATCGTAACGAAAGTAGTTTTCAGTTTCGTAACGATAGATCATGCGGTCGACATCAGATGCCTTTCTCCAACTGAGCCTAGACCAACCATAAGACACGCATGGATTATCAATTTTAAGACATACATGAATGGGTAGGTGATCAGACACATTGTATGATATGTTGGTATCGATGGTGTAGCCTATAACGTTGTGGATACAGTCATTGTTTATAATAGTCTATCATTGTTCTCGTACTAGCACTTTTGGTTGAGAACGTATATTTACATTTATCGTCTAAGGGCACGACAGGTCGCGTTCGTCAAGTACTCTCTGGAGACAGCAAGATCGAGTCTTCTTGGCAACAAAGTGCCGAATGTCTGTATTAAAGGTGAGGTGAGGTGAAATTGGGTTTAACGTCGTACTTGAGAATATTTCGCTCATATGACGACGTGCATGCGTGTGTATGTGTATGTGCGGCTGCTTGTACTAGCCCAGACTTAAGCTGGTTTTATAGTGCTAGCCTACTGAGATACCATGCCGCAGTGAAGCATGAATACCCCACTCAGACACATTATACTGACTTCGAGACGACCAGTCCTTGTTGTACCCATTAATGCCGAGCGCCAGACAGGGACCAACAAGTACCATATTTTAACGTCTTTTTGGTATGACGCGGTCGGGGATCGAACCCGCGACCTTCCGCTCTCCGGGCAGACGCTCTAACCACTACACCACGGAGGCGGTCCTGTGTTAAAGTCTCCAGTGAGTATGGTTTGACAATACTGTGAATATATATCATATAGGTTCATCACATAATGGAGTTCCTGAGTGTGTGAAGGAACACTTGTACTTTCATTTGTTCCCTTATTCGTTTCCATGAGTATATATTTGAAGTTATGCCCCAAGTTATAGCCTTGACTAACACCAGATAACTCAGGTTGAATCTTGTAAAGCCTGGTGGCCAGAAACGAGGTGGTGGTTGACTCGGGTCACTGTTAACTGAAGGTTATCCCTTAGAAAAACAGAAAAAACACGACTCAAAAGATGACAAGGTATTTCTTTGTAAACAGCCTACCCGTAAGGAGGTCACGCTCTGCGTATTTGGGTTGAGGAGATCGTATAACTCGACAGCCATGGGTACATTTAGTGCTCATGTACCGTAAATCTCTCTGGACAAGTTTCAAGCAGTGATTTCTTCAACCCATTTCTCTCAGTTTTCCTTCTAAGTCAGATTCTTTATTTATCACTTATAGTCTGTTTGCAGTGAAAACGTACCGATGAATTTCACTTTTAACAAAAACGTAAATCAAATAAAGTGAAATTAGAAGTACGAATCCTCATGATTTTACCTTGCCAATTGAACATTTAAATCTCAGAATTTTATTCAACTTAGGATAAAAGTTGTTTAACAGACGATCATAGTTTCAAATCGCTATTGTTGGTTTGTATTACAAGGGGGTATGCACATTAAATGAAACACCGAGAAGAAGTAGGGTTGGTCTAAGTTAACGCTCATCACGAACTGCACGTGCATTTGTATCACTGTTCCAATTACTGGGTTTACTCCCTTGTAATACAAACCAATAATAGCGATTTGAATCTATGGTTAAGGTATGGGAGTTACGGTCACCTTAGCGCTACGATAGTTGTAAGTCTATGTTAAGGTATTGGAGTTACGGTCACCTTAGCGCTACGATAGTTGTAAGTCTATGTTAAGGTATGGGAGTTAAGGTCACCTTAGCGCTGAGATCGCTTTGTACAACGGCACCCTCCTGGCCAAGGTCAAATTGCTGCCGCGTCTTGAAGTGAGAAATCATCAACCGCTAGTACACGATGGGGCCTTGTGTTCAGAGTATGTTATTCGAACAGACCTGTCTATGATGTAAGTAATGTACGGTTGTCCATTTAAATTTGAACTGTTCCTCACAAGACCATGTTTACAGTCGTTTACAATCAGTGAACCCCCAAATGCCATTCAAACACCTTACCAACAACTTTCCATCTTTGAGGAGGCCCCATATTTGCAACAACGAAATCAATTGATTTTCCAAGTTATCGAACTGCAAGAACAGTTTACTGAAACGTATTTTGCTTAATGACGGGTATTGCACATGACTCTTGCCTTTGATTGTAGCACGTGCATATTTCTAATCAAAGAATGATATGTCCGAAGCGTAAATGATCATATATACATATTTATAATATGAACATAAATGACTATATGTGGGTTCAAAGTCATAGGTGTTGCGATACTTTTTTCTATGTGTATATACACTCATGCACTTTATATGATGGGAACTGCAGATGTTTACTTAATATTAGAGCAGGGAGTGTGGTGCGAGTACGGCTGCCCGCGTATTGCGCAATTTGTTTAAATATCAGGTTGGTTTTGGAGGGTCAGACACTGTCTGAATACAAGTTCGACTTGAAACCTCAACGTATTAAACAAACGAAGGAGCAAAGAAATTGCACATCTCAGCTGGTTCTTTTTAACAAGTTTAATTTCCAGTTCGAAATGTCTTAAGTTTGCTATAGTTTATATAAATGGACTACATCGGCACTTAGTCAGAACTCAGAGAACATGGTTTTGATTAACAAATAATTTGATTTCATTCTTTTGAAAATTAAAAACTTTGCATGCTACAAAACTGTTGAAAGGTATCTAGACGTCTTATCTGTGAAAATCAATAAATCTGCTCAAATCTGCAACATTTCATACATGGTAGGAGCTAAATGGTTGCAAATTCGTTTTTACGACAGTCTTTACTGATACAATGTATTTTTTAAGATTTCTAAGCTACGTTACTTGTAACATACTGTTGCAGGATTCAGTGGTGGTTAAATCAGAGACCATATATAATCTGTTATCTATAATCTATTATATGGTCTCTGGTTAAATAGACATGATAGATGTGATACAAATAAGACTCGCAAGCATGGGAGAATGAATCCGTTGATCTCGTATTTTGTTTCTGGAATATTGAAAACACTCACTCACCCTTATGCTGTCGTTGGGTGGCCGGTTGGTTTGTTGTTTAACGCCACATTCAGAAATAGTCCAGCTATATGGCGGCGGTCTGTAAATAATCAAGTCTGGACCAGATAATTCAGTGATCAACACCATGAGCATCGATCTGCGCAATTGGGATACGATGACATGTGTTAACGAAGTCAGTGAGCGTGACCACGTACCGATCCCGTTAGTCCCGTTACGACCCGAGCATGGGTTACTGAAAGGCAATTCTAGCCCGGATCTTCACTGGTCCATATGCTGTCAATAGTAATTCTCGTAATTTCCTTTCTAATTGTATATCATAGTCAACACTCAATTTGTCTTTTAGCACAATGTCTATCGCAAAGAAAAGAAATGGTTAGTCCATGGAGATGGATATATATATATGACTCGGTCATCATTGTTGCGTTTGTTGTCTGTCTCACAGTCCCCCCAGCTGCACTATTTCTTCTTCAGCCCAGCCCTCCCTGCAATGCTAAAGCCCTAAACCAAGACGTCTAGATTTCCTCAGCTTCAGAATTTCCCCTCTCACTGCATGGGGCTAACTTCGTTGTGTGCCAGTTTAATAGGTACACGGGCTTCTTTTTAATTTAAAAGGAATATAGTGAGTGAGTTGGGTTTTACGCCGCTTTTAGCAATATTCCAGCAATATCACGCTGGGGTACACCAGAAATGGGCTTCACACATTGTACCCACGTGGGGAGTCGAACGCAGGGTCTTCTGCGTGACGAGCGAACACCTTAACCACAAGGCTACCCCACCGCCCTTTAAAAGGAATAATTCCTATCAAACTTAATGTATTTTCTACTCTACGCGTTAGTCTGTTGGGCTTTTATGTGTTTCGGGGTCAAGGTATTGTGTGAAGTAAATGCCGTTGTGCAGTGGTATATCATGGGTGGATCCAGGAATTTTGAAGGGGCTTCGCCAACGCATTTTTTTTTTCAATGTGGTCTTAAGTCATTTTCAGAGAGGGTGTGTGTGTGTTCGAACCCCCTGAACCCCCTCCCCCCCCTGGATCCGCCACTGTATATGGTGATAAATAAGAATTAAGTTAAACGATTTTATCATATTATGAATTTATCTCATGATGACTTATGATTTTTTAAACACCATTTTGAACAGGTGTAAGTTGTCGAAAGATATAACATCTATGTAACACATGAAATGTGTCACTAAACATATTCACACATCAGCACGTACGACCGTATACTACTGCCGTAAATGACACATTGTATCCGGGGGTCTTATTTCCTGTGGTTGTGTGCCTCTATTATTTTCATCCGGGTAAGTTGAAAGTTTTTCTTTTCTTTTTTAAACATAACTTGTATAAAACACAAAACAACATTAGTAAAAACTGAAATAAGCGAAATCCATAATGCAGTTTATATATATTCAAAAAAATATACATTTTCAAACCTATGTATTATGGAGATTTCTTGTAGATCAAACTTGTTAACAAAACAACACAATGAAGGGTCCCTGGAATGTCCAATCTCGAACGATCTCGTGAGAAACAAACCTCAGTCCAAGATGTCTGCGATCAAGTCGCTGAATCCCAAAGCCGAAGTTGCTAGGGCGTCGCAGGCCCTAGCTGTGAATATAAGTGCAGCTAAAGGTCTACAGGATGTCCTTCGTACCAATCTTGGCCCAAAGGGTACCATGAAAATGTACGTTTATTCATAATAACCGTGATTTGTCGAAGCCGACTAGCGTTGTTAATGAGAATGTTCTGGAAACACGTGCTCCTGTCGACACGCTGTTTTGAGTCATGTCGGCACTTGTTATTTGTTAAGTACGGCTACTTTGAAACGTTTTACAATTATCCCGCTTTTGAATAATATTTCAGTGGTATTTCAGAATAATCTAGATAGTAGGAATGATATTAACCATCATAACCGTGTACTAAGCGTGTGCAGGGTACCGGTTCAGATGTGCAATACATGCATATTTTACAACATTTTTGTGATACTCCCAACGTATGTTCGTAGGAGTCTTAGCTAACGCAGTAGTTTTTCAAACAAGTGTACCTTGAATAAAAAACAAACGAATTGCATTTAAAATATCCCTCAAAATATTTACTATGATTCGGTTTCAGTCACCAAGACCAGTTTTCAAAGTCTGTAAAACCATTCGTGTGGTACTTGGGTTGCAAGAAAAATAATTGTGCTGAAAACAGCCCCACCTGTTTTATATTTTTCCCCATCTTGCCTGTGGACTAAACTGTTTGAAATTCTGCCTTTTCGTTACAATGATAAAGCCTACCCATGAAATTCTGGGTTAGAATTGGTCTTGTAACCCATGCTTCTTGCAAGAAGACTTGGTTGACACAATCATATCATCATATCCCTATTGCGTAGAATGATGCTCATGCTCTTGATCACTGGATTCTCTGGTCCAATCTCAATTACTTACCGACCGCCGCCATATAGCTAGAATATAGCTGAGTGCTGCGTAAACCTTATCTAACTCACTCACTCATTATCAAAGCCAATCAGCATTACAAAACATTTTGCATCAACACTTTCTGTTTTGGTTTCAGGCTTGTGTCCGGAGCTGGAGACATCAAGCTGACGAAAGATGGAAATGTACTGCTACACGAGATGGTAGGGATATTTCTTCATCAACACCATGCAATAACCAGTATCTGTTATCCAACAAAACAGATTCCTTTGGCCATAAAAGACAAAATAGTTGTGAATCAATGAAAATATGTGATGTCAACAGGTTTTAACGGAAATGATAAGCTTGTTCGTCCACGTCAAATAATGTTATTACACTAACATCTTTTGTTTTCATTTGCTTAGGTGACGCACATTTAATTAATAACCAATTGACAAGAAGATAATCTGTTTTTTGTTATTTGATTGACAGCAATGTTACAATAACCCCAATTTTACAAAATCCGAAATTTTGAAAATGATGACCTTTGTTCAGATCGTTGTTCTTGAATTATTAACCTATGTATTTGATAAGTTTTATGGTTGTGTTTGTAGCAAATCCAGCACCCTACCGCCTCCCTGATTGCAAGAGTTGCAACAGCTCAAGATGACATCACTGGAGATGGCACAACATCCAACGTCCTCATCATCGGAGAGCTGCTTAAACAGGCTGATCTCTACATTGCAGAGGTAGGGAGAGAAAATTTTCATGGATTGTCTGTGTGTAATCTGAGTAAGGCATTGAACATGATAAACCAAGAGCCAGATGCTATGATAATGACTTTGTATACAATGATGACTTCTTATGTTCGTAATCAAATAATAGCAAGAATAATAATAGATTTTTATTTGATGAAATCTGGGAATATGATAGGTGATTTACATTTGATCAGTTTGAAACTTTTGAATGGTCCCTCAGTGGGGATATATTCAGCTCAACTGGTGATTTTGATAATCAAATTTTATTCTGTTTTTACATATTTCATATGTGAGAATCGGCTTTGTGTGGTATAGATAAATAAATATCTTCTATCACAATTTGAGTATTAAGAGTTAAATATCTAACAATACAGTGTGTGCAAACAATATTTGTGTGTTTGTGTATGAGGGGAGATCTTGGGCTAGGCATGAATTTCAAAAGCTGCTTGTTATAAGCCTTAAATTTCAAGTTGAAAGTATAGGGGTAAATTAAAATACTGTGGGGTTCCTCAAGGATGCCAGGATGCCCTTTAGTTTCAAACACTGAATTAGCTGCCATGAAAAATGTCAGAATTTGTTTCGTGTATTCTTGTACAGCAAAATAACTTTATTTTTCAGGGACTGCATCCCCGTCTGATCACTGAGGGGTTTGAGCTGGCCAGAAACAAGTCCTTGGAAGTAAGTCTTGATGATTCTTTTGAGGGTGATATGGTGGATTGTATATTTACCTGGTTTAAAGACTGTAAACCTAGAGATATAGATACCAATGCAGGACAAAAGTTGCTTCCAGTATACACACCTTAAATAGGTCCTGTGTAGAAAAGGTTCCATGTATCAAATGCTAATTGCGGATTGCAGGAGTTATCGGAACCACAAAAATTTTTTTATGGGCTTTATTGTAAAAATATGGTATGTCTTTTTGTATAGGTTTTGGACGAGGTGAAGATTGAGCGTACAATTGATCGGGACACACTGGTGCAGGTGGCACGCCACATCACTCAGGACCAAGGTGCATCAGGAGCTGGCTGATCTTCTCACAGAGGTAGACTTTACATAATGCAGTTAAGATTTATGCTCAGTAAAATGACAGTTACATTCCTGCCAAAAGAATACAGATATAGTGTTTCTGTATCAATTTATGAGAGCCCAATTGGGAGAAGACTCGTCAATATATTTGTGATAAGTCTTGTACTTGCACTGTATCATGTTCACACAATTGTTTTAGTTAGCTGGTTGTAAAGATGTTATATTGTAAGTATGCAGCAAAAATCATTTTGGGTGTTTACGACATGGAACAGCATATTGGTATCAACATACATCACATGGCCTTTGTTTTCTCCATTCAGAACTGTTTTTGTTTTGTTTTCAAGATAAATGAATGTGATATTTTCATGAAATTGTGCCTCTGTGATAGCTGAAAATAACTAGTGCCTAGCATGGTTAAAGACTCGGAAACTGATGCCAGTGTTGTGTTGTGAATGTGGTGAAGCAATGCACATCTAAACGCTAGCAAAATGGTGATTGTCTTTACAGCATGTCGTTGATGCTGTTCTGGCCATCAAGCGTCCAAATGAGGCCATTGACTTGCATATGGTGGAAATCATGGAGATGCAGCACAAGACTGATATGGACACGACGTGAGTTTCACCTGATAGAAGTTTAGTAAACAAACATTGTTTAAACAGCAAGACTGGAGGTATGTTTGCTCACTAGCAAGTCTGGAAAATGAATACCTCACTTGTGTGACTCGTTAATGACGGACGTGAATATCCAGGTTAGAACTGATCTTCCGCAACCAATGCTTGTCATGAGCCAAACAACTGGATCGGGTGGTCAGTCATGCTGACTTGGTTGACACATGTCATCGTATCCCAACTAATCAATGCTCTTGCTATTGATCACTGGATTGTCTGGTTCACACTCTAATTACAGACCAATGCCATATTGTTGGAATATTGCATAGGAGATTTAAAAAAAAAGATAAAATTTTGTCATCTGGTCCAGATGAGAATAGTTATAAGGCTGGAATATACTAGTACACAACAAATATGTCAGGCATGGAATGCAAGGGTATTCCCAACTGTGAAGACATTCATAAAACATTCATCCTCAGCTTATGGGGAATTGTCCAGCTTTGGATGATTGTAATTTCTTGAACAGGAGAAATATGCATGCTTGTTCTTGTCTCTGTTTTCTGATGAAACTATGTGTTTACTGAATAGGTTTGTGCGGGGGCTTGTCATGGATCATGGATCTCGTCACCCCGATATGAAGAAGCGAGTTGAGGATGCCTACATTCTCACCTGCAATGTCTCACTGGAATATGAAAAGACGTGAGTGGCTAAAAATAATGTTCAGTGTTTTAGAAGACACATGTTTTTCTGGATAACTCGCATCTTCATCATAATGATAAAATAGACCCATTGTAATGGAGATTCCAAACAGAAAACACCTGCCATATATGGAATATAAACAATAGCTCCATACAACGAAAACTGTGGCACAAGGTTGTCTGTGTTTGCTGAGCTGGTGTCAATCACAAGTTGTGCGTAAGATATTTGTAAAGAGCGCTCCAAGGGGCATAACTCGATGGGGTTCGCTTGAAATAATGTTTGGCCTGTAGAGAGCCCGAAAGTCAATTTAATGCAACTTTACATTAAGTAATTCAAACTTTTTATTTTAAATTGTAATCTAAATACAACATTTTTTGGGAGTAAATGATATGGTAGCTTTCCTGAGGGCTGATAGTTAATATTATTGAGAGAAATGCATTATTTATTTTTAGAGAAGTTTGGTGTAATATAGTGCCTTTAATATTGACTTACAATGGTTGTAGCGTTAAATTGCCTTATGGCCCGAGTCCCTCTCATAATACTCACTTTATCAATGTAGGGATGGTTACTATTAACACTTTCCTTGTACAATATGGCTAAAATATTGTCAGTGTGACTATAAATCTTCACTCCCTCACTTTTCTTGTCTGCTTCCAGCGAGGTGAACTCTGGTTTCTTCTACAAGAGTGCTGCAGAGAGAGAAAAACTGGTGGAGGCAGAGAGAAAGTTCATTGATGATCGTGTCAGGAAGATTATTGAGCTGAAGAACAAAGTGTGCAAAGGGAATGACAAGGGATTTGTTGTCATCAACCAGAAGGTAGTGCCTGAGGTTACCCGCAGTCTAAGTTAACTTAGGCTCAGTATCATTTGTCATCGTTCGTTAGTCTAACAAATCCTAGTAGAAGGTTGTGTCAGCTAACCTTTGAGTGACCTATGTCGTCCAAACAAACGGGAGACGGACGAACAGATTTAACCAATCAGACGACGGCTACTATTTAGGGTTCGCAGGGACTTACGAAATGGATTTTCTCTTCCCTGGTCGCTGACACTGATCTCTCAACAAACGAAAATCTGCATAAAACACAGATACTTAACATGCAGCTTATGCGCTTAGGGGTTTCTGATGACATGGTTACTATTAGCTTATATTTTCGCAAGATGACATCCTGGAATATTGACAAAAATGGTATGTGTGAATGTTAACTTTCGTGATTTGGTAAGCTGTGTTCTGATTGGTAAATTGACATGGTTAGATGACGGCGACCTTCATACTGGCATTTGTTAGACTCAGTATAGCAGTGTAATGAATATACAGAGCCTAAGTTTACTTAGACTGAGGTTATCCAGTAGCCACTATAACAGCGAAAATAGGGTGATAGGTTTACTTGTGCTATTCTGATTTAAGTTTTGAGGATTTTTTTTCTTCTAAAAACAAGAATATTGGGTTCAATTCTGATGAAAGAAGTTTTTCATTTTCAATTTATTTTTCAACTTCAGATGTATTTTTTGACGGGAAAATCTGATCTGATGATCGGTTTGTTTTACTTCTGCAATTGACATGTTCAAATAATTGTATTGACTCAACCATGTTATGATGATGTTTGAGTTTTAAAAATATTTTACAAAATTTGCTGTACTTTCAATACTTCAGTTTTACGTCTTTAAATACACGTTAAGAATAGCCAGTCAATTCCTCGAACAGAATCAACAACTACTCTACTGGACGTTGTCTTAATGATTTACAAATGAAGCTGCATTCAGTGCAATAATGTAGAAATAACTATTGATGCCACATCTTCTTTTTAGGTCCTGTTATCAGTGAAATACAAATAAACTCATTCTCAAATAATAATGGAAGTCTCTCTGATATAATATAATTAAAAATAAGAAACACAATGTTAGACATGAACACTATTCATTTCATATTTCTTGCAGGGAATTGATCCTCTGTCGCTGGATATGTTTGCCAAGGAGGGCATTGTGGGTCTGCGCCGTGCCAAGAGGAGGAACATGGAGAGGTTAGTCAGTGCTTCAGGCTAGGAGACATCAGAAATAGATCCTTGAATTGGTCGTTTAGCCTGGTGGTGTAAGTGTTCAGGTCAAAGAGCGGGCTTCAATTCCAAACTTAGGTTCAGTGTGAAGGCCTTTTTCCTGATGTATTGTTAAGTGTCTTAAAAACTAGCCAGAGCATAATGTCTCCTTTCCAATGTAAGAAATACATTAATCCCCTATACTACTGTAGCCTCATTTTAAACCTGGTTCCTATGATTTAACATTTGTTAAAAATACTCTTTAGCAAGGGCATTGCTTTGTTGGGAAATTAGTCTGAATAATCTATTCATCTGAGTTGATAGTAGTTGAGTTGATTACTACCATGCATTAGCATTATTACATGACTCCATCTTATTGTTTTAATACCATGGCTTTATCAACCTATTGTTGAATTTCAAAAGAAGAGAGACTGAAATTGGGGACATCAATACTCAAAGAACGGGAGGCAATGGGTCCAGGGTGTTATGTTCAGGTGGTTTGAAACCAAATCTCTCTCCCTCTCTCTCTCTCTCTTTCCCTCTCCCTCTCCCCCTCTCCATCTCTCCCATTGAAAATGACTTAAGTACACAGTTTTACACTGGCGGAGAAGGAGGGATTCAGTGGGTTCGAACCCCCTAACCCCCCCTTTTGAAAATTCCTGGATCCGCCTCTGGATATTGATGACAAACATGTTATCACACAACTGAAGTTGATGTAATCATGTTGCTGGTAATGCTGTCAAAGGCCCAGTGGTTTGAAGAAGACTTTTAGCTGTGATATTTGGGATCCGAGAAAATCTGTGTTAGAATTGATCTTCAGTAACACAGTAACTCATGCTTGGCTGATAGATGTCATCGTATCATATCCCGATGCTCATGCTGTTGATCACTGGATTGTCTGGTCTAGACTCAGTTATTTATAGACTGCTGTCATATCGCTGGAAAATTAAGTGCAGCTTTAAACAACAAACTTGATATTTTGTGTACAGTGTTTGTTACAATGTGTACTCATGTCTTCAGACTTTCCCTGGCAGTTGGTGGGACAGCTATGAACTCCGTGGATGACCTGACACCAGATGTACTGGGACATGCTGGGCTCATGTATGAACATGTTCTGGTAGGTAAACACTGTAACTGTGTTGGAGTCTCATCCCTTCATGACATGGTGAAAACAATACTTTAGAAGCATGTGTGTGTTGGATGGAGAAAGTGCTTGTTGTTCCCCGCTGCAGCGCGGAACGGGGGACTATGTATTCAGCAGCGTCCATATGTACGTCCCGATTCTTGTAACCCAATATCTCATGAACTGTTGTACCCAATGTCTTCAAATTTGGTGACAGCCTACATTGGGGAATTACGCAGACACCAGTTCATTTTGGTGACCTTGAGGTTGTTTTAATCCTGCACTACTTAGGAAGTAAGTAGTGCAGGATAAGTATACAAATATAAAAAATATTTAGATTTTACTAAATTGGTCTTTAGGATTGTCTTCCAGATGTACAAAATGTAAAATTTGATGAAATCGCCTATTTTTCTGACTTCTCATTAAATCAAGTCCAGTCCAGTTCATCCAGTGTTGCTTCTTCTAGGGAGAACAAAAGTACACCTTTGTGGAGGATTGCAAGAACCCGCAGTCTGTCACCATCCTCGTCAAGGGACCTAACAAACACACACTGACGCAGATCAAGGATGCTATCCGAGATGGGCTCCGTGCCGTCAAGAACGCCATCGAGGACAGTGAGTTGAAATGCATTTGGGATTCTGTTGGTTTTGAGCACACACAAAAGAAATTCAAGTTGGCCACAAATTAGTGTTGGACAGCTGTGTCACAAGATATGTACCTGGTGGGTTTTTTGATTTTTTTAATGCCGCACTGAGCAGTATTCCGGCTTTATGACGGGGGTCTGTAAATAAATGGAGTCTGGACCAGACAATCCAGTGATCAACAGCATGAGCATCGATCTACGCAATTGGGATATGATGAGATGTGCCGAGACAGCAAGCCTGACCATCCGATCGCAATAGTTGCCTCTTAAGACAAGCATGGGTTACTGAAGACCTATTATTTACCTGATGAAAGGTATCTTAGTGGCACATTTCAAGTTTCTTTCGTGTGGGCACATGTCATGGTAATGAAACTGAGTTGGCACATTTCTTGTCTCATAGTTTCTTATCGCTATATGGCTGTAATATTGCCGACGTGATGTAAAATATTAACTCACTCACTCACTCATAGTTTCTTGCTATGGACATATGTAAGGTTCAGTGTTGTGTGGTAGAAAATTGTCGAGTTTATTTTCAAACCTAATCTGAGCTCATTTGTGTTTGTGTGTGTGATTGTTCCCTGGCTGGACAAGGCTGTCAGATGTTTGACAAATGTCTTCTTCCATCAGGCTGTGTGCTGCCAGGAGCTGGAGCCTTCGAGATTGCTGCCTTCCAGGAACTCATGAAGTTCAAGGACACTGTCAAAGGCCGAGCTCGTCTAGGTTAGTTACATTAATTTTGTAAGAATTTTTAAGAATCCTTAAGATGCCTCCAACATACACCAGTCTTTTCTCATAATTTAAGTTTCCCACATCATTGTCAGGGAAAGAAATCTTTAAAAAATTCCCACAAGACCACAGGACCAGTGAGTGGACAATAATTAGTGGTCTTGTCTGTACTTCACTGGTCCAAAATAACATTCGTAGATTTACGTAACTTATCAATACAAAATTCACTGGCCACCAGGGCCACTAAAACTTATCATTTACTCGTCCTGATGAATTTTTACTAGCCAGGGATTACAGGACCAGCATAAATTTCGCACACTGATTGTGATAAGGATTAGAAATATTCTAACCATTGACTAGAAAATGTTAATTCCTTTTTGTCACCGCTTAAACTCATTATTTTCATTTCAACACAATAGACTCATTATTTCAGGCCATATATCTAGATAAACTGTTCATTTAAAAATTACCCACCCACTTCATAGAAATATATGCTCCCTGAGGAATCTGGTCATTCATTGTTTCAGAAATCTTAATCAGTTGTGAATGTTGTAAAGCCGATGACTAGTCTCAGATAACGTTGATAGTTGTACCAGTGGTTGACACAGATCCTCAGATGATGAGTACATGTGTCCTAGTTTCTTTAATAGTGTGACTTTTATAGATAAGAAGTGACAGGTGTGGATAAGTGGGACACAAGTGAAGGTATATAGGACATGAGAATTTTATCTCGCAGGAAATATGTACCTAGCTTCTACCCTTTCACCTTGCAATGATCTGAGTTTGCACTGGCTGAACTTGTTGCATTTTGTTAAGTGTCGGCTTCCATTTTGTCCTTTGCCAATCACACATCAACGCAAGTTAACTGTTGGCTTCCATTGTTTAGACTCCATCTTTGTTGTCTTATTACTTTTGTTGTTCCTACATGTACATATACATGCTGTCTTATAGTGTTCATTCACATGATGAAGGAGTAAGGATATACTCCGAAACCTTATGTCCTTCATAATAAAGAAGTTGACCTCCATAAAACTCGCTTCCTTATGCGCATCTCACCTAAATGCCATTCAAAGACCCATTTTGTTTTGTCTCTGAAATTAATGATTGTCCCCCGCAACAACGCGGATCGCGGGACTATGTATTCAGCGGTGTCCGTACATACGTCTGTCCATACATACATACATACATATATACGTCCGTTCGTCCATACATACATACATCCCGATTCTTGTTAACGCGATATCTCATGAACTGTTGTACCCAATGTGGTGACAGCCTACATTGGGGGATTACATACACCAGTCGATTTTGGTGACCTTGACCTTATTTTCAACGACACTTTGACCACTTTGCAAACTCTTGTTAACGCGATATCTCATAAAACATTGCACCCAATGTTTTCAATTATATTGACAGCCTGCATTGGGTGATTATGCAGATACCAGTCATTTCAGGCATCTTGTATGTGACCAAAATATAAAAAGTAGTAAATGTGTTATAAATTTTCCGTTCTTTAGCAGCGGGGGACATTGCCATATCACTGGCAAACACTTGTTTAAACTTAACTGGTACTTTTAAAGTTTGACACAATTTCAATTGTGTGACATGCACTGATTTCTTCTCAATAAAGAAAAGGATATACAAATAGGTAGTTCCACACCCGAATCCCTTTAACTACTGTTGCATACAAACAGATTAGATAATTGTTGTAACAATCAAAACGTTTTCTTTTTGTGGAATTTGTGTGAGCTTGGGAAATTTGTCATCTTTTGATGACTCTTGTTGAGTGTTCAAGGTCTCAAGGCATTCACTGGATTGCTGCTTATTATTGTGAATGTTCTTGAACGACAAATGAGGTTAGAAATACTTTCATCAAGATGGGCTGATAACTCTTGTAGGATTTCACCCATGTACCATTCAGATGACCCCCTTCAGAATTTGTGGATGACATTGTGATGACTCTTTGTTGACTGTTCCAGGAATCCAGGCGTTTGCCGAGGCTCTGCTTATCATCGTTAAGGTTCTAGCCCAGAACTCGGGCCTGGATCCCCAGGAGGCCATTGTCAAGCTACAGCAGGAGTACCTGGGTCCTAAACAGGCAGTGGGACTAGACATCAAAACAGGTAAAGTACAGTACTGGTTCATGGATAGATCCACAGGACACTCAGATGTTACTATACTTCTCTACTTTGACAGGGACATTTGTATCTTTGATTTGTGCACAAAAATGATTTTCATTATATACCAAGTGTGTATTTAAGTAGAATATTGTCTTTATGAAAAGTTGAGTGGTCAAAATGTCTATAAATGTCTTGACTAGGAGTGTAATGATGCATCAAACTATTGATGGATTGCAGTTGTTGATTCTCCGATGGCAATTAATTGATGATAAATGCGCAGCATAAAGTACAGGAAGTACCAGATTCGTTCACTTTCATTTAGAGTTATCCGCCCCCGTTATGTTTTAACTGTTTCCTTGATGTGGGTTTCCAGTTTTTTGTCAGTTATTAAAAGAGACTGAAACTACATCAACTTGTTTTTATTTCATATAATCTATACATTCATTTGGGTAATGACTTCAAATGAGACAACTGAAGGAGAGAAAAAAACATTCAGGGGGAAACAATAGTCTATTGCAATACTATTGCAATAGACTATTGTTTCCCCCTGAATGGTCACCCCTAGTCTTGACCAAATGTTGACAACTGCATGTTCCCCCTCCCTCTGTTCCCATAACCAAGCCATTTTTCAGCTTAGGTTTCTGTTTTTCTCTCCCGGTCTTTATTGACTGACCTAAAATATGAATCAATAAACATGAACTGTAGTGAATATGGCAAAGAATGCTGTCTCACTTCTTGTAACAAAGTCATCTATCATGGTGAGCATATGTGATGTGTATTAGACGTCACATAAGCAAATGAAAAGTTAGAAGTCACATGAAGCAGCATTTTAAGCAGAACTACTTTTGAAGCCCATCTTTGATTTAATAGTAGCCATTAGACAGGGTATGAGGGAGTCAGCACAGTGGAGTATGAGGAGAACTATTAGTATCTGATGAGATCATTTGATTAAGTACTCAGTGGTACAAGTTTCCTGAACACTGTTGCCTTTTCCTGTAGATGTATGTTCCTTTATTACTGTATGTTGCTGACATGCCAAGAACTGTCATATCCCATGTGTTTTACTGTGGGGGATTTCCTTCATTCAGGGGAGGCAATCATACCAGCTGATTTAGGAATCCTGGACAACTTCCGGGTGAAGAAACAGCTACTACATTCATGGTGAGTTGTCTCCCTGGACATGTAGCTCCTCATATTTCTGGTCCTTTTTACTGGAACCAGTTATGTTTATCTATTTATCTTTTCTAACAAATCATCCGGCAGTTTGATCTGACAATTTGTGAGGTCACATTATCATAAGACAAATCCTCATTTGTGTCAAATACTAACATATTTTTTTTATAATAGGACCTGACAGAAATAGGGTAGACCTGACAGAAATAGGGGTAGACCTGACAGAAATAGGGTTGTCAGGTTTGTGTCTCAGCAAGTTTTCATTGTACCCCAGAGGTGTAGATTGTTAATCACTGATATTTTAGTCAGTGCTTTGGCAGTTGCAGACAACATATTTTTGAAGTTCAATGTGATATCTATGAAACATTGTGGAAACATTTGATTTGATCTGATGTTGGATGTTTGTGTTTTTCTTTTGCAGTACTGTGATAGCTACCAACCTTCTACTGGTGGACGAGATTATGAGAGCTGGCATGTCTTCCCTCAAGGGAGACTAACATCACCACATGCTGCTCCTTGTGCTGCTTGTCCTGTCATCTTATAGTGCTTCACCGAAGAACTTCATTCTGTCTAATCCAGGAGTCATTATCTTTGTTCAAAACTTAACTGCACGGTCATTATATTCATTTTGGTTTTGAAATTATTGTTCTCCAGTGCGATTGATGTTTTCACACGACTGCCTGACAATTTTGGAATGATGAGCATGTGTCCGGAAATGGTCTTTTGAAATTTTCAGGGATAGAATGAAGTTATCTAAGGATCTGTGTTTGTGTCTTTTCATATACCTAAATAAACGAATCCTGCTTACTCATGTTTGTTCATTACAGATGATTTGAGTGAGTTTAGTTTTACGCCGGACTCAGCAATATTCCAACTATATGGCGGCTGTCTGTAAATAATTGAGTCTGGACCAGACAATCCAGTGATCAACAGCATGAGCATCGATCTGCGAAATTGGGAACCAATGACATGTGTCAAACAAGTCAGTAAGCCTGACCATCCGATCCCGTTAGTCGCCTCTTACGACAAGCATGGGTTACTGAAGATCAGTATTCTAACCTGGACCTTCACGGGTTGGATAATTTGAGTGCATGGCAAGTAAAGCAAGACCGAAGGCTTGAGATGTGTGCATCACGGATAGAATGTGTTAGGTTATGGTGATTCACGCTGCAAACAGTTTGATTTCTAGGTTTCCACCCATTTTTCGAGAAAGTATACCGAAAGCAGTATGGGAGACGGACAAGTGTTAGTTATAGCCGGCCTGCCTGCAATCTATGTTGGTCATTTATGGCTACTAAACAGGATTGAATTGTTGCTCATTGTAATATCGAGCACTGGATTGTCTGGTCCAGGTGAAATAATCACACATTAATACACACTGTAAATGGAAGGACTACAAGTCTGTTTTACCTTCACACAGGGACATCCATCATTTATCAGAGGTGTAGTAGCAATGTCAGGTGCCACCATCAGTTTTTCTGTTGTCAGTTGTTGGAGTCACAATTTGCCCTGCAGAGTTGCTTCCCTTAGGCATGCTGCATACTTTGTGGGTTCAAACACTGACTTGCCTGATAATGTTTCAAGGTTTGTCAGGTTTGTGGAGTTTTCTTTCCACATTCAGCTGACGTGCAGTGATATAACTGGAATACTGAAATTCTTCAAAGGCATTTAGAAGTTGGTATAGTAATTCAGGACAAATCTTCAAAGTGGCATTAAACTTCACAGTATTTACAGTTTTGTGGTTGAAAAGTCAAACCCAAATAAGAAGTTGTGGCAAGGTTGTAATTTCTTTGTCAAAGCCTTTTCTCTTGAAAGGAGGTATGATGGAAGGATTTCATGATACATGTCAGCTGGAAATCTGTGCAGAAATAAGTCCCCTTGGCTCTACCAAGATCCAGTTCCAAAGTTACCTGATCGTGATCTCACTGTCAGGAGCCATGTTATAATTACTGCTTTTCCCAAACTGCTTGAACCGAACTTCTTCACTCGATGCTCGTGACCGATACTGTGATGGAGTGGATAGAGTGCCTGTTAGGAGAGTTGAAAGTTTGTTCAATGCCTGGCAGTGGTGAGCACATGGGATGTTTAAATATTATACTTGCTTCCCTGTCTGGGCTGCTTGGCTCAGTCAGTATGCAGTGTCTTCAGTTGGGTAACCTTATGAAACTAATATATAACCAGCATGAACAAGGTCTGGGTTAGAATATTGGCCTTCAGTGGCCCATGCTTGTCGTAAGAGGCGAGTAACGGGATCGGGTGGTCAGGCTCGCTGGTTCCCAATTGTGCAGATCGATGCTCATGCTGTTGATAACTGGATTGTCTGACTATTATTTACAGACCGCCGCCATATAGCTGGAATATTGATGAGTAAAACTAAACTCACTCACTCCTCTTTCCTTTCCCCCCCACATGGAGGCAGTGGGGTATCCTAGTGGTTGAAGCATTTGCTTGTCATGTTGAAGACCAGGGTTCGATTCCTCGCATGGGTACAATATGTGAAGCCCATTTCTGGTGTCCCCTGCCATTATACTGCTGGAATATTGCTTTAAGAGGCGTAAAACCAAATTCACTCACTCGCACCACTCTGGAAATGCAGTAAACCAAAACAATCACCTCGCTGCACTGCAAATATTTGTGAATGTGCAAACCCAACAAACATCAACACCATGAGCCAGTTTAGACTTTTTTATTGCTGAAAAACAGTATCAAGCAAGAATAAATACTGACAGTAAAAGCATTGTCAAAAACAATTAAGATATTGTTCAGTGAGCAAGGAATCAATTTGGCACAAACATTAATTCATCAAGAACACAAAAGCAGCATATATCTTTAGGGTGGAATGTATTTGTAAATACAAGGTTCTTACAGTCTGTATATCCAGGAAGCCATTGTACAAAGGGATCCTGCTTTCGAGGTGATCTTAAGGGCACAATGTCACACATTTTCGACAATAATTAACCTCTATTTTATATATTTGGGGCATATGCACTCACTTTAGCTTCCTATTGATGCAATAAAAGACTTATTATCCCTTACGACTTGCCTGAAATCGACAACTGAAACTTTGAGGCGAACATTTGCCATATATGGAATGTAAACAATTACTCCGTACATTGAAAACTGTCGCACAGGGTGTTGTTGGCGTTAGCCAAACTGGTTTCAATCACATATATATTATATCACTGGATATACGTAAAGAATGCTCCAAGGGACATAACTCTGTGGGGTTCGCTTGAAATGATGTTTGGATGGTAGAGGGTGTGAGAGTCCATATACGTTGCATTAATTCATTCGAACCTTTTAATTTAATATCATAATCTAAATACATAATTATTAATAATAAAATAAATTATACGGTAGCTTCCCTGAGGGCTGATAGTATTATTGAGAGAAATGCATTATGTATTTTTCGAGAACTGTGGCATGACATTGTGCCTTTAACGCCATTACTTTAGCGTGGGTGTAGAATCAAGGATATCCATAAAGACATACAGGACGGAACACGCCTCCTGTACCCAGTGCTTGTAAAAAGCTGACTAAAAGGAGGTTATAATTTGTGACCTCTTGTATCTTCTGCTCGTAAGACTGAAAAAGGACTCTGGGCCTCATTCTGCAAAGTGATCTCAGTGTTTAACAGCACTAACAGACTGACCATACTATGCACACTTGTCAACATAAATGTTACATCAAGTTCAAGGTCATTCTTTGTGTGACCACACATTTTGTGTTCTACTTGACGGCATGGATTGTTGCTCGCAATGTTAACCACTGGTTTTCAACACTTATGTAATGTTGAACATAGAGATTTTTTTCTGGGTTACATCTTCTTTTTAATCTCTATGTTCATCAAATATCATCTTCTAAAATGCCAATCAAGCATTTATGTAATGTTAATATTGTTGACCTTAAAAACACTGTTCCTTTCCAATCAAACAGTAAAATCATATCATATACGAATAATTGTCAATGTTTATGTACATGAAAAATAAGTTTGATAAAGAATCAGGGGTTTGCGCCTACATACAAAAAGCAAATGAGTAATGTCTTTCGTTGTTTTTAAAGCTAAGCTCCAATGATGACGTCCAGACCCAAATCTAGACCAATCTCTAATGTTTAGAAACACCATCATAAAAGACAAAACATAAGCCAGGGCTCCAGATAATTTTTCAACATCTGGAGTACGTACTCCTTATATTTTCAACACAGGAGTACTGGACAACCTTATTGCTAAAAGCGGCGTAAAACTAAACTCACTCACTCAGACTGAAAAAACATATTGAAAAAATCTTTCACAGTGATTGGCCAGTGGTGAATATTATTCTTTCTTTTTTGACATTACAGTTATTAATCCTCTCTATGCTGCATTATGACAAATCCAAACAAAACTTCCAATAACCATTGACCAGGCCAAAATAGCACTGAAACTTCCATTGTTGACATTAAGAACCTCCCCAATTCAATTAGTTACAAACTTATGGCCTGGCATTGTGCAGATGTTTTCCTTTGCCTCGTACAAACTTATTTCACTGATATTGTGGACAATAAATATGATGGAGCAAAAGGACATAATACTTAACTTTAGGTTATTGCACATCCTCGATAATCTCCAGGGTATACGTTACGATCACTCTCCACTATACGCTGGATGCATCCACAGCTTGGCCTGATAATTATTATTATAGACACCTGATTGGATAAAAAGCCAGCCAAGGGAGGTAATAAAATCATCCGGCCAAGCCGTGGATGCATCCAGGGTATAGTGGAGAGTGATCGTAACGTATACCCTGGAGATTATCGAGGATGATTATTGCACTGAGTGCACTAATAGGGCGAATACATTGGGAAAATATTTCTGAATTTATGAAAATTAGAACTTTCAAAAATCTGAAATAGGAGCAATATAATTATTTCTAACCCAATTTGCCTTCAAATCCTTTGTCTGGAATCCTAGATGAACTCGACAGTGGCAGTGGTGTGATGCATTTAAAATACACAAGGCTTGGCACCCTACAAGTGACATATTCATAAATATGTTAAGTTCTATTTTTTATCGCATACTGGATAGTGGTCTCAATATGTTAGACAAATAAAAAATACTTATCACCTTCCAATAATTGTGCAAATGAGGTCCTTGCAGGCACTACTTTTTATAATAATGTGTCAATGCAATATCTATTTCATTAAAACACCTTGTCTGACATCTAAAAATGTAATACTGTTGTTTTTCTATTCATGGAACAGTACATAAAATGGCTTCAAACCATTTGGTTCACAATGCCACTTTTACTTACATTAAAAGTAAAATAAAATTACTGCAAAATCATGACAAGGAAAGTACATGTCATAAATCCAGCTTACTAAATATGTATAATGAAAATTAAGTATGAAAACCGCGACGTACATTCTTAATATCACACAGGCAATTCGAAACACTCCGAAATTATATTTATGTAATAATACATAAACAATAGATACATATGTTTTGAAATTCATTGAAATCATTGATGTATTGGCAAAACATCAAACCTTAAATATGTTGCGATGGTATTAAAGCTACATTAAAAGAGATGCTTCCCTACAAGGCTGGGAATATTTTCCCTAAAAATGTATAAATGTTAATTATTCTTCCTTGTCTTTCCGACCAAACCTAAACAGCCTCTGAATGATGAGTCGTACTAGCTCAAACGTGATGACGATAGTGAACTCAGGTTTCAGCATGTGGAGCTTGGGAACTCGACCTGTATTCAGATGATAAAGAATGTGTATACACAAGGTGCAAGGTGACATTTATGTAGTACTTGACTATAATATGTTCTGAAGTTTTAGAGATAAAATACGGTGTGCCAAGTGTAGAGTAATAACTTCACAGGTTGCTCATGCCATCAACACACGATACAATGTCGATAAAATTGGTTTGTTCATTATTTAACGCCACACTCAGCAACATTCCAGCTATAATGCGGTCTGTTAATAATCAAGTCGCAATTTTATATATGATGACATGTGTCAACCAAGTCGGAGAGCCTGACCACCCGATCCCATTAGTCGCCTCTTACGACAAGCATGGTTTGCTGAAGACCAATTCTAACCCAGATCTTCACGGGTACAACAATAAGAAGACGGGACACAGTTGATAAAGCTTTATGGGTTAAGAGAGAGAATAGGTGAGGTGAGGTGAAATTGGGTTTAACGTCGTGCTTGAGAATATTTCACTCATATGACGACGTGCATGCATGTGTATGTGTATGTGCGGCTGCTTGTACTAGCCCAGATTGAAGTTGGTTTTATAGTGCTAGCCCACTGAGATACCATGCCGCAGTGAAGCATGAATACCCCACTCAGACACATTATACTGACTCCGAGCCGACCAGTCTTTGTTGTACCCATTAATGCCAAGCGCCAGGCAGGGACCAACAAGTACCATATTTTAACGTCTTTTGGTATGACGCGGTCGGGGATCGAACCCGCGATCTTCCGCTCTCCGGGCGGACGCTCTAACCACTACACCACGGAGGCGTCCGGGAGAGAATAGGAGCAGATAGACAGTGAGAGAAGAGGAAAAGAAATTGTTCCAGTAAATACTGGAAAAATAATTTATACACAAAAGATGAGAGTCTAATGGGTGTAACATATGTAATATGTATAGGTTAGACCACGAGGGCCCCCGTGTTTAACTGTTGAAATGCTGAGTTAAACCCCGAGGCGCCGAGAGATTTAACGCAGCATTTCAACGGTTAAACACGGGGGCCCGAGTGGTCTAAGCTATTTAAACCATGGCCATCTTCAGATGGTATTAACTTCATTGATTATTCTGTAAATTTAAGTTAAAATAGCGATCTGCATTTTGTGTGTAGGTATGTTTTGCGTTCATGGTTGTGAACAGGCTTTCCCATCGAAGCTACTGACGTCAGACGCTAGCTAGCATGTGTTGCATGACCTGCACGTGCATTTCGAACTACTTCAATTTCTTAATGATTAATTATACTTGTTTCGGGCTGCTATTGTTTTCGCTTGGGCCATTTGATATGAGTGATTATTTGTTTTCTGAATACCTCAAGGCACGGGCATGCGTGTTGCCACTTTGGTCAGAGCACTTTTACAGTATGGATGCACACGTATTTGACAGTGATATCGCCTCCATCTTCACAAATAGGACTGGATATGTATGTTATGACGAATTCAAGCAGTGGTGAAGATATGGCCAGTACCTGTGAGTACCTTGAGAATACTTGTGCAGGGTGTCCTGGCAAAATGTCCGAAACTGAACTGTTACAATCGACATGTTAACTCCATCGTGCACAGTGACTGCTCCGTCTGACAAGAGTGTCCACCTTGTGTTAATATCTCCCTCAATATCCACTTCAAGTGAAAAAAACCTCGTGAAAATGTAAATTATCCCGAATAAAACTTTATCGCAAATTCCTTGTTTGTCGTTTGGAAAGTAGTTCCGACCTGGGGTTTAACTGGTTTGGCGGTCAGCTAAACCCCGGTCTGAAACAAAGGAGCCATGGTTTAATTGGGATTACACTTTCTCAGTAAAGTACAGATTCTAGTGCTTTGTTAGGTCGAGTCCCATCCAGGATACGAACCCTTACTCTCCTGATTGGCAGCACACAAAGTCAGGGATCTAACCCACTCAGCCACCATGGTTTCAACAAGATGGAAGTCTTGATCACATACTGTAACAAGTGTAAAGTGGCATGTACCTGTCATAATGTCTGCCCATTTCAGAAGGAACTTATCTCCCTTTCTCTTGACAGCAGCTGTTGCTGCATCGATCAGGATTGGAAACCGGAATACCAGCTGTGCAAATATCATGGACCTGTAAAATAATATCACATCAGAAGAAGCTGTACAAACATCATTGATTTGTGAAACAATATCATGTCAGAAGAAGCTGATCAAACATCATTGATCTGTGAAACAATATCATGTCAGAAGAAGCTGTTCAAACATCATTGATCTGTGAAACAATATCATGTCAGAAGAAGCTGTACAAACATCATTGACCTGTGAAACAATATCATGTCAGAAGAAGCTGTTCAAACATCATTGATCTGTGAAACAATATCATGTCAGAAGAAGCTGTACAAACATCATTGATCTGTGAAACAATATCATGTCAGAAGAAGCTGTACAAACATCATTGAACTGTGAAACAATATCATGTCAGAAGAAGCTGTACAAATATCATGGACCTGTGAAACAATATCATGTCAGAAGAAGCTGTTCAAACATCATTGATCTGTGAAACAATATCACGTCAGAAGAAGCTGTACAAATATCATGGACCTGTGAAACAATATCATGTCAGAAGAAGCTGTACAAATATCATGGACCTGTAAAATAATATCACATCAGAAGAAGCTGTACAAACATCATTGATTTGTGAAACAATATCATGTCAGAAGAAGCTGTACAAACATCATTGATCTGTGAAACAATATCATGTCAGAAGAAGCTGTTCAAACATCATTGAACTATGAAACAATATCATGTCAGAAGAAGCTGTACAAATATCATGGACCTGTGAAACAATATCATGTCAGAAGAAGCTGTTCAAACATCATTGATCTGTGAAACAATATCACGTCAGAAGAAGCTGTACAAATATCATGGACCTGTGAAACAATATCATGTCAGAAGAAGCTGTACAAACATCATTGACCTGTGAAACAATATCATGTCAGAAGCTGTTCAAACATCATTGATCTGTGAAACAATATCATGTCAGAAGAAGCTGTTCAAACATCACTGACCTGTGAAACAATATCATGTCAGAAGAAGCTGTACAAATATCATGGACCTGTGAAACAATATCATGTCAGAAGAAGCTGTACAAATATCATGGACCTGTAAAATAATATCACATCAGAAGAAGCTGTACAAACATCATTGATTTGTGAAACAATATCATGTCAGAAGCTGTTCAAACATCATTGAACTGTGAAACAATATCATGTCAGAAGAAGCTGTACAAATATCATTGATCTGTGAAACAATATCATGTCAGAAGAAGCTGATCAAACATCATTGATCTGTGAAACAATATCATGTCAGAAGAAGCTGTACAAATATCATGGACCTGTAAAATAATATCACATCAGAAGAAGCTGTACAAACATCATTGATCTGTGAAACAATATCATGTCAGAAGAAGCTGTTCAAACATCATTGATCTGTGAAACAATATCATGTCAGAAGAAGCTGTACAAATATCATGGACCTGTGAAACAATATCATGTCAGAAGAAGCTGTTCAAACATCATTGATCTGTGAAACAATATCACGTCAGAAGAAGCTGTACAAATATCATGGACCTGTGAAACAATATCATGTCAGAAGAAGCTGTACAAATATCATTGATCTGTGAAACAATATCATGTCAGAAGAAGCTGTTCAAACATCATTGATCTGTGAAATAATATCATGTGAGAAGAAGCTGTTCAAACATCATTGATCTGTGAAACAATATCATGTCAGAAGAAGCTGTACAAACATCATTGATCTGTGAAACAATATCATGTCAGAACAAGCTGTACAAACATCATTGATCTGTGAAACAATATCATGTCAGAAGAAGCTTCTGGATGTTAAAACACAATTAAGTTGATGAAGATTCTCCATCCAGAACTGCTGATATCATTTTAGAAGATCTGATATAATTTCTATGTCTTTTCAAAGATTCTCGACCAAGAAGAACTGATATCATTTCAATACTGTAATATAAACATGCCTATTGTTTATGAAACACTCACCATCTGTGACTAAGGACATGCCTATTGTTTATGAAACACTCATCATCTGTGACTAAGGACATGCCTATTGTTTTATGAAACACTCACCATCTGTGACTAAGGACATGCCTATTGTGTATGAAACACTCATCATCTGTGACTAAGGACATGCCTATTGTTGAATGAAACACTCACCATCTATGACTAAGGACATGCCTATTGTTTTATGAAACACTCATCATCTGTGTCTAAGGACATGCCTATTGTTTATGAAACACTCATCATCTGTGACTAAGGACATGCCTATTGTTTTATGAAACACTCACCATCTATGACTAAGGACATGCCTATTGTTTTATGAAACACTCATCATCTGTGACTAAGGACATGCCTATTGTTTTATGAAACACTCACCATCTATGACTAAGGACATGCCTACTGTTTATGAAACACTCACCATCTATGACTAAGGACATGCCTATTGTTTATGAAACACCCACCCTTTGTGACTAAGGGCATGCCTATTGTTTATGAAACACTCATCATCTGTGACTAAGGATGTGCCCTTTTGTTTATGAAACACTCACCATATATGACTAAGGACATGCCTATTGTTTATGAAACACTCACCATCTGTGACTAAAGACATACCTATTGTTTATGAAACACTCACCATCTGTGACTAAAGACATGCCTATTGTTTATGAAACACCCACCATTTGTGACTAAGGACATGCCTATTGTTTATGAAACACCCACCCTTTGTGACTAAGGGCATGCCTATTGTTTATGAAACACTTACCATCTAAGACTAAAGATATGCCTATTGTTTATGAAACAATCACCATCTAACTGTCTCATACCTCCCTTCAAGAACTCTACGCTCTAGTCAACAACAGCTCCTTCGGGTGCCTGTCACCAAACTTAAAACTTTCGGCTCCAGATCCTTTTCTGTCTCAGCCGCTACTCTGTGGAACTCTCTACCCGAATCACTGAAGTTGATTCCATCTCTTGAAACTTTTAAATCCAGTCTTAAATCCTACCTTTTCAAGCACTATACGTAAAAGATACATAACTCATACCATTGTGGAGAACTCAACTGCCTCTGTTTCCATCGTTTGAGGCAATGCGCTTTGAGCATACCTTCATGGCGTGGATATAGCGCAATATAAGTGCCATTATTATTATTATTATTATTATTATTATTATCTATGACTAAAGATATGCCTATTGTTTATGAAACAATCACCACTCAAGAAGATGGACATGACTATTGTTTTTTTTAAATAATAATCAATGGTTTATGAAACACGCACCACTCAAGAAGATGGACATGACTATTGTTTTTTATCAATGGTTTATAAAACACGTACCACCAGAAGTCGTAGCCAAACTTTTTTCATCCATCTCTGGTGGAAGATCCTCATCACATCGTTGTCATAGTTACCATGAAGTAGTACCTCCTGCAGGAACTTTGCTGCAATCTGTCCTCCCTCCATAGCATGATGGATTCCTTCTCCTACAGTACATAACAGAGGTTGTCAGGGAAGGTCACTTCTTGTCAGGGAAGGTCATGTTTTGTCAGGGAAGGTCACTTCTTGTCAGTGAAGGTAATGTTTTGTCAGAGAAGGACACTTCTTGTCAGTGAAGGTAATGTTTTGTCAGGGAAGGTCATGTTTTGTCAGAGAAGGTCACTTCTTGTCAGTGAAGGTAATGTTTTGTCAGTGAAGGTCCTATCTTGTCAGTGAAGGTAATGTTTTGTCAGTGAAGGTCCAATCTTGTCAGTAAATGTCCCATGTTATCAGGGGGCGGTGAGGTAGCTTACCCCACATGGGTACAATGTGTAAAGCTCATTTCTGGTGTCGCCTGCTGTGATATTGCTGGAATATTGCTAAAAGCGGCGTAAAACTAAACTCACTTATACACTCACCCATATTGTCAGCAAAGGTCCCATCTTGTGACAGGGATGGCAACAGGAAAATTTATTTTCAGCTGAAAACTTAATATTCTGTCATCACATGGGGGATTTAGAGGGATTCAGACGATTCACAGAATTGATAAATTTAAAATAAAACCGGCAGAAAATTGCCACATATGTTGTCAGCTAATGCCCCATCTTGTCAGTACATGTCAAATCTTGTCAGTGAAGGTCCTTGGTTGTCGGTGAATGTCATTTATATTGTCAGATAATGTTACACTTAATGACTGACTGACTGACTGAGTTTGGTTTTACGCCGCTTTTAGCAATATTCACGGCGGGGGACACCAGAAATGGCTTAACACATTGTGCCCATGTGGGGATTCGAACCCGGGTCTTCGGTGTGACGAGCCAACGCTTGCACCATTAGGCTACCCCACCGGCCCTACACTTAATGACTGAATGTGAAGTCTCACAAGTAAATCTCACATTTTGACAGAATGTTATCTAAAAATACAAGTTAAAAAACCAAGAAAATGAAATCAACTGAAACTACAAAAAAACAAATCACATAAAATAACTGAGATTTTGGGGAAACGGTAACCACGTCTGAGAATGTTAAACAATGTACCTGTCATTGGGTCAATCATTCCTGCAGCATCACCGACAACAATCACATGATCTCCATGGGACACTTTCTCTCCCCCCGATTCGTAGACTTGCTGTTAACAGAAAAGCGTATATTCAAGAACCACTTCTGGTTCCAAATTTTGTGAGTGCCAAATATGACTTTACTAGACCGGAAAAAGTGTACAACATGATGCTTGGCTGTCAAGTTGTTGACAGTCATAATAGTTGGCTAATTTGGGGATGGTTAGATCGGAATTCTTTTATTCCTGCAAGGATTACCAGTTCCTCACTGTCAACTGACAACCATCAGACCAAACGCAAAGGTATAGAACGTCTCGCGATGTGCCGTGACCTACTTACGGGCCCTTATTGCTCAAATATAGCTTGACATTTTCAAAATTGAGCTTAATAATAGTAGAGATAGATAATTTACATGTACACAAAGTAGGCTAAGCTTGGGTCAGTTAGGTGGTGGTGGTGGTGGAATTGGGTTTAATGTCGTGCTTGAGAATATTTCGCTCATATGACGACGTGCATGCGTGTGTATGTGTATGTGCGGCTGCTTGTACTAGCCCAGACTTAAGCTGGTTTTATAGTGCTAGCCCACTGAGATACCATGCCGCAGTGAAGCATGAATACCCCACTCAGACACATTATGCTGACTCCCGAGCCGACCAGTCCTTATTGTACCCATTAATGTCGAGCGCCAGGCAGGGACCAACAAGTACCATATTTTAACGTCTTTTGGTATGACGCGGTCGGGCGGACGCTCTAACCACTACACCATTGAGGCGGTCTGGGTCAGTTAGGACTCCTACCACAGTATACAGCAAAATAAGTAACCAACAAACTAAGAACATACCAGCTTTCATCCTCTCTATCTTGTGGTCTGGACCAAGGGCTCTCTTGATGTTTGGATCGTTGGTCTTGAGCCATTCATGCCAGTGGGCCAGGTCCTCGCTCTTCACGTCGGGGTTGCCGGGGATGATGTAGCAACAGTAGTTTAAGACGTCGTTGGGGTGGCGGAACAAGGCTGAGTAACCTGTATAAACAAAACTCATTGTTCAAATATATATATGTAAATAATCAAGTATAATCAAGCTAACAGCAGTGAACTTTGGAATTTTTAGTCTAGATTTGTGATAAGAAGCTGTTTTGTTTGGCCCTCATGAAAGAATTGGTCGCAACCAGTGGTGTTCCAATTAATTGAAATAATCGAACATTGGTCGCAGTGATTAATCGACCAAGCAATCGATCACATTTACTCATTATCGAACACAAACGATTTTGGAACTACTGTTTTAGTGTTTGAAACACTTGACAAAGGAGATATCCTAGAAGTTGTCAGGGCCTGAAAATGTTTTTAACTCTTAGAAAACTCACTTCATTTACTGAAAAGTCATGACTGAATATTTCTTGAAGACTCCAGGAAGTTCATGTTCATTATATATTAGTCATCACTTTAAAGTAGCTAGTTGCAACATTTTAAATTGGTTCTGAAATTTGCAAAAGCAATTTGCGCAGTTTCTAAATAAAACAAGAAACAACAGAGAACCATGTTATACTTATCTGCAAGAACACCTGATTAGGAAAATCTGAGAAATGCCGCTAACCAATTTTTTTTGATGATTGCTCGCTGGTAGTGAACAAATCATCAATTGTTAGATTGCAAATAATTCCCAACACTAGTCGCAACTTGTCTTCAGAAACTCATGTTTTTTGTAAGGGATGACTGTGAGAACCATATGGTCTGACATAGGATCAGCTGGTTAGGTTTGTTGAATTGGTTGATGCATGTAATTGTATCCCGCTGTGTAGATCGATGCTCATGATATCATTCACTGAATTGTCCTGTTCACTGCTATTCTGCTCATGATATCATTCACTGAATTGTCCCGTTCACTGCTATTCTGGTCATGATATCATTCACTGAATTGTCCTGTTCACTGCTATTCTGCTCATGATATCATTCACTGAATTGTCCTGTTCACTGATATTCTGCTCATGATATCATTCACTGAATTGTCCTGTTCACTGATATTCTGCTCATGATCATTCACTGAATTGTCCTGTTCACTGCTATACTGCTCATGATATCATTCACTGAATTGTCCTGTTCACTGCTATTCTGCTCATGATATCATTCACTGAATTGTCCTGTTCACTGCTATTCTGCTCATGATATCATTCACTGAATTGTCCTGTTCACTGCTATTCTGCTCATGATCATTCACTGAATTGTCCTGTTCACTGCTATTCTGCTCATGATATCATTCACTGAATTGTCCTGTTCACTGCTATTCTGCTCATGATATCATTCACTGAATTATCCTGTTCACTGCTATTCTGCTCATGATATCATTCACTGAATTGTCCTGTTCACTGCTATTCTGCTCATGATATCATTCACTGAATTGTCCTGTTCACTGCTATTCTGCTCATGATCATTCACTGAATTGTCCTGTTCACTGCTATACTGTTCATCATATCATTCACTGAATTGTCCCGTTCACTGCTATTCTGCTCATGATATCATTCACTGAATTGTCCAGTTTACTGCTATTCTGCTCATGATATCATTCACTGAATTGTCCTGTTCACTGCTATTCTGCTCATGATATCATTCACTGAATTGTCCTGTTC
Organism: Haliotis rubra; assembly: GCF_003918875.1. NCBI lineage: Eukaryota > Metazoa > Mollusca > Gastropoda > Lepetellida > Haliotidae > Haliotis > Haliotis rubra. The sequence goes on along the minus strand of NW_025764904.1, from coordinate 1,706,569 downwards.
ACTGCTATTCTGCTCATGATATCATTCACTGAATTGTCCTGTTCACTGCTATTCTGCTCATGATATCATTCACTGAATTGTCCCGTTCACTGCTATTCTGCTCATGATATCATTCACTGAATTGTCCTGTTCACTGCTATTCTGCTCATGATATCATTCACTGAATTGTCCTGTTCACTGCTATTCTGCTCATGATATCATTCACTGAATTGTCCTGTTCACTGCTATTCTGCTCATGATATCATTCACTGAATTGTCCTGTTCACTGCTATTCTGCTCATGATATCATTCACTGAATTGTCCTGTTCACTGCTATTCTGCTCATGATCATTCACTGAATTGTCCTGTTCACTGCTATACTGCTCATCATATCATTCACTGAATTGTCCTGTTCACTGCTATTCTGCTCATGATATCATTCACTGAATTGTCCTGTTCACTGCTATTCTGCTCATGATATCATTCACTGAATTGTCCTGTTCACTGCTATTCTGCTCATGATCATTCACTGAATTGTCCTGTTCACTGCTATACTGTTCATCATATCATTCACTGAATTGTCCTGTTCACTGCTATACTGTTCATCATATCATTCACTGAATTGTCCTGTTCACTGCTATTCTGCTCATGATATCATTCACTGAATTGTCCTGTTCACTGCTATTCTGCTCGATATCATTCACTGAATTGTCCTGTTCACTGCTATTCTGCTCATGATATCATTCACTGAATTGTCCAGTTTACTGCTATTCTGCTCATGATATCATTCACTGAATTGTCCTGTTCACTGCTATTCTGCTCATGATATCATTCACTGAATTGTCTTGTTCACTGTTATTCTGCTCATGATATCATTCACTGAATTGTCCTGTTCACTGCTATTCTGCTCATGATATCATTCACTGAATTGTCCTGTTCACTGCTATTCTGCTCATGATATCATTCACTGAATTGTCCTGTTCACTGCTATTCTGCTCATGATCATTCACTGAATTGTCCTGTTCACTGCTATACTGTTCATCATATCATTCACTGAATTGTCCTGTTCACTGCTATACTGTTCATCATATCATTCACTGATTTGTCCTGTTCACTGCTATTCTGCTCATGATATCATTCACTGAATTGTCCTGTTCACTGCTATTCTGCTCGATATCATTCACTGAATTGTCCTGTTCACTGCTATTCTGCTCATGATATCATTCACTGAATTGTCCAGTTTACTGCTATTCTGCTCATGATATCATTCACTGAATTGTCCTGTTCACTGCTATTCTGCTCGTGATCATTCACTGAATTGTCTTGTTCACTGCTATACTGCTCATGATATCATTCACTGAATTGTCCTGTTCACTGCTTTTCTGCTCATGATATCATTCACTGAATTGTCCTGTTCACTGCTATTCTGCTCATGATATCATTCACTGAATTGTCCTGTTCACTGTTATTCTGCTCATGATCATTCACTGAATTGTCCTGTACACTGCTATACTGTTCATCATATCATTCACTGAATTGTCCTGTTCACTGCTATACTGTTCATCATATCATTCACTGAATTGTCCTGTTCACTGCTATTCTGCTCATGATATCATTCACTGAATTGTCCTGTTCACTGCTTTTCTGCTCATGATATCATTCACTGAATTGTCCTGTTCACTGCTATTCTGCTCATGATATCATTCACTGAATTGTCCCGTTCACTGCTATTCTGCTTATGATATCATTCACTGAATTGTCCTGTTCACTGCTATTCTGCTCATGATATCATTCACTGAATTGTCCTGTTCACTGCTATTCTGCTCATGATATCATTCACTGAATTGTCCTGTTCACTGCTATTCTGCTCATGATATCATTCACTGAATTGTCCCGTTCACTGCTATTCTGCTCATCATATCATTCACTGAATTGTCCCGTTCACTGCTATTCTGGGATTTGGTTCTGTGTGTAGCATGTCACAAATGAGGAGAAGTTAACCAGCATTGGTTTCAGACAGCAGTTAGACCCTATTTGGCATCCAAAGGTTAGGGGATAATGCTCCTCTCAGGGAAAGAAAATCGGGGGAATGGGGTGTGTGTGTGTGTGTGTGTGTGTGTGTGTGTGTGCGTGTGCGTGTGTGCGCCCCGATATAGTTTTGACCTGAGAATGTTCACCAGGTTCATTGATGCATACTTATCATGTAACTTACAATCTTCAAACCAAATAAAACCTGTGAAAATCCGGGTTAAAAATGATCTTCAGTAACCCATGCTTGTCGAAAGAGGCGACTAATGGGATCGGATGGTCAGGCTCGCTGACTTGGTTGACACATGTCATCGTATCTTAATTGCGTAGATCAATGCTCATGCTGTTGATCAGTGGAATGTCAGGTCCAGACTTGACTATTTACAGCAATATAGCTGGAACATTGCTGAGTGCGGCGTAAACTCTCACACTCACTCATGATGTCAATCAGTGGATTTTCTAGTCCTGAGTCGATTAATTTACAGACAGTCATTATTTAGTTGGAAATTGCTGAGTGTGACATGAAACAACAAACACACACACAAATTGTGGGTCTGCCAACTACAGAGGAGGCATTGAACAACACTGCATAATGTCAACCTGAGGCTAGACTTGTTTAAACTTCGATACAAACCTAAAAGGAACGGAAAGGTAACATTTATTGAAAAACTGACAAAAATAACCAGAAATAAGGTATTCAGAGATGCCAACCCTGAATCAAATAAAGTCCTGTCTTGGAAAAGCAATTCCCCGAGCCCTGAAGTTGCGAGTTGGGGGTGAGCATGAGAGGGGGCTTGGGCCTCCTCTATGAAATTGTTTAGATATAGCCTGGAAATATTTAATTTCTAGGCATATTTAACCAGATAATTCTGAACTCACACGAACATATTTACTAAAATCTTCTTTCAAACATTCTAAATTCATAAACATATTTTTTATATAGACAAATCAGAGAGTGGATTTTGCATTTAAAAAATGGAGTAATGGTTGGCATCTCTGGGTATTCCTGGCCTTTGCTATATGAATACTGAATATGCGAGCATGACGAGGGCATGAAACATTGGCTCTACCTGGAAGCAATGTCTTGTTGTAGAAGATAACACCATCGGCCTTGAACTTGTGTGTGCCGCCCTCGACATACGATCTGGAGCATGTGCTGTCTGGAGGCCTTGTCACGAGCCCAAGTTTAGTTGCCAGGCGAGACGGTGCACCATCCGCACAAACTAGCACCTGTGATAATATTAACCTATGATAATAACACGGTATAACAACAAATTAACTATGACAGCAATAAGCATAAAAATAACAGGAAAAACCCATAACAGCAATAAATAGACAAACAACAATACTTACATGAATATGAACAATATATACATGCATAAGAATCACAGAAAAATAAATAATAAATATATTAGGAATTAAATAGAAACAATAAACATATTAAAAACAACAATAAATATAACAATTCATTAATAACAACTCTTAAAAATACATATATGTATAACAATATATATATTCATAGCAACACAAAAAATGTTCATGACAATAAATATATTGATGACAATACATATATATTAATAACAAGAATATAATATAGTACTAAAAAAATTATTTAATAATGACAATGATGATGACAAAGTATAACCAATATCCCTTAACGACTTGCCTGAAATCAATAATTGAAACTTCTAGGCGAACAGCTTCCAAACAGAAACACTTGCCATATATGGAATGTAAACAATAGCTCCGTACATCGAAAACTGTCGCACACGGTGTTATCAGTGTTTGTGCAACAGGTTTCAAAATAATGTTCGGCTGGTAGAGGATGCGACAGTCGATTTAATTAATTGCATTAATTTATTCAAACTTTTTAATTTAATAATGTAATCTAAATACGTAACTGTTTCTGAAAAAATTATATGGTAGCTTCCCAGAGGGCTATTGTGAGAAATGCATTATGTATTTTTAGAGAAACGTGGTGTGACATTGTGCCTTTAAAGTCACCATATTGTACCAATCAATATGAGATACTGGGAACATGCTAATTAAACCAATAACTCAGTCATTAATCAATACAAGTACTATACAACTGTAGGATTACCCTTGCTGTAAACTCTGTGTCCGTGTTCTCCAAGGTCACAGTCCATAGTCCTTTCTCTTTGTCAAATACAGCTTCATCCACAGAACATTCCTCCCGTAAATCTGCTCCTGCCCTAAAATAAACATAGTGCAGTGATTGAGCAGTTGGGTGCAACCTGATTTGTTGTAACTGTTGTTAAATGGCACTGAATCACAGAAGCCTTCCAGACTTTTCACTGTGAATGAATATGTTTTTGTCTCTCATGACAAAATTTAAAAACCAAAATGTGCCTTTCTTAAAAATGAATAATTTGTCAACTTTAGATTTAGTTTCGCCAATATCAGGCAGACAAGTTCAGTCATGGTGGTATCATTACAGTGAGACATCAATTCTTTCCAATCTGTGTGTGTGTGTGCGTGTGTGCATGCATGCCTGCATGTCGTGCATGTTAGTGAAGAATGTAAATTTACTGAAAATACAAAATATATCTGCAACACCATGTATTCTCCACTCCATGGGGAGAGTCACAATCCAGTTTTGTAAGTCAGTCTACTATCCTTTCAATTCACGTGAAGTCTGTGCTGAAGCGTGAATGTTGTAGCTGAAATAAAATTGATTGAATCGTCCCAAAAATGATAAAATTGAAACATAAAAATTCCTTGAAATTTTATCGTTGCAAAATTAAGGTTATCAATATTGTTACCCACCGTTTTGCTGCCATGGCGATGGCCTCGTCAAGGTGTATCCTCTTACATGCAAGAGCTGCGGGGACAGGACCCAGAGCTTCCTTACTGCGCCCGATGAAGCTCAACCCCCCAGGACTGCACATTCCTCCATTGTCCGACTGGAATCAAACAGTGATACAATACATCATACAGTCGAGCACTGCTGTCTCGATATTCATGGCACCAAGAAATTTTTTCGAGGTATCCGAACTTCGAGACCTCCGACCAGGGCATATCATCACATATCATTTAGACACAACTCAACAATCACATGCTAGTCACGTGATTACACAAAACCCTCATTGGATTCTCAGTATGTTTTTATTTGAAACTTTAATCCGTTATCAGTAGTGTTTAGTCGTAACAGTGAGTACTTCCTAAATTAATTCCTTCTTAATTAATTTTAATTAAATAACAAACAAGTGACACCTTCAACTCAATTAGCCCTAATTAGTTTACACGGTTATCTCCCATTTGACAGACACCCATTTGACAGACAGTCAGTTGACAGACACTGAAGTAGAAGGTTAATTAGGGTAACAACTACGGTTATAATGGAACAGTCCACTGTCTAGTGAACAGAGTAGGGTGAGTCTGAAACAGGCTCGTTACTTAGAAGTTTGATTGTGTGTAAATAGAACTTATGTTGTGATTAAATGATAATCTGTCTTCTCTTCTCAAAATTCTTTAACTATCATTTACTATCGAATATAAAAACTGAGAGGTTTGATTGTGTTTATTGACTGCAATATATTTTATTCATGCCGCACCATGTGTAAACACCCTCAGTTCAGAGGGATACTTGCCTATCAAAGGTAGGTGAATATCAAGTTTCTTTGCAAATATCGAGTTAAAAGGGTAAATTTGCTTGTTGGGACCATGAAATTATATCAAGATATCCGAAATATCGAGACATCCATATCGAGTTAAAAGAGCTTGAATAATGATAAATTATGATGGATTTTGCTGGGACCAAGATGTTATATCAAGACAACCGAGATATCAAGTTATCAGAGTTCAACACAACGGTGCTAGACTGTATATTTCATTGTTCACAAGCTGAGTCATCTGTTGACGTATTGTAGTTGGGTCTCTTATGCAAGTGTAGCAGGGCGTGGAGTCATTCCACAGATGACATCCTTACCTGTCAGCTTGCTGATGGGGTTAACCCCTTGGTCATGTTGACAAAGCGTTCCTCCCCCCCCTCTGAAAATTCCTGGATCCGCCTATGGACTTTGGATCAGAAGGTCTGTGGTTTGAATCCCCAGCATGGGACTTGGAACTTTTATGGCCACTACACAAGGATCCTATGAATGGGGTTGGAATCATGTGATACCATACATCATATATTTCATTGTTCACAGCTCAATCATCCTTTTCTGTAACATTTGTCGTGCAGAGTTATGTCCCTTGGGTGTGCACGGATACCATAAATCATATATTTCACTGTTCATAGGCTCAGTCATCTATTGGTGCATCATTTCTAGTGAAGAGTTATGTACCTTAGGCTGCAAGGATCCTAAAAGTGAGGTTGGAATCATGTGTTATCATTCATCACACTCTATACAAATGACTATATCTCATTTATGCACCTGTTTGAATTTCAAATTTGCTGATGATGCCGCTTTGGTTGGGTTTATTCGTCAATCAGAGTTAGAGTATAGGAAAAATATTGATGCGTTTACTTCATGGTGCAAACACAATTACCTCTCCCTGAACATAAAAAAAACAAAGAAAATGATAATTGACTTTCGAAGCGGAAAAAAACAAACTGAAACCTGTTTGTATTGATGGACAGGAAGTAGAAACAGTAGAAGAGTATAAATATCTGGGTACTATCATTGATAATAAACTTTCATGGAAGTCCAAATTCACATCGGGTACATAGGAAAGCACAACAGAGGCTTTTCTTTCTGCGAAAATTGCGATCATTTAATGTAGACACTAATATCTTAAAATTATTCTACCAAACATTCATAAATAGTATTTTAACTTTCTGCTTTTATGCCTGGTATGGCAATCTTTCTCTTCCACAGAAAAATAAAATTGACAAAATTGTAAACATATCAAGCAAAATTTGCGGCTTCAATTTCGAACCTCTACCTTTTCAGTATGAGTCAAAAGTGATCCAATTGGATCCATCACACTTTTTAAATGAATGTTATGAACTTCTGCCTTCTGGCGGCCGTTTCAAAATCATGTATTACAAAACTAATAGAACTTCAAAATCATTTGTCACATACAGCATGAAACTTCTAAATCTTCCTTCAAAACTGTGATAGTGAAATCTATGATGAGGCACGAGTGATTATTATATCATGAACTTTGATTATGTTATAATTCAACATTATATTCTGATTAGCTTGGCATTGTGTATATACATTTTAAATTACTTGTTGTTATATGCTTGTATTGGCTCTTTGAATGCAAAACATATTTCCTTGCGGGACAATAAAATTTATCTTATCTTATATATTTCATTGTTCATAGACTTATTCATCTATTGCTATATCACATGCAGTGCAGAGTTGTATCCTTTGGGCATGACAGACTGAGTATGGTTTTACGCCGTCTTTTTAGCAATATTCCAGCAATATCGCAGCAGGGGACACCAGAAATGGGCGTCACACATTGTACCCATGTGGGGAAAGGATGTTATGAATGGGGTTCGAGTCATGTGATATCATAAATCATGTATTTCTTTGTTGACAAAAGGACACATGTTGCTTTGTTATAATGAAATTCATAGTGGCTAGTTAGAAAAATACCCAGAATCCTGTTATTGTTTATTTGAATCCCAGATTTGCTGCCTGCATGAAAAAATGACACAGATCACAACCATAAAGGGTTTGGCGAGAGCATCAATAATTCACTGATTCATTTCGGCAAATACAATTTATATGTATACATATATATAGAATTAGTCATAGGGATCATGAGATCAAATTGGGGTCAGCAAAATATGTTTTATCAGTATGTATTCAAATTCAATAATACTAGTAATACAGGAAAATAGGAAAAAATATCATTTTGGAACAAACTTAAGTGAGTGAGTGATGATAACTGCTTCATTTGTAAAAATAATAACTTGTTAATTAAAACATTCATTATCTATAATACTCATTCTAGCACGACAATGTGTGATCCTCGATTCTGATTGGCTGAGAGCTCATCAAAACTTTACTTAAATGACAGTTTAAGGACCGCTAATTAAAGTGACCGATTCACCGCGTATGAATACTACGAACTCGTTGACCCTATTGTTTGTAAACAAACATGTCGGACATCGGCAATTTCTATCTCGGCAGCATCTTTGGTGTTTTTGAAGTAAAAAGTGAATGGTTTGAAGAAGAATTTCTTGACCTTAATCCCAGTGAAGAAACTACGAAGCTAGAAAATCCGTCAGCAGCGCAAAAGCGGCAGTATATTCAAAGCGGGTCCAGATCTACGTGTGTTGACGTCGACAACACACGTCGGCCCACACGTCCTAACCTGACCGCTTCCGTCCCGGCCGTATTGCCCAGTCCTTCCACTTCCACTGTCCATGTATCCGACATAAAACGTGGCATGTCAGGTCTTTTCCAAATTGGGAATAGTAGGGTGGTTATCAATAATTATTTCTGTGAATAAAGTTAGCGGCGACTAAACTTAGCGAGTTCACTGCTTGCATTTGGGTGAGTCGATTGTCATACAGTAGGGGAGATCAATAATTCGCTTGAGAAAAATCAAATAATTGTACTTGCTCACAGTATAAACTGTATTTTTATTTATTTATATATGCTACTTGTTACAAATACAAGCATACTATTTCCTTAAATAGAGCATTTATGTTGTTGAAAATGTCTTATTTTGTTCATTACACAACCTGTCCCTCAACGGGACGATTCCAAGCTATTTCCAGGAAAAAGGCCCTTTATGCCTTTGTGTTCTCTTGGCCAAACAGTTCGGTTTTGAAACGCTTTATCAGTCGTAGCTAGAATGAAGATAAAGCTACTCTGTTTTCATTTTATGGTTCTTTATCGTTGATTTAAGACCGCTAAATGTTTATTTAAAACCTCACGCTAACGCGTTCGGTTTTTAAATTACATTTAGCGGTCTTAAATCAACGATAAAGGACCACAAAATTGAAAACAGAGTAGCTTTATCTTCTAATTATAATTTCATTCAACATCAAAATGCCTGTAAAATCTTGCAGATATATATTTCTTTGGTTATCTGAAAACATCTGCTGCTGGTGATAATTGGTTTTATTCATATTATTCATGATATTATAAATAAGGTTGTGCTTTAGGACATGATCGCCAAGATTATGATGATGTAGGTAATTATTTGTTCATTTGATAGTGCTTAAGATGCTGATCCAGAGACAAGTGGGTAGGGGGGAACAAATAGTGATGTTTTTGTCATCCTTGAATAACCAGGTTATCATATTTCCATTCTATTGTAAACCAAGACGAGATTAAGGATTTGAATAGATCCTAGGAACATGTGCTAGGAGGAGATCAAATACACAGTGTGGTCAGGCTTGGCTGCTTGGTTGATAAGGGGTCACTGGATGGTTGTTCACTGTAAAGATCCGAGTTGGAATTGGTTTTCAGCAACCCATGCTTGTTGAGAGAGGCGACTAACGGGATCAGGTGGTCAGGCTCGCTGACTTGGTTGATATGTCATTGGGTCACATATATCTATTCTCATGACATCAGTCACTAGATTGTACGGTCCAGGTGTGATCGCTTACATTCCTTGTATAGCTGGAATATTGCTGAAAAGGGGATTAAATACCAAACAAACATATTATGATAAATACCATCCTACCTGATTCAACAGACACAAAAGAATGACAGTAACACCACTATGATGGATGGATGGAATGATGGATGGAATGATGGATGGATGGATGGAATGATGGATGGAATGATGGATGGATGGACGGAATGATGGATGGAAGGATGGATGGATGGATGGATGGATGGATGGATGGAATGATGGATGGATGGATAGATGGAATGATGGCAGGATGGAATGATGGATGGATGGATAGATGGAATGATGGCTGGATGGAATGATGGATGGAATGATGGATGGAATTATGGATGGATGGAATGATGGATGGAATAATGGATGGAATGATGGAATGATGGATGGATGGATGAATGGAATGATGGATGGCTGGATGGAATGATGGATGGATGGAATGATGGATGGAATGATGCATAGAATGATGGGTGGATGGATGATGGAATGATGGATGGAATGATGGATGGAATGACTGACTGAGTTTGGTTTTACGTCGCTTTTAGCAATATTCCAGCAATATCACGGCGGGGGACACCAGAAATGGGCTTAACACATTGTGCCCATGTGGAGAATCGAACCCGGATCTTCGGCGTGACGAGCCAACGCTTTAACCACTAGGCTACCCCACCACACCTGGATGGAATGAATGATGGAATGAATGATGGAATGAATGATGGAATGAATGAATGATGGAAATGATGGAATGATGGAATGGAATGGATGGATGGAATGATGGATGGATGGAATGATGGATGAATGGAAGAATGATGGATGGAATGATGGATGGAATGATGGATAGATGGAAAGATGGATTGATGGAATGATGGATGGATGGATGGAATGATGGATGGATGGAAAGATGGACAGATGGAATGATGGATGGATGGATGGAATGATGGATGGATGGAATGATGGATGGGTTAAGGAATGGATGGATGGATGGATGTGTTGATTGATGGATGGATGATGGAATGATGGATGGAATGATGGATGGAAGGATGGAATGATGGATGGAATGGATGAATGGAATGATGGATGGATGGAATGATGGATGGATGGAATGATGGATGGAATGATGGATGGAATGATGCATAGAATGATGGATGGATGGATGATGGATGGAATGATGGATGGATGGAATGATGGATGGAATGATGGATGGGTTATGGACGGATTTGAAGGAATGGATGGATGGATGTGTTAATTGATGGGTGGATGGATGGAATGATGGAATGATGATGGAATGATGGATGGAATGATGGATGGAATGAATGATGGAATGATGGATGGGATGGATGGATGGAATGATGGATGGAATGATGGATGGAATGGAATGGATGGATGGATGGAATGATGGATGGAATGATGGATGGATGGAATGATGGATGATGGAATGATGGATGGATGGAATGATGGATGGAATGATGGATGGAATGATGGAATGATGGATGGAATGATGGATGGAATGATGGATGGAATGATGGATGGATGGAATGATGGATGGAATGATGGATGGATGGATGATGATGGATGGATGATGGAATGGATGGATGGAATGATGGATGGAATGATGGAATGATGGATGGAATGATGGATGGAATGATGGATGGAATGATGGATGGATGGAATGATGGATGGAATGATGGATGGATGGAATGATGGATAGATGGAATGATGGATGGATGGAATGATGGATGAGTTAAGGAATGGATTGATGGATGGATGTGTTGATTGATGGATGATGGATGTGACATAAGCTTATGTCAAGGTCCTTCAAAAAGAACATATTAAACATGTAAAACTCACCACATGAGCTTTGTTCTGTTTGAGGAGCTGATCATATATTCCCATGTCCATTAAAATCTCGATTCCAGTTTTACAAACAGCATCTCCACAATATTTGTCCCGTGGAAATTTCTTCTTCTCTAAAAGGAGACATTTCCATCCTTCTTTTCCTGAAAATGAATACACCTGATTTAGTTTTGTTTATGTCACTCTGAATAACATATTGTATATCATGGCATGTGATATGTGAGGAAAACCCAAAGTAATGTCGACGTTCACACCTTCGGTGAAATCTATGAGCATGATAATGGTGTTGACAAATAGCATAATATGACAGAACGGGATCCCTCACCCTCATCAAAGCTTTTCACCCCAATTCCACCCCCAGAGCCCCCACAAAACAGGTCAAATTCAGTGAAACACCAAATGATGTCCCGCTAAATTTGTTCTGTTTTTGTGGGGTTGTGAAGTGAGGTGAAAAGGCTTGACAAGGTTGAGTGGCTCCCGTGATCTGGGTGGGCAGGGTTTAGATCCACAATCATAGGTCTTTGGCGTTCTCAAGGGCCACAGCTCGGTGCCGTGAATTGTGGTGCCACAGATGACTCGCTATTCTCATTTACCCATTGATAGAATGAACAATGATCCATTCCTGGGTATGATGACACGTGCACACAGATCTTCATGCAGAGAGGTATGATGACACGTGCACACTGATCTTCATGCAGAGAGGTAAGATGACACGTGCACACAGATCTTCATGCAGAGAGGTATGTTATCACGGTGTCCTTGGATCTTCATGCAGAGAGGTATTTTATCACGGTGTTCTTGGATCTTCATGCAAAGAGGTATCATATCACGGTGTTCTTGGATCTTCATGCAGAGAGGTATCATATCACGGTGTTCTTGGATCTGCATGCAGAGAGGTATCCTATCACGGTGTCCTTGGATCTTCATGCAGAGAGGTATCACATCATGGTGTTTTTGGATTTTCATGCAGAGGTATCATATCACGGTGTTCTTGATTCTTCATGCAGAGAGGTCATCACGGTGTTCTTGATTCTTCATGCAGAGAGGTATCTCACTGTGGTGTTGTTAGATCTTCTTGCAGAGAGGTATCTCACTGTGGTGTTGTTAGATCTTCTTGCAGAGAGGTATCTCACTGTGGTGTTCTTAGATCTTCTTGAAGAGAGGTCTCACTGTGGTGTTCTTAGATCTTCTTGCAGAGAGGTATCTCACTGTGGTTTTCTTGGACCTTCGTGTAGAGTGGTATCACAAGTATGCCCTCACCCCTACCTCTCTAAACAACTGGCATATCATAACTATGGAGTTACCACTTAAGAAGTCTTGGCATATATATAGTGTCCAAATCAGGGGTTGGCATTCTCTGCTATATCAAGTGTGAAATATCTGACCTCATCTGTTAATGCCTGAATTGTTGCTATAAATACACTTTGGTATATCACATGAAAAACAATGGGTCTGACAACAGGAGTTACCTCCCTTATATTTGCAAGCAAGACTGACAATATTTTTCCTTTCAGGATTCAGTATAAGTAGGAATTGTCAAAATCTGCTGCAGATTAAGAAGAACTCCACTGAACATTAAATATTTTTTGTCACCTTTCAGTTTCAGAGGAGAGTAATATATACTAAAAAGTTTCACATAAACAACAACTTAGAGTACATTTATATTATCCAGTACTCACCCAGATAGTAGCCGCAGACTGATCCGGCTGGGCCGGCGCCGACAATGGCAACATCATAATGCTCCTTGTCTGCTGCCTGCCGAGATGAATAGACATCAGTAACTCACTGCCGGAAATATAAGAAACTACGATCATTACGAACTAACAGGGACCTTTAACTTCTACTTCAAAATAAACATAACAAGCAATTAAAACATTTGGCACAATTTAATAAATTCAAAACGCTGGAAGATACATCATGAAACGTGTCAGCATGCTGTGACTTACAACATGTTACAGTAATGTAATAATGTATATTATATCTCCCAGCCCAAAGAAAGAAACGAGGTAATGTTAAAACCTCAAACCTTTTCTGTGAACACTAAATTATATAGTCACTTTGTAGAAAGAAATATTAGAACCTCAAACTTTCAATTCTGAACATTAATTACGCACGCTCAATTATGCAATCTATTTTGCAGGGAGGGCCTTCCCAAACCTTTACATAGCTTCTAATTTGCGGTTGGTACTAATATCCAAGTAGCGAAGATATGCCTGACTTTTCCAAAAACCTAAGTCTTGTATGATTTCTCAAACCAATCTGAAAAGCCCAAGACGCTCCACCCCTTCTAAAGGAATGGCCTGTAATAGTGCCCTCACACCTGCTGACTCTAGAACATGCTGCACTGTAGCTATGAAGCCACAGTAAGTCAAAGCATACAACTGGTAAATTAAACATTTAGCGGTCTTAAATCAACGATAAAGGACCGCATAATTGAAAACAGAGTAGCTTTATCTTCATTCTAGCACGACTGATAAGCGTTTTAAAACCGAACTGTTTGGCGCGCAAGAACACAAGGCGCAAAGGGGCCTTTTTCCTGGAAATCGCTTGGAATCGTCCCGTTGAGGGACCGATTTTTCAATGAACAAAATAAGACAATTTCTACAACATAAATGCAATATTTCAGGAAACAGTATGCTTGTATTTGTAACAAGTAGCATACATAAATACAAAAAATACAGTTTATACTGTGAGCAAGTACAATTATTTGATTTTTCTCAAGTGAATTATTGATCTTCCCTACTGTATGACAATCGACCCACCCAAATTCAAGCCGTGAACTCGCTAAGTTTAGTCGCCGATGAAAGTTTGTAAACTAAGATTTAGCAAAAGTTATAGTTAAACTAAAAAAAGGAAAATTGTAAAATGCAGTAAAAGTTGCTTTACAAACAAAACAAACAGATTTTAGCTGTAATTATCAGTATCTGGCAAGGAGAAGTGTTTATTCACTACAATAAACTCAAAATCATAAAATAAATTATTCCAAAATCTTATTAATGTGGCCTTTTACAGTTTTTGTCAATTAGCAATCTGAATTGTTCGAAAAATGTCTGAATCTTTGACATTCGGGTTCTTCCTGATTATGCATAATTAAAGCTTACTTGATGTGTAAATGTCATCTTGGTATATAATTGTTATTTTTAGTCAAAACTTAATTTAAAAATTCAGTCCCATCACATTTTCTTTCATAAAGAATAGAAAAGGTTATGGTATTTGTAAAACTGTCAGTGGATAAAGCTTCTTTAACAGGTTGATTAAATTGATGGCTATACCCTAACTTTTCTGTAGCATCACATCTTATTTTCAAAATAGGATGGTGCTTAATTAATGCACTTGTGTATACAATTTTCTCAATGAAACGCTTATCATAATCAAAACATCAGACCAACTCTGTGAGTTTTTGCAGAATTTATGTCCTAAAATATAAAAGTCGTTTAACAAACTATCATTAAAATTTTGACACATTATTTGTTACGAGGGAGGAGTGCAAAGAGAGGAACAGCCAGGTGTGCGAGAAATGATGGAGACGGCAATGAATCAGGTAAATGAATCAATAACTTTGTTGGCACTTGTGCACGTGTTTCGCGTACAGCTGGAAAACAGAGATACAATGATACAATGGGGGTTTCAGTACCATTTGTATCCTGATACACACCTTTTAACTCGTAAGACATTGCCCTTACAGGTGACTCGAAACCTTGTATTGTCTTTAAATTTAGAGACAGATTTTTGTTTTGTTTGTTTGTTGTTTAACGCAGCACTCATCAATATTCCAGCTATATGACAGTGGTCTGTAAATAATCCAGTCTGGACCAGACAATCCAGTGATCAACAGCATGAGCATCGATCTATGCAATTGGGAACCGATGACATGTGTCAACCAAGTCAGTGAGTTTGACCACCCGATCCCGTTGGTCGCCTCTTACGACAATCATTGGTTATTGAAGATCAATTCTAACCCAGATCCTCACTGATTTCAGAGACGGAAGAATGTTTGTTCAGATCTGCATTGTTATTGAGCATACAACGCTCAGAAATTTCATTTGGAAATTTAAGTATAAGCCATGTAAGTTTTAAATGTAAATAATTCTATGCATCACAGACTCAAAATGTTCACTGACATTATAAACACTAATGTTATCAGAATATCTGCTTTGAGTAAGACCACAGAGGATGTGATATGCTTCCATGTCAAGTGAACCAACACGGTTATCAGGATGAAGAGGAGAATGAACCAGATATTATAAATTATACACGATGAAAATGATCTAAAATGATCTAAAAATTCTTTATTGAACTTGATATTTAATTATGTGCTATCCATTTTAAAGTTCATATGCAGTGAAAAGTCAGGAAGATTTCCTGGATACATTAAACAATAATTCTCATCAATCAAATTGCAGCATACAATCCCAGTCATTTTCGACAGGATACACAGGAAACGCTCTTCTAGTAACCATGGTAACAATCTCATAGAGTTAGATGTTGATTTTAGATCACTTTGGCTTCACACGTCACAAGTAACATTCAAATGCTCACTGGAGACAAATTATCATGGAAATATTCTCCCAATTCCTTAAACATTTTTTAAAACGTCACTAAAATATTTACACTGAAATCATTATTAATGGGACAGTAAGGGTGTCAAATCTTGATGTGTTCAGTTGATGATGAAGGGCAATAATGATTTAGCTAATGGAAGGATGGTGGATGAAGACATGACACAGACTAAATTGATGGTGTCAAGTTGCACTGATCAGTGATAACAGGATTTACTTTGTGCTTCACACTAAATGGTTGCGTTGAAACCATAAAGCACTGCTTTCTTTACTTCCTCTTCCAGTCGACCAATGAAGGTCCGGGTTAGAATGAACCTTCAGTAACCTATGCTTGTCGTAAGAGGCGACTAACGGGATCGGGTGGTCAGCCTTGCTGGCTTGGTTGACACATGTCATCGGTTCCCAATTCTGCAGATCGATGCTCATGCTGTTGATCACTGGATTGTCTGGTCCAGAGTCGATTATTTACAGACCGCCGCCATATTGCTTAGTGCAGCGTAAAAGTAAACTCACTCACTCTCTCATCTTCCAGTCTCCCATTACAAGTTAATGCCATAGTCCTACTACCTACAATACCAACAAACCTTTAACTCTCTTTATCTCTATCTTAGTTTCCATTTGCAAAACATTCTGTAACTGCACACATCAATCCCATCATCTCACAACACTCATTTCGCATCACGTCCCATATGCGGCATGTGATTTTGATTTTTATATTTAGTCTCAGAGGGACACCAGAAATTGGCTTCACACACTGTACCCATGTGGGGAATCAAACCCGGGTCTTCAGCATGACAAGTGCACGCTTTAACCACTTGGCTACCCTAACGCCCCCTCATCAAGTCTATCAAATAATGCATCAGCTGTTATTCAGATTTTATAGCTGATCTCACCTTACTAGAACTACTTGTATTGTCATTAAAATCAAATCTTGTCCTCTTATAAGATAACTATCTGATTTTGATAAAATTAGATTGATATGGTTGCATGCTCGTCTGATCTGTGTAAAAGAAAACCTTTAACTTTGACTTTGAAATTCTCGGTAGATTTTAAATTAAACTAAGTTTATCGCAAAATTTGTTTAATTATTTTACCCAATACATATTGTGAGTGAGTATAGTTTTACACCACTTTTATCAATATTTCCGCAATATCATGGCTGGGAACACCGGCAATGGGCTTCACACATTGTACCAATCTGGGGAATCGAACTCAGGTCTTTGGTGTGACGAGCAAACGCTTTCATCACTAGACTATCCCGGTGCCCTTGATTGAAAAGCACATTGCGGTATATTGGTATAGAGGTAAATCCATAGAGACCTTCTTATAACAGTATCTTTATTGAATTTGCTTTTACTAGAGATAATTCCAAAAAGTCTGAAGTTTTTTTATGGGATTGTTACCATGGTAATAATTGTAGGAAAAGCCCATGGGAATTAAATACTATAAATAAGAGGTGACTAAATGAATCTGATGGTCAGGCCAGGTGATTTGGATGTGTAAAAGGTTTCACTTCTACATAATAACGGATATTTCATCATGCTTGTTTCTGAGGGACACTGTTTCCATGCAGTGTGCGAAAGAGTTTCCAAATTTTGCTAGTCAGTTGGGCTAGCTATACCTGAAAGTTACTAGCCCACAAAATAACTCACTAGCCCGAAATTTGAATGTAGGCACGGGTTTCATCATAGTATGATGAACATTTTTATCAGGCCATAATCTTGCATGGTTTAAAAGATTATTATAACTAAACACGTCATAGAGAGTTATATATTTACAAAATGATCCAATGAAAATTTACTCGCCAGTCGGGCCAGTGACTGTAGAGATTTTCTGGCCCAAATGGATTTTTTACTAGCCACAGGCTAGCGGGCCAATGGCTATTTCACATACTGTTTCTAAGAATATAACATGTTCTGTGATTGGCTCATGGAGCTCCACTTTCTTAATTTAAAGCTAAGTTGGCTCAATCACTGTCTGTCTGAGACTTGATAATGCACAAAGTGTTGTCATATAGCTGACTGCAGCAGTCTAAGTAAACTTAGGATCAGTAGTATTCGTTACACTGCTATACTGAGTCTAACAAACCCTAGTAGAAGGTCGCGTCAGCTAACCTTTTGGACTGACCAATCAGAACACAGCTTACCAAATCGCGAAAGTTAACATTCGCACATACCGTTTGAACCTCTAAATTACCTAAAAACTCGAAAATTCCAATGCTATTTTCAGTACGATCGCTTCCGAATGATACACATGGAGGACACAATGAGTAAACAGTCGTTGAAAATAGTGTTTTTGTCAATATAAATGTAAGCTAATAGTAACCAGGTCAAATATCTGTGTTTATTGCGGATTTTCATTTGTTGATAGATCAGTGTCAGCAACCAGGGAAGAGAAAATCCAAAACCTGTTTTGTAAGTCCCGACGAACCCTAACAAGTAAAGTCATTGTCTGATTGGTTAAATCTGTTCGGCTGTCTTGCGTTTGATTGGACGGTCATAGGTCACTCAAAGGTTAGCTGACGCGACCTTCTACGGTACTAGGGCTTTTTAGACTCAGTATACTGTGTAACGAATAAAACTGAGCCTATGTTTACTTAGACTGCTGCTTGCAGTGTCAACAATAAAGCATTCGATCGTTGTCAGTACACGATTTTAATCATAAATTATTAAAATATTTCTGAAACTGTCTATTTATTCGTCAAATATTAATTGTTTTGGAGTGATTATCGTAGTGTTTTTGTTGCCACTTTGTGAATAGGTAATTAAACTATGACGAATTATTTAGAACAATATATGTCTGTGTGTGTAAGCAAAATACTGGTTTCAGTTGAGCACAACCATGCAGGCAGTAGACTGAAGCATTTCTTTATATTATAATGACAATTATCTGTCCATTACGTCGCCCAAAGTCTACTTGAGGTGCATACAGGCTAAATCACAAACATTATGAGTGATTCAAAATAGACAAAGAATTATCTCCTCGTCAGCTGTTTATAAACAAACCTTTTGCTCTGGGTATTTTGACGGGAAATCTTTGATATTTCCTTCCTTCTCGCTGGATGTCAGTCCTAACACGATAATCAGAAAAAGTATAAACACAAGAAATAAGATGCCTGCCCAAAACAGATCCATATTGGCGGTGTTTTGAACTTTGTATTATGACATGTGTTGAGCTGATTGTCCCAATACAACCTTTGAACTTTGACCGATAGTTGAAAGGTCATTGTGACCAACACTAACAGCAAACGATTCGTATCATGAATAATTTTAATGCGAATATTTATCGAATATTGAGGATTGCTAATAATTATTTTCTAATTTTCTACTGCCATTACGATGATATGTGAGTGTTATAGTTGTCTATTAGGTAAATACCGATATAATAAATGCTAAATTCCGGATCCGGGCACCTGCCTCGTGACGTCACATTCTTTTTCGCCCATGTTGGTTACGCCGTGTGGGGCTGAGACCGGTGAAGATAATCATGTCGACCCTGCAGAAAGCCGAGAGTCCTGTGTCGCCAGGCTGTAGTGGTAGCAGCAGCCAATACAAGGGTGGTATTATAAAAGAATTGTAAGTATAGGTGTTCTTTGTCGAAAGATCATTGTCCGATTTGTGACCCCGATGATAGGTTCATCTGATTGTCATGTTGTGCGACTCATACGATTGCGCATGATTGTCCGCCACCTGTTTCTCAATAAGCCCGAATTATTTGTCACCCACGACACTTTACGTATACTAAAGGGACACACGATTGGAAATATGCTTGTTGTTCAGATTGGAAATGACTTGTTTCCTCGATCAATCAATAAATCTTTCTAGGGTATGAGTCATATCGGGACATTTGACGTTACTGCCCTTACTCTAAGTAAAATGACTTGACGTACACATATCTATGACGAATCAGAATATTCTTCACTTTTTCCCCCATGACTGAGTGTTCACATGTGGGTTTTTGTATGGTGTCGTGTTTGTTATGAAAAATACAATGAAAAAGAATGTAAGGATGTTTGGTAATGTTTTGATGTGTTGGATTCATAGTAACAGAAGCAAATATCTCTGTTATTTTACACAGCTGAAGATGTTCTTTTAACTTGTCTTGAATGGTAAATAAGTGCCAATAAGTGAAAACAGATCTAATTTAGGGGAACCAGTTGTTGCAGTAAATAGGTTGATCTGTGTACAGGGATTTAAACTGTCTGTCTGTTTCTTTGATTGGCATTGTTTGTGAATAGTGAATAGTTAAATCCTTTGTGTTGCTTAGCAACATAAACCTTTGTGTTTATGTACATGATATATGCATCTTAAATTGATGGAAGCTTTCGGTGGTGCATTGATTGAGACCTTAGCTACAGTCATTGTGCAGAAGATTTCTATTTTATCACAGTTTGTTATACTATTTGATTGTCATGGTTATGATATTGGTTAGCAGCTAGAAATAATAGTCAGGATTCTGCCAGATGTAATATATTGCATTCTACACACATGAAAATTAATAATGGATGCAAATAGTATTCACTGGGAGTTTCATCAGGCACAATTATGGATATAGGAATAATTGAAAGCAATTCATCTGAAGTATATGCTTAATTTAGGACAAAAATAACATATATTTGGATTGTCCATGTCGGATCTTTTTCACTTGGTCACTGATTTTTGGTAAAAAGGAAAGCCAATTCACTATGTGTTTGATTCCTGTATATTTTAATTTTATCATGAAGTTTCCTGGGTAAGTTTGTTTAGAATATTGTGGTCCCAGGTTCTGATGAGCAGGCGGTGGGTTAGCCTAGTGGATAAGGTGTTTGCTCATAACAAGAAAGGTGTGGGCTCAATTTCCAACATTGGTTGGTTGGTTTGTTGTTAAACGCTGCACTCGGCAATATTCCACCTATATGGCGGTGTTCTGTAAATATTCAAGTCTTGATCAGACAATCCAGTGATCAGCATCATGGTTGATCTCACTGATTTGGTTGACACATGCCATCGTATCTCGTATTCTCATGCTGTTGATGACGGGATTGTCTTGTCCACACTCAATCATTTAGAGACTGCTGCCATATAGCTGGAATATTGCTGAGTGCGACGTTAAACTACAAACACTGGAAACAAAAGCAGACTCATCCAAATCCTTCCCATTTTGCCACAGGAACCTTCCATTAGGTTCACTGCACTGGATTAAGTTACATAAGAGGCAACTATTAGACTTAATTAGACGTATTTGTTTAACCCTATTGATTGTGTCATCTTACCTGGAGAGCACTGTGTGTTGCTCATAATATCATCCACTTGTTTGCGTGTTATTTACATGCCTGTATGATGAAATTGGAATGCTTCTCACATTCACTCGCCAGTGTTTGTATTAAGTGGAGTCGTTGAGGTTTGCTGATAAGGCATCAATAGAGTCTAGCATCCCAAGACCTCTGCTTCATATCATTTTATCATATTGATTATGGGGTAGCCCAGTGGTTAAGGCATTTGCTCGTCACACCGAAGACATGGGTTCGATTACCCACACAATGTTTGAAGCCCATTTCTGGTGTCCCTCGTCATGATATTGCTGGAATATTGCTAAAAGCAGCGTAAAACTAAACTCCTCTCTCACTCATAATGGTTACGATTATGGTTATCCATGATTCATATGAATCATAGTTACCTTCCTCTAGCCTTTGAAACTGTTATTGAGGCAGCCAAGTAGGCTAGTGTTAATTTCTGACCTTCCATCAACATAATTATATGCTGCAGTCATAACGACATATTAGCATGAACATAGTGTTGGAAATAACAGCGCCGCCCCCTTTCGGTCTGTGGCAGGTAGATTTAGTGTCGGCCCAATAGTTTTAAATCTGTGTGGGTCCTTGCAGAAAATTCATATGTGTCTTCAATATAATGCAGTGTTGTTAAATAAACCCTGAATTAGTGCATAGTTAAGCAGTATGTGAAATTTACGCTGGTCCCGTTGTCCCTGGCTAGTAAAAATTCATCAGGACCACTAAATAAGTTTGCAATGGTCCTGGTGGCCAGTGCATTTTGTGTTGATAGTTAAGTAAATCTACGAATGTTATTTTGGACTAGTGAAATACAGACAGGACCACTAATTGTTGTCCACTCACTGGTCCTGTGGTCTTTTGGGAAATTTTGAAAGGTTTCTTTCCCTGTTAAGCCTGGGCTTACAGCTCTAAAAGTCTGTAGGTCCAGATGGCATCCAGGCTGTTTTATGTTTCAAACACTGCATGCAAAGTTCTGCTTTATGAATTAGAGTCAGAAATACTTGTCAGCCAGCATTTCCAGCTGGTACCTCACTGTCTGTAGTCTGTAATTGCTATACTGATAATTTTTAATCAGGAATTGATATGACTCAAGCATCTGCAAGCAAGAAATAGCTTTGTGATTATACAACTGTAAGTATAAAAACACAGAGTTAAATAAATCTGAGAAAAATGATTATCTAGGATATTTGTAATTGGAGACAATCCAGTGAGTGTTCTGATTACAAATTACCAGGTACTTCAGACACTGTTAATTTTATGAACCTATATATATACACATGATGTAGGGATCAAATATCACAGGCTTTGTGTCCGCCCTAATCATGTCACATGCAGTAGTTGACATAGACAGTACATTTTCTGTTGTATATATCAAGCATATCATTGTTTATATCAAATATTCCAGGGATGTATCTGATCTGCTTCAGCCCCTAATCGGAACAATATGTTGTTAAAAGTTAAAAATTGGTATTACACTCATGATTAAAGTTTTTGTTAAATATGGCTTTTGCAGTGGTGTATTTCAAGGATAACAGGACCTGTAGAAGGTGTATTACTGTAATGGTTTTATGGCTTAAATATGTATTACTGCAGTCGTATTACATTGAATGCAATCAAATCAAAAACATCTGAATATGCTAGGGATGATGGGGTAGACTTATGGTTAAAGTGTTCAATTGTCACACCAAAAAGTGGGATTGATTCCCCAAATTGTGTGAAGGTGATATCTGGTGTCCCCTGTAGTGATATTGAAGGAATATTGCTGAAAAAGACACACTCAGTCACTTTGAACGTGCTGGATTCTGCATTAGAAAAACCCCCAACATGATTATGATAAAAGAAATCCAAATTTGCAGCAACGAAAACTTGATCTAATATTATACCACAGAATAGTTTACCATGGTGATAGCGTTTAGTTTAGACTAGACACTAAATTCAGATTTCAAACAAAGCTTTGTGTTTGTCATTATCCATCTGTGTCAAAGCTTTTTCAATTTAACAGCATTTTACATCAACACATTATGTACATAGGATGATATGAGCTAAGTTATGTTGGATACTGAAAGAAAATTCCAAAGTCTCATGCTTCAGACCCATGTCTCTACCAATAAATACCTAACAATGTTTTTCACGGAAAATAAAAAAGCACATTGAATTTTGCCCCAAGACTAGCCTAAGTTTACAGGGTGTAATTGTTAACACGGTTAATCTGTATTTACAAAGATATTGCTATTGTATCAGGACAGCTATGCAGTATCTTTATCAGGAGACTCATTGCATTGATGTGTTGAGGTTTAATCATCATCGTTTATCAATGACAGTTATGTTCTTGTGCTTCTGTGACCATGTCAGGTGTATTTGTCACATGTGATCTAATGATCTAATTTTACTTTGAGATTTCTTGGCTGCTGATCATAATAAATCAGATGAATACTTTTTCCACCAATATATTATTTAGTCGTAACTAACATATCATATAATCTGTCAATAATTGGGCATAGGTGTATACAATAAAGAAGAAATTGACATCCATAATATTTTGTCTTTTACTTAATACCACCATCTGTATGCCTCTCAAGAACCTCAATAATGCATTTGACAGCCGGAATGGTAATCGTTTTTGACTTATTGATGCTGAAGTTAGTGTTCAGTTAAGTTAAGATAGATAAGTTAAGATAAGCATTCTGCTGTCCTGTTTTGCTGCATTTTCAAATTAAGGAGGTATTACAGTCATGAGGTGTTCTCAGTTGTAGCAATGATATTCAGATCAAAATCAGGGGCAGTGGGGTAGCCTAGTGGTTAATGCGTTCGCTCGTCACACAGAAGACTCGGGTTCGATTCCTTACATGGTTAGAATGTGTCCCCCATAGTGATATTGCTGGATTATTGCTAAAATTGGCATGAAACTAAACTCGCTCACTCACTTTTGTGATAGTGAAACTGGAATTCAGAATGTGGTTTCTGATCTTAAACATAAGTTGATCATAAAGAGAGTTATGTGCTCTTTGACTGATCCTTTAAAATTTTCTTCTTGCTTCAGCTATTCCAACATGATTTAAACTTTTGAAAAGGAATAGACTTTCCATTGTCTCTATTGAGTTCTGCTCATTGTCATCCTTTCATGAAACATTTCAAATTTTTGTGTTATATTTTCAAATTTGAATCATGAATAAAGTTTCCCATTTTGAAAACAGTGCTGTAAAACTCACTTCTGATTGGCCAAATGTTGTCTTTCTGTTAGTCATTGTGTTGGACGGTCAAAGTTCGCAAAAGGTTGTTCTTACTTGACCTTTGATGGGATGTCCCCATATGTTTGTGAAGCAGTCGCAAGTGCAGATATCTGAGAGATCACATAAATGTACCCGTTGACTTGTTTGCTCTTATTTAAGTACAGTATTTCAGTTGCAGATAACTGTCATAACACCTAGGTATATCAATAGTTAGTGTCTCCACCAATTAATAATGATTTATATATCAATGACCCTGGGTGTTAATAGCATGTAATAACATGTCGAAAATGTGTGGCCTTGAATGTATGATAGTGATCTATGGAATAGACTGAAACTTGTAAGAAGCTTAAACTGTATTGCTTTTGACATTTATATCAAGTAGATATGCTGTGTTTGTAATGTATAATGTAATAGTACAGATCAAATCAAATCAAATCAGACTCTCTTTCTAAGCTGTATGTAGCAGAGTGAGACGCAGTTGTTGTTGTCACGGTCTGATAAATATGTAAATGAGGCCACTGCTCAGGAACTGCTATTGATAAGCTCTATGGATGTATGCGATACTAGTGTTGGGAATTGGTTGAAATCTCACAACTGATGATTGGTTCGATACCAACGACCAATCGTTGAAAAAAATTGGTTAGCGTCATTTTTTAGATTTTCCTATTCAGGTTGTAGTTGCAGATAAGTATAAAGAAAAAACATTTGGTTCTCTGTTGTTGTTTTTGTTTTATTTAGAAACTGCACAAATTACATTTGCAAATTTCACATCCAGTGGAAAATGATTCAGTTCCAGTGTAACATAAACTTCCCAGATCCTTCAAGAATTATTCAGTCACAACTTTTCAGAAAGTGAAGTGAGTTTTCTAAGAATTAAACACGTTTTCCGGCCCTGACAACGTCCTTGATATGTTCCATCATCAAGTATTTCAAACTCTATTGCAGCCGTTCCAAAATCGTTTATGTTCGATTATGAGAAAATGTGATCGATTGCTTGGTCGTTTGGCCACTGCGACCAATCTTCGATTATTTCAATTAATCGGAACAACACTTTGCGATACACACTTGCTAACATTACTAAGATATTTTGATAGGGGGCTTTCGATGTGTGAGTGTTTATGTAAAACAAATAAATGAAATGTCATTGGGCACTATACAATGTAAATTCTATAATAAATGGGGCCGTTAACACAGGAATTGTATTCATACTGTTTACATGTTAATAAAATTACTATAATAATTATTATATTTCATTTACTTTACGGGTGGTCAGGTTCGCTGACTTGGTTGACACATGTCATCGGTTCCCAATTGCGCGGATTGATGCTCATGCTGTTGATCACTGGAATGTCTGGTCAAGACTTGATCATTTACAGACAACCGCCATACAGCTGGAATATTGCTGAGTGTGGCTTAAAACTAAACTCACTCACTCACTCATTTACTTAGTGAGTGAGTTTTACCCCACTTTTAGCAATATTCCAGCAATATCACGGTGGGGGACACCAGAAATGGGCTTCACACATTGTACCCATGCAGGGAATCGAATCCAGGCCTTCGGCGTGATAAGCGAATGCTTTAACCACAAGGCTACCCCACCGCCCCACTAAGGATGACATTATCAGCTGGATGTAGTATAAAAAAGATTTTTATCCCTTGTGTATATCGTATTGTATCTTATATCATATCTTGTATTATGAATAAATAATCTGTAAATATTATTAAAGGGAATTTATATTCCTGATATTTGATATTTGCCTTACAAAACCACACACTCCTAATTGCCTGTATTTATGTCTGCTGTGAGTTTAATGTGTGATTATTAAAAACAATTATAAAAAACTACCCTCTGCTTGGTAGTGTGCTAGTTTCAATTAAGATATCATTTTGCACCAAGCTCTGTCGCACACCGTTGTAAATATTCAATTAGGAAGAACTTATCGCTTGCCTGTAATGGAAAGTTCAAAAGTCAATCATTAATGATCTACCAGTGACCTTCGTTATCCAAATGCATTTGACCTATGTGAAGTATTCATTAGTGTAATTGTAGATTTTCATAGATTTCTCCTGGAAGTTTGTTCCTTAACATGGTAACAATGACAGTGAGGACAATAGGATGGTTAATTAGTGCTGGCTAGAAAGATCAATAATTGGAAATATCATCCATGGGAAAAATGATTATTAATTATATGAAAATTTAGACTAACTACTAGTCTCTGAAATGAACATATTTTACTGAAAAAAAGTTCATAGTAAAAAATATATATATATAATGAAAAGGGGTCCTGAGACTTTCTTCATTTTCAGAAGCTGAGGAAATCTAGACTTGCCACATTTTCTTGACTTGTGTGGGCTTTCTTGGATATATTTGCTTCAGGGTCTGTACGACAGACTAATGAAAATTGTGTCATTGATAATATTGTATATACATTTTTGTGATATTTTTTTGTAATTTAATCACATAATTCACAAAGTTAGATCTTTATTGATTGGGTGCTTCTAAATTATGTTCAGGATGCTGTTGGTAGTAACCCATCCATAGACATATCGCCAGCTGCGGCTTCATAAAATACTTAACTAAATCTTTTGTTTGGGAAAGAGAGTATCGTTGTAGGATCAGAAGTCAGCGATTGAGATACGTTGTCACATGAATAGTATTTGATGTTGCGATGTAATTGCAGATTAAACATAGAAACACAGTTCAATTTTATTGTCACATTATATCACCGCTGAACTATCTCATTATATAAACCAAATGTTGAGTACCAGTCTTATGTTAAATTTGCTGGGAGATTAATATTTGTTTCTGATTCACAAGCTATTATTTTGCTTAAAAATCTAAGAAAATAGTATAAAATTGCAAAATTACTAACTTGTCCATAATCATAAATAATTTGCTAACTTGTCCAGAACTATAACCATTGTAATCTCTTATAATTGTACCTGAATGTTCTTAAGGAAGAAAAAACAAAACAAACCCAGTCATATTTAGTGTAAACCATGTATTATTCATCTGTTTAATAGTTGATAACAGTTCATTGGAACATATACACTGGATTTATTGATCAAGATTAATGTTAACTTGATATTAATGCCCACTCACTTTATCTTAATATATGAGTATCCCCTTGGATAAAAACTTTCATGTAAAATCAAT
The DNA here is from genome assembly GCF_003918875.1 of Haliotis rubra. Lineage (NCBI taxonomy): Eukaryota > Metazoa > Mollusca > Gastropoda > Lepetellida > Haliotidae > Haliotis > Haliotis rubra. The sequence goes on along the minus strand of NW_025764904.1, from coordinate 1,678,933 downwards.
ATAGTTCTCGGTCTAATTTTGAATCAAAGGTCATGAAAGTCATGCACTGATCAACCTAACCTGAACTCTTCCCACCTAACACCTACAGTGAGAGTCAAGGCAAAGTTGTACTAGCCTAGAGGGAAGGAGGGTCACTATGCATTTTGTAGGAGGCGTATTTGTCACTTTGTGTATTGGGATCAGGTTGTCAGGCTCAGTGATTCAATGATTCAGCATGTTCAGTGTTTAAAAACAAACCATGTTGCCTGTCAGTGGCTATTTTCAAGCCTTTCAGTGGCTTTTAGAAGTGATGCACATAACTTGGAAACATGTAAACGGCTCAGTGATTCAGTGTCTATGAAACTAAAGTAGTCTTTTGATGACTTTTAGAAGTGATGCACATTACTAGGAAGAATTTGTTTGTTATACGGAATTTGTTCTCACTGTAGATTGGCTACCTGATGAAGATTGTCATTGTCAAACTCTTTGTTCATACACAATAGGGACATGGTAAATTTTGCGAAAGCATGTATATTTCCCCAGAATTATTTCATATAATAAAATTCAAGTGTTGGATTAACCAGGTTATAGAGCCTGAACATCAAGCTTCACAAAACTGTTTTAGCGCTAAGGTGATCGTAACGCCCATGCTTTAAAACAGGCTTACAATTATCATAGCGCTAATATCGCTTTGCGTAAGTCGATCAAGATCCATTTAGTCATCAATTACGACTTGTAGAGCTAAGGTGATTGTAACCCCCATACTTCGACATAGGTTTATGATCATTGTAGCGCTAAGATCGTTTTGTGCATGTGAATCCAGATCTGTTTAGTAGCCAATAACATCCATTAGAACTAAGGCCATCATAACTCCCATACCTCGTATTGCTTTTTGCAAGTGGATCCAGATTTATTTCGTCTCCAATCACGACCAGTATAGAGGACTGGGCGCCTACATTCTTACATGGAATTCCCACACATCTTCTGAATATGGTAGTAGCCATGTTGGTCCACTGAGAAGTAATCATTAGACCATCCTCAATTTTAGTAGTTGTGACAGGCACTTGTGGTCGACGTTTGAACGGTAATTTCAAACCTTCGGGTGTGGGATATGCTCTGCATGCACCTGCTCATTCAGATGGTACTTTCAAAACTAGATGCGGGGTGTACTCTACTTGCTAATTGGAAAGAATTACCAGTTCTTCATTATTCAACTCCTTGTAAGTTATATGTTTTTCTATAGTTCCTTAAAATGGTTGATTGAGCCTTGAAAAGTGCCTAAACAGCCTTAAAGTTTGATGGCTGATAGAATGACGTCATCCCCGGTTTCACTTGTTGGATATCAGACATTTAGTTGGTACTTTCAAACTTAGATGCAGGGCATACTCCACTTGCTAATTGTAAAGCATTATCAGGTCTTCATTACATGCCATTCCAAAAAAGTAGGGGATATTGGATTTATAAGGTTGATAAAGGGCAAATATTGAAGCCAAGGAGGAAACAGATGATGAACGGAAATTATGGGAAAATGTGACAATTTATTCCATTCCTTTGGAAATGTTTCATCTGTATGGATATATCTATATATTACTTTTTCTCATGCATTGGCATTGGCTTGTGGTATGCTCGCACAATGGAATATCCCCTACCTTTTTTGAATGGTATATTTTCAGCTCTTGACTGTATTATCAGGTCTTATTTATCAGGTTCACTTGTGTATCATTGACTATCATCCCCAGTTTCACTTGGTACTTTCCAGCCCAGATGTCGGACATACTCCACTTGCACTTTGTATAGCACTATCAGGTCTTCCTTGTTCTCAGCTGCAATAACAATTGACTATCAGAACTATTGTTGGTTGTGACCTAGTGACCCTGTGAGAGGTCAAAGGTTAATGTGTATGACCAGCTGCTTGAACTCCTTTGATGACAGGTAAAGAAACAAAGAAATTATTACATACTGACCTAAAACTCCTCCCAAAAGAAGGCATGAAGAAGGTTCTTGCCCTGTTTAAATGTAATGAACCTAAGGGGACATCTTAGAGTTAACATTCTATTGTTGTAAGTCTAGGGGCCTGTCTTTTTCTGATGTTATAGTTCAAAATTAAGGTTGTTCCTTCACATGCTGGGCTCAGATGCTTTAACCCAGAAACCCCATAACCCCCAGAGCGTAGAATGATGCTCATGATGTTTAATCACTGGATTGTCTGGTCCAGACTTGATTATTTACAGACATATAGCTGGAATATTGCTGAGTGCAGCATTAGACAACAAATAAGACAACCAACCATAACCCCCAGACCCACTTTTGACTTCAAACTGTGTATTTCACTTGTACATAACAATACTTTTTTAAGACTAAAATGGTGAAAGGTTAATTCTTGTAAAAGGTTAAAAACATTTTTTCTCCCTGCCCTGTTTTATGTGGTGTTTTTTGCACAAGGAACGACACTCCAGGACTATATTTCTTTTATCTTTTGAGTTGTATGACTGACTGACTGAGTTTAGTTTTACGCCGCTTTTAGCAATATTCCAGCAATATCACGGCAGGGGATCCCAGAAATGGGCTTAACACATTGTGCCGTGTGGGGAATCGAACCCGGGTCTTCGGCGTGACGAGCCAACACTTTAACCACTAGGCTACCCCCACCGCCCATGAGTTGTATGAAGGGTGGTGGGGTAGCTTAGTGGTTAAAGCATTTGCTGATCACACCGAAGACCCGGGTTCGATTCCCCACATGGGTTAAATGTGTGAGGCCCATTTCTGGTGTCCCCCTGCCGTGATATTGCTGGAATATTGCTAAAAGCGGCGTAAAACTCAACTCCCTCACTCACTCATATCACATCATAAGCTTATATTGGAATATCCAGAAATGATGTCAGAAGGGAACAATGCGATATTGTTTGACAAACCAAGCCTTGTTCATTGTTCTTTAAGATTTGTCCTGTAGCTGTCTAATAAACCATGTATGATACATTACAACTTCTTCGACTTGAATGTATGTGGGTGTAGATATTATTGATCAGCGGACATAGCTCTGTAAGTTGTAACAATGGGACACAGGTGTCTACTAGGTCCATTGTTCCATCACATATTACAGGCTTCAGTAGTTACTCGAACTGTGAAGAACCAATAGGAAAGTAGGTCACTATCAAAAGGTAAACAAGTGACAATGTTATTGAACAAATTTTTCAAATGAAATTTGTGAGATTAATTTGTTCAGTTTCATATGCAGTACATGCGTCCGGAACTACTTTTGTTAGTTTGAAGCTTTAACAATGGTTATATTGAGATTTAACTTTCTTAGTGAAGTACAGATTCTAGTACTTTTTGGATTGAGTCCCATCTGAAATTCGAACTGGGCACCAAATCACCAGCGTTTAAAGTCCATTTGACTTCATTTGCAACCGATGAATTGCTCACTAACACAAAATCGCTATTTGTTACGAAGGGAGACCACTTCACGTGCTGGTAGAACAGCCAGGTAATCAACAAGCATGTGCAGTGAAATTTCAATTTCATACGTACAACTCGCACACCTGGCTGCTCTACCAGCCAGTGGTCCTCCCTCGTAAGAAACAGTGAAAAGTGACAACAAAATAATGATCGTTGGTTAAACAACTTTTTTAATTGGGTGTCCAAAATTATGAGACAAATCATCAGAGTTGATCTGTCGATTTCATGTGACTGTGCAAAGTTTGGTTTTGTTGCAATTATTAGATTTTGTGTTAGTGAGCAATTCATCAGTCTCAAATGAAGTCATTCGGACTGTAAACATGGTAAAGTCACTGATTTAACCCACTCAGCAACTGGGACTTCTGTTTGTTTCTTGTTGTTTAATGCTGCACTTTGTTTGGTCTAGTAAGCTCTGTTTATAGTAGTTGACATAATAACACTAACTTCTACTGAAATTCATGGCAAGAGTCAAGTTTTGGCTGCTTGTCTCTGTAGGTTTGACCATTTTGTCAGAATGGCTACTTTTGTAATGCCCTCTGTACTGCTCTCTTGACTCATCCCCTTCCCATATCAAGTGAAATATATTTGTATTCGTGATGCAGTGTTATGATTGACAGGGATTTATGGGAAGCGAATTCCTGCATCCTATACACATAAAAATGACAATGGAAGCAACACAATTTATTAGCGCGTCCATACGGACGCAGGAAAAGTCCAAATAACTTTTGTTAACATTCCAATCATGTAACAATAAGTTATCACTAAAGCTTGGTTATGGTATCTCTTGCAATTTAGTTACTATAACAATGTGATTAGAAATACAGTTAGGCTCCACCACCATTTATAGTGTAATAAAACACTTTAAGCCTGAACTATTATAGTTAAAGCACGAGGGACGCTTGCGCCCAAGTGCCTTAACGCTATAATAGTTCAGGGCTAAAAAGTGTGCTTTATTACACTATACATGGTGGTAGAGCTTAACTGTATTTCTTTCTAAGATGCCAAACTTAACTCTTTCTAAGGATAATTACGATTAATTTAAGGCAAAAACAAATGATGGTGTCGGTGACCTAAATTGAGAATCCTCGCCAGGGCGTGCTGTTCTATTGATGTGTGTGTCTGCCCCTACGTTAAGATCTAACGTTACCAGAAGAAAACAAATGATAACAGTTTGATGACGGTTTACATTCGATTAAATATCTTCTCTGAATTATTTTAATGACATCTGTCATTAACGTAAACCATATGGGGCAATATGAAACGCCGCGATTTCTACTACCAACGTAAGTTTAGATCAGTACATCCAGATAAAGCTGAGTACTCAAGCTTACATTCCACGCATTGCATTGTGGGAATGTAAACATTCGCGAACGTTACCGTGTCGCTGAAAACTTGTGAGTGGAATTGACACATTTTAACCGCCGTAAAACATAAACGTAATGTTTCCACCAGTGATGTTAGCTGCGTGAAGCAACTGCAAACCAAGAAACGGGATGCAACTGCAAACCAAGAAACGGGATGCAACTGCAAACCAAGAAACGGGATGCAACAGAGTAGTTTACTGTAGGAGGTCAGACGAGTCGATGACAACTGACATGCATCAGGACGCCGCTTACATTGTGACGTAATGTAAAATGGTTCGATTACGAGGGGCACACTAGAATGGCGCAGTGACGGGATAACGTCATTCAATTGTTACGTCATCAAAAACTATACCTTTATTGTCTGATAATGTTTTTTTTTTTCGATTGTTCTAACCGCTAGGCATCTTAGAATACACAATACAAAAAACAGCAACTGCATTGCAACAATATTACAACATAGCATTGGTGATAATATGTAGGTGTCTGGGACCCCATTTTGTAGTTCAGGGCCTAGATTTTCGAAGCTCTCTTAGTGCTAAGATAGTCTTAAGTTAATGGTAATGTATGGCACTACGACTATCTTAGTGCTAAGAAAGTTTCAAAATCTAGGCGCCAGGATCCCTGAATATTATGTATGACTCCCAGGGACCCTCAAATACAGGACTCAAGGTGAATCGCTGGATAGAGATGGGGTGATGGGTTAGCCTTGTGGTTAAAGCGTTAATTGTCATGTCCAAGATTCGGGTTTGATTCCCCACATGGGTACATTGTTCCCCACCATAATATAGCTGGAATTTTGCAAAAAGCGCGTAAAACCAAACTCACTCACTCTCTCACTATGATTGAGACAAATCAGCTCAAATTGATTTTGAAAACAAGTTTAGGCTAAACTGTTGCCTACCTTAGAGAATTGTGCAAGTCTACTTGTGTATACTGCCAAAGGAGATGAGAAAATATCACTTGAATGCACGCAAAAAGGTGTCTAGGCTTTCGATGACACTTTTGACCTGCCTATGGGTATCAATATAGTATCATGGCTTAATATATGAAATGCTATCTTGGTTAAATATACTTCTTGCACCAGACAAAAACGGGTTGCACTTGCTGGTCAGTATAAAATTATATGTAATGTTTTAGTTTTGTATTGATGATTTAGAACATCATTATAACAAAATTATTCTGGTACTGATAAGATTGTTTCATCTTTCTTCATAAAATATTGTGACGTAAACAGAAGCTGTCATCCAGTCACTGTCAGCTTTGTTGTGAGAGTCACCGCTCCAAGCCAGTTCCTCATTCTGTTTTCCAGCTGAAGCGTCTGTTCTTTGAACTTTGAACAGCAAAATATTGGGTGCAAGTTAGTTGTTATAAATACGAGGCTGCAATTTTGCAGTTTCGGGAATTCACCAGTGGAAGTTGGGGAGGTGGGGTAGCCTAGTGGTTAAAGCGTTCGCTTGTCATGCCGAAGACCTGGGTTCAATTCCCCACATGGGTACGATGTGTGAAGCCCATTTCTGGTGTGCCTCGACGTGATATTGCTGGAATATTGCTAAAAGTGGCGTAAAACTACACTCACTCACTCTAAATGCTCAGTGTATGGTTTGTCATGTTTAAGGCATGGGTGTGGATTAAGATAGATACACATTATAATGGTAATAATTTAGGTGGTAAAAATTTATGGTAAAAACATCTTGAAAACGAACAGATAAATGCAAGTCTGATATCTCACCATTTTCGCATTTGACATTTACAAGTGATGATCTAAGCATTTTCTATGAGTTCATGCAATAATAGTTGACAAGTTTTAAATTTCTTTTCATTGTGATTGTCGTAATATATTCAAACTTTGTTTTTTCAGCCGGGTCGTTCTGCCTGTTTCTGTTGAGGAGGTGAGTAATGAGTGTTGGCATTGTGTATCAAGGCAGGGGTTTATGTGGTTGATGGAAAATGTCTGATGAGAGTCCAAAAATGGAAAAATAAAACTGGTAAATAAAAGGCCTTGTTTAGTTATACTGGTAAATAAAGGGCCTTGTTTAGTTATACTGGTAAATAAAGGCCTTGTTTAGTTATACTGGTAAATAAAAGCTTTGTTCAGTTATACTGGTAAATAAAGGCCTTGTTTAGTTATACTGGTAAATGAAAGGCCTTGTTTAGTTATACTGGTAAATAAAAGGCCTTGTTCAGTTATACTGGTAAATAAAGGCCTTGTTTAGTTATACTGGTAAATAAAGGCTTTGTTCAGTTATACTGGTAAATAAAGGCCTTGTTTAGTGATACTGGTAAATGAAAGGCCTTGTTTAGTGATACTGGTAAATAAAAGGCCTTGTTTAGTTATACTGGTAAATAAAGGCCTTGTTTAGTTATACTGGTAAATAAAGGCTTTGTTCAGTTATACTGGTAAATAAAAGGCCTTGTTTAGTTATACTGGTAAATAAAGGCCTTGTTTAGTTATACTGGTAAATAAAAGCTTTGTTCAGTTATACTGGTAAATAAAGGCCTTGTTTAGTGATACTGGTAAATGAAAGGCCTTGTTTAGTGATACTGGTAAATAAAAGGCCTTGTTTAGTTATACTGGTAAATAAAGGCCTTGTTTAGTTATACTGGTAAATAAAAGGCCTTGTTTAGTTATACTGGTAAATAAAAGGCCTTGTTCAGTTATACTGGCAAATAAAAGGCCTTGTTCAGTTATACTGGTAAATAAAAGGCCTTGGTGTGCTGCATTAGATAGCAAACAAACTCATACCTATTGTGTGTTTCAGTACCAAGTGGCTCAGCTCTACTCTGTGGCGGAGGCCAGCAAGAATGAGACGGGTGGAGGCGAGGGTATTGAGGTGATAAAAAACGAACCCTTCTCCCCTACTGAGGGGGTACAACCTCCCGACCCCCTTCTTGGTGGTGATTTCAACACTGGGCAATACACTTATAAAGTCTACCACTTGCAGAGGTGAGCTGGAGTTTATGGGTGTTAAGTAGTAGAACAATCTGTGAAGATCCGGGTTAGAATTCTTCAGCAACCCGTACTTGTAAGAGGCAACTAACGGGATCAGGTGGTCAGACTCGCTGACTTGGTTGACATTTGTCATTGTATCCCAATTGTGTAGATCGATATTCATGCTGTTGATGACTGGATTGTCTCGTACAGACTTGATTACTTACAGACCGCCACCATATACCATAGCTGGAATATTTCTGAGTGCAGCTTTTAACAACAACCAAACCAAGCCTAGTAGTAGAACAGCAAAGCGTAGTTTAAACCAGTGGATCAGAGTTGATCAAGCCAGATGTCTAGTTAGCATGGACAGTTCTGAAGCACAACAAAGACTTATAATGACATAAGAATGTAAATCCTTAAATAAAGTATGTTATATTTGTGATTACACATTTTCATTATCATGGGAATATATTTTCTTTTGGTATCTACCTGTGAAGAATGTGGTTAGAATTGGTCCTCAGTTTGTCATAAGAGGCTGAACCACTGGTCAAGCTCGCTGACTTGGTTGACACATGTCATCGTATCCCAGTTAGATTGATGCTCATGCTGTTGATCACTGGGTTGTCTGGTCCAGACTCAAATCTTTACAGACCACCATATAGCTTCAATATTTATGAGTGCGGCGTTCAACAACAAATAAACAAACAAATCTGTTGATATATCTATAAATAGCAAGCTGTGTTTCTTTTCTTTTGCAGCAAAGTGCCAGGATATATTCGTGTATTAGCACCGAAGGGAAGTCTAGAAGTACATGAAGAGGCATGGAATGCCTATCCTTACTGCAGGACAGTGATAACGGTAAGCTGTTCATCCATATCTCACCTGAAACCTGACCCACTGAGTGTAGCTTTGGGTAGAAGCCTTCCAGCTCCGGCTGACTTGACTAAAGACCCGTGAAGATCCAGCTTAGAATTGGTCTTCAGCGACCCATGCTTGTCGTAAGAGGTGACTAACGGGATCAGGTGGTCATGTTCGCTGATTTGGTTGACACATGTTGTCGTATCCCAGTTCTGTTGATTGATGCTCATGCTGTTGATCACTGGATTGTCTGGTCCAGACTCAATTATTTACTGCAGTCACTATATGGCTCAGATAATGCCGATGCGACGTAAAATTCAACTCAACAATTATTATTTACAGACTGCCGCCATATAGCTGGAATATTGCTGAGTGTGGCATAAAACTAAACTCACTCACTTGACTGAAAGCTCTGTGAGTGGTGAACATTAGTGGTGCAACGATATGGCAATAGAGACTTGTATTGCAATACGAGGCTCACAATACAATGCATCGATATACAACTCCTGTATTGCAACGTGGGATTCAAGTTACATTGATATAAACATTTGAACTATAACAAAAAACTGTTCAAGACCCAGTTTCTGCAGAGTTTCTTGTATTATCTGTTTGGTCAATCTGCTCCAAGCGTATGTGTTTCTTTTCTACAATATCCTATTTACCTGTGAGAAATATTAAACAAACTGTTTTAGGGCTTTGATTCACCTGCTGGAAGTGAGAGAAAATGAACTCATGAAATCGTATTGCACCCATATTGTGGGGATATGTATTGTATTGAGACCTCACTGTATTGTTACACCCCTTGATACTTGCAACGTCCTTCGGAAGATGAATTCAAGGAATGTCTGTGTTTGAGACAAGGCTGAATGCTGGGCAAGGTATTTTCGAAGCTGTTACATCGCTTGTCCATTAGTTTAGGTATTAAACATCGCCTTGGAGTGGTTTATGAATTGGATGAAGAAACTGGTCAGCTTATTATTATCACCCGCAACGCTTTTTGTGGAGGGTATTATTTTGGACTTTGTCTATCCGTTTTTTCCAGAGCAGAACTTAAAAACTGTACAATATCCCTTCACCAAATTTGGCACAAAGATAGGTCTGGTGGTGAACTGGTGCCTTTTAGTAGTTTTTGATATCTGAATTAAAAAAAATTGTTTTCGTTTCCATGGCAACAGGTTTGACTTCGACTGAAATTGGTGGTAGTGATCTTTTCTGGAACAGAAATTTAAAACCTGTCAATAGTCTCTTTCCACTTTGTGGGTATCCAAGAACCTAATGACATAAATCAACAGAACCACTCTATATCAACATTACTGAGGTACATCAAACCGTACATTGGACATAGTCGTATCTAGTTGACATATTCATGAAAAGTATTTTACCATTGTGGGGGATAATGATGACTTTGTCTTCTTGTTTCTGTTCAGACATCTGTTGAAGCAAATAGTCAAGTGACTCTATTGTTCATTTTCCAGAATCCGGAGTACATGAAGGATGCTTTCCATATTGTGATAGAAAGTCTCCACTTACCGGACAAGGGGAACACAGCTAATGTGAGTATCTGGAACAAGCTGCCTGGTCCTTCAAGGGGCGGTGGGGTAGCCTAGTGGTTAAAGTGTTCTCTCGTCGCCCGGGTTCGATTCCCCACATGAGTACAATGTGTGAAGCCCATTTCTGGTGTTCCCCCCACCATGATATTGCTGGAATATTGCTAAAAGTGGCGTAAAATCCGACTCACTCACTCATCATAAGATATGAAGTTCGTCAGGCATTGTCGTATGTCCTGCCTTTTGGTATAGTATTTGGATACATCTGAATCTAGCCGTAAAGATTCGGGTTAGGAATTGGTCTTCAGCAACCCATGCTTGTCGTTAGTGGCGACCAACGGGGGCGAGTGGTCAGGCTCGCTGACTTGGTTGACATATGTCAATTGTGTAGATGGATGCTCGAGCTGTTGATCACTGGATTGTCTGGTCCAGACTCGATTGTTTACAGACCGCTACCATACAGCAGGAATATTGCTGCGTGCGGCGTTAACAATAAACACACAAACAAAACAAAAAAGAAACCAGTTAAAAGTATAAAAAAAAGCTATTGTCATCGAACTGTTACCATGGTTTTGGAACATTTCATTTGGTAATATGTTTCAGTTTCTGTATTTCATTGTTAGTATGTCATTTTGTAGATAAAAACATGTTTCAGAACATATGATTTCATATGTAGGCTACTTTATCCAGAAAGATAACGCTATATGGATGAACAACTTCTTTATTACAGTGAGAGCAACGTTTCGGTGTAGGTTCTAACACCATTATCAAGCAAGGTGTTAGAACCTACACCAAAGTCAGGGGTTCAATTTTTTTTTAAAGCCACTTGCCACAGGGCAAGTAACTTCAAGAAAGTAACTTGTCCTGGCCAATTTTCCACTTGCCCTGATTTTTATGACATGATTATAATGATGTAATTATGAAAGAAGAAATCAACATGGTATTTGATGTTAATGTTCACTGGACTATTTATCGAGAAGTGATAAATAGCAAAGAAAGATAAGTCTACTTAATTATCATTGCAAAATTTAATAGCTACATTTTGAGCAGATATGAAATGAAATCCAAGTTTATTTGCAGTTTGAAACCATAAGCAGAGATTATCTAGTAGCCCACGGACAAGTAAGATACCATTATTTGATTGCCGGAAATGAAAACTGACTTGTCCCGGGCGTCGGGTAATAGGATTTTTGAACCCCTGAAAGTGTCATCTCCGTGTAATAAAGAAGTTGTTCAACCATATATAGTTATCATTCGTTGGTGGTCCAACTTCTAACTGCCTCTCAAAGAAGTTACTTTATCTGAAAATATTGAGCAGGTGCTTTACTGTTTTCCTTATGTGTATTCAATTCCTCTTTACCAGGCCCATCGACTGACTCCTGAAGAACTGAAGCACTTGGATGTCTGCAATATTGATATAACTGACAAAGTTTCCTCATCGGTAAGGACTTCAAACATATTCAGGAAGGTAGTCATGGTTGCATTGTTCGGGTAGGATCTCCCATGGAGAATCTGTGGGCAAACAGTCTTACTGAGATGTGGACTGGGTGCAGGAGATGATTTGTCAGTGCATTCGGATACAGATTTCCTTGAGTTTACATAACAGAGACTCCAGACTCGCTTGCCTCTAGGGACTCAGTAGTGTTGGGAATTGGTATAAATAATTGGTTAGCGTCATTTATCAAATTTCATGGTTATGTTTCTTAATATAAATAAAAAACGTGTAGTTCTTTCTGGGGTTTTTGTGTGGCAAATTGCACACAATTTCTTGAAAATTTTACATCTTTACAGGATCACTGATATGTTAAGAACATAAATTACCTGGACTCTTTAAGATAATTTCAGTCATGACTTGGAATGAGTTAGTAGTGCTTATGAAATGTAACAGACAAAACCAACCTTGTGAAAAATATTGTTAATGCAAACAAGTGTTCCAAAATAGTTTGTGTTCGATTATGAGAAAATATGATCGATTGCTAGGTCGTTTAGTCATTGCGACCAATTAATCGCACCACCCCTAGACTCCAGTTTCCGTTACTTACAGACACCAGACCTACTCGATAAGGGGCCAATGCTCGCTCCCTCCCTCCCTCCCTCCCTCACTCCTCACTCACTCACTCACTCACTCACTCACTCACTCACTCACTCACTCACTCACTCACTCACTCACTCACTCACTCACTCACTCACTCACTCACTCACTCACTCACTCACTCACTCACTCACTCACTCACTCACTCACTCACTCACTCACTCACTCACTCACTCACTCACTCACTCACTCTTTTTTCAGCGCCCCAACACCCAAGTCTTACTTCTGAGCCCAGAATCGAGGTGTACTTATTTACAGGTCCACACTCACTTTCAAGGAATTCAGCTTTCCTTGGGTGGTTGGGGAGGGGGATATTTCTGAAATTTTATGGAATTATTTATTTTTGTCCTACATGAATCTTTTGAACTTGTCTCTAAGTCATTTTTACATTTGTTTACAGGACTACAAGAAATCCACTGATCCGAAGTTATTCAAGAGTCAGAAGACAGGAAGGGGCCCATTAGATACTCCCAACTGGAAGGTGAGGCAGCCATTAAAATTTGTACACGTGAAGATCTGGGTTAGAATGGATCTTCAGTAACCCATGGTTGTTGTACAAGGCGACTAACGGGATTGCTGTCTTGGTTGACACATGTCATTGTATCCCAGTTGCATAGAACAATGCTCATGATGTTTAATCAGTGGATTGTCTGGTCAATACTCGATTATTTACAGACAGCTGCCATATCAACTGGAATATTGCTGAGTGTGGCTTAAAACTAAACTTACTCACTCACTCATTAAAATTTGGGGCAATATGACCCACAGCAATGATTCAGCTACATCAGGGATTACCCAGCTCTGATAGTAGTTTAATTTAGAGACAGTATTACTTGATAGTAGTTTAATTTAAGACATTGATGAAGTGTTCAAATTTTATTTGCTTTTGCAGGAAAATGTTGACCCAGTTATGTGTGCATATAAACTGGTTCGGGCCAAATTCAAGTGGTTTGGTCTGCAGACTAGAGTTGAAAAAATGATCATGAAGGTAAGAGAACTGTTCTTAAAATTGCACTTTTCTGGTATCGTGGCTGTATAACTTTCTGTAGGACAAAAGGATGGTAGGGTAGCCTGGTGGTTAAAGCATTTGCTCATTGCTCGGAAGACCTGGGTCTGATTCCCCATATGGGTACAAGCATCAGTGTGTGAAACCAGTTTCTGGCGTGATATTGTTAGAATTGTACTTATGTTGTGTAAAAACATAGTCACTCGTACTTTCTCCTTCCTGAAGGTAAAAGCTTAAAGTACAACCAAGATACAACTTGGATGGATCTTAAGTAAGGCTGTGCAATATAACCGGTTTACCGGTAGTTACCGGTTCAGACATGAAAACGATACGTATTGAGATACGCTGATTGAAAACCGGTATTTTGACATGCATTAGGAAAACTTTGTAATACTCGGAAATATTCAAATATTTTTCCTTATCCTGACTCATGCTCTTTTGCTTGTCTTCTTCTTCTTGCGAACATAGTGGAAACACTTGTATCTCCTAATTGAAGCTCCCTTCAATGTATAATCACTAATTAATACTCACCATGACTTGCCTCCCTTTGTCCCAGCGCGGGAAAGGTGGCGCGCCACCCTCTGGCCACATGCTTCACTCTCTCCTTCTTCGCCCAGTGAGCAGGATGTGAGAGCACCTGTGTCTCCTTGCACACTATATCCTTTGATTATTCTTAGTTTATTACCTCTTATTCCTTACTAAAGAGGTGTAGCTAGTATCCTTTAACAATATGTATTGATTATTACTCGTAATTCTACTGTTTATTCACGGTTTTCCGTGATTGTTCAGCCTAGTTTACGTGGATGAAAATCTGTACTGTTTGTAGATTACGTTTTCTGCTGCTGATCCGCATTTAATATGTCCTAGCTGTACTCACGCCTGCAATGCGTTTACTTCACGTTGCAGTTACTGTATTAATTTATCCATTTCTGCATTTAACAAATATCGTTTTTGCGTCTTGAGACGTGCAGCAGATAGGTCACGTAAACAAGCCTTAGGCATGGCCGATACATCGGACCCTCTAGCCAGTCAACTGCTGTCGGACGACCCCCTCCCGTCTGGTGTTCCGCTAGAGATTCGCCGGAGGAGGGGCGTGGGATGCAGTCCGCCGCCTCCAAGAAGCGTCCTGCTTCCCCAGACATCCCGTCTTCGCAGCAGAAGTCTAAGAGGGCATCGACTTCGTCACAGCGTAAACTCCGTACCCCCAGGGCAGCGCCGACCTCCAAGGGAAAAGATAAGAAGCCAGCTAGAGCGTTCTCAGCGAGATTCTTCCCGCGCCGCTGAACTGGGCCTGTATGGCGACCAGCCGATCATCATACCCGATCTACATACAAGAAGCGACCGGTGTCAGCTACAGTAGCGTCAGCAGAGATCGACAGGCAGCCTGATGTCTCTACACTGATGTCTGACGATCATTCTGAGGGGCCCTTGTAACATCGCAGAGAGGGCATCGACGACATCGTCGCAGACCATCCCAGGCGACATGAAACAGAAGATCATGCAGATGATGGAGGACCGTTACAGACTGCAACCAGCCCAGAAGGACCTCCGCGAAGGCACCAAGCAGAGCGACTGCCCAGAGGGACACTCCGTCAGCGTAGCGGCCACGACCAAGCCACCTTCGCGAAGGAAGTCACAGTCTACCTCCAGGAAGGACCCAGATGAACAGCCTGCACGAAGGGTTAGAAGATCATCACCTTCCCGGACTCGGAGGATCATCACTCTTATAAAGATTCCAGAAGGAAGACTTCGTCGTCCTTGGACTCAGACTCGGACCCCGACTTCACGAAAGCCTTCGCGAAGGTCAAGCCGTCACTCCCCAGAACGGACACAGTTAAGGCTTCACGAAGGGCTTCACGAAGGACTCCAGTAGCAGGTTCTAAATCATCTTCGTCCAGGCGATCATCTGCAGATTCCTCAAGGGCTTTAGCGAAGCTATCAGCGTTCACCTCACAGATCTCGCGAAAGTCCAGGCGCAGCTCATCAGGCCGATCACCAAGATCATATCGTTAAGCCTGCGCCGTTCACCTCGCCGATCACCTGCGCCGATCACCACATCGATCTCCACACAGATCGCCACACAGGTCTTCACAGAAGTCCCAAGTCAGGTCTCCATTATCGTCTCCATGTACAGCGATAGAACCATATATACCGCCATTACAAGAGCATCAACCTCTTATGGGCGATCCCATTACAGAAGGCGATGGAGGCATCATCTTCTCAGATGCTGAGATCACGATACTGGATGGTAAACAACCTAGACCTTTCTTCACCTTCCAAGAGTAACAACTTCGGCGCAGACTTATTTGATGAAGGAGGGCGATGCTGATGCCATCACCTTACCACCCGATCGACCCGATTGCTGCAGTACCCGAAGAATTTGGACTCAGCCTTCCACAAAGCCACTAAAGTCCAAACAGCACATTTACCACTGTTCCATGCTAACAAGTTTTCAACCCACAACATGGAACCGTTCCTCAAGGCACAAGACATAGGCGACAACTACAAGTTGATCAATGATGTCAAGAACAAGAACTACAAGATTGGCGATCGCCAAAGTTGGTTCAGCTAGAAACCATGACTAGGCGAATGTTCTTTGGCCTTAATAGATCTAGAGCGATCAATGAGACTCTTATCACCAGATTTCGTGACACGACATCTGAAGATGATAGAATGATTTACTTTCGGCCCTACTTATGCAGAAGAAGGACCAGCAGTTCCTTACGGATCATCTCACATCAGTCTCAGCAGCCTTAACCTTAGCCCGTCGTCAAGGCCTCCCAAGCTTCCTGCAACTGGGGTGAGCAGTTTACAGCTCCACTCTATACAGCCCGTGGTCTGCTCCATCCATCTTCGATGGAGGAATAGAAAGTCTCCAAGGAAGTCACTAAGGATTCCAGAGAAGTCCTTATGATTAAGTCAATGGATCAGCTAGCCAGCGTCATCAGACAGACTTCACAAAGATATTCAGGGAAATCTAAATTCACTGGATTACAGAAACCGCGGGATAAAAGATAGCCAGTTCAGGGGAAGAGATTCTTTTAGGTAAGCCCATTTGGCAACTACAGAGGAGGATCAGGAAGAGGCAGGGCACCCAGAGGCTCCCGCAACTATAAAGCGCTGAAAGTCAGGTTTGGAGCGACTGGAGTCTTCCACCCCAGCCGTTCCAGTACAACCGTCACAAGTGGGTGGGCGCCTTCAACTATACTGGGAGAACTGGGGAATGTTACAAGACCCATATGTCTCCAACATTCTTCATCACGCGGATATCATTATCCAACTAAAAGGCCGCGCCTCGCTGACAGTCAACCCTTACAAGTTCGACTTCCAGACACAACAACTACCAAAGTTAAGAGAGGCCATTACTTCCCTCCTGAACAAGCAGGCCATAGAAGTACTAGATCAAGTAAACATCGAACCAGGTTTCTACTCCCCAGTTTTCCTAGTACCCAAGAAAAACTCCAAGGAGAAATACAGACTCATCTACAACATGAGCACGTTCAGCAGAGATTATCTCGCCAAACCACCGAAGTTTAGCATGATACATCTACCCCAGTTACGGCACTTTAATCCGTCCATGGATTACATGGCCAGTATAGACCTACAAGATGCGTATCTACACATCCCGATACATCCCGAATCCAAGAAATACCTACGATTTACACTGGACGGGCTGCATTACCAATGGAAAGTACTCCCATTCAGAATATCATCAGCCCCATGGTTATTTACAAGAGTAGCGAAACCCATCGTCACCTACCTACATCGTCAAGGGCTACGCAGTGCGTTTTTACCTCGACGGACGGGATACAAGTAGATCAAGATCCACAGCGTCTCAAACTACAGTTAAACTACATCATCAAGCTACTAACACAGCTGGGATGGTTAGTAAATCTACTCAAGTCGGACCTAGTACCTTCACAAGATCTGCAGTTTCTAGGCATTCGATTTATCACGGACGCTCAACCGTATCGTCGTTCCAGAAGACCGCTGGCTCAAGATCCAACAGACCATTCCACCAGCTACTCTCTCCGTTACCACTACGACAATGGCAGAGTCTATTGGGTCTCCTCCGTCAGCCCAAGACTTGACACTAAGAGGCAGGCTACAGTTCGCCCATTACAGGTCTTCATCAGCGCTCATCTCGGCGATCTACAACCATTCAGTCTACCGGTACACCTCAGACCTCATCTACTATGGTGGACCAGCAGGTCGAATGTCTGCGAAGGCATCTATTTAACAGAGCGAATTCCAAACCCATCTCTATGTAGGCAGCGTCGGCTCCAAGGTTGGGGAGCTCATCTCGCCAACCCGGACGACATCAGGCATATGGAATCAGCAAGAAAGCAAGCTCCATATAAACATGTTAGAGATGAAAGCGGTAATCAGCGCCATCGTCATTGGAGTACCATTCTCGACAGGCACATCTGATGATTCATACCGACAACTCAACAGTGGGTATTATGTGAACAAACAAGGCTTAGCGAGATCATCAAGCCTATTGACTGTATGCTTTCAACTGTTCGATCTAATCAGCGATCTCAACCTACATGTCAGAGCATGTCACATTCCGGAGCCAAGAATGTACTAGCAGGCGCACTCTCGGCCACACCTACGGCACCGACAGAATGGATGCTCCATACAGAAATCTTCGCACAGATTATCAAACAATTAGGAGCACCGCTAGTAGACCTATTAAGCCACTCGATTCAACAATCAGCTAGCGACATTACAGTATCACCTGTCCCGGATCCACAAGCATGGGCAGCGGACGGCTCTAAGCATATCCTGGGAAGGCCTAAGCGCGCGTGCGCGTTTCCGCCAGTGCTAATCCCTCAAGTGTTACAGAAAATCAGACAAACACAGAGGCTACAACTAACTTTGGTGCAGCCCTACTGGCCAGCCAGAGCGTGGTTTCCCATTCTAATTCAAGAAATCGGACAACCAACACTAAAGCTACCAAAGCGCTTTCGAATCTACTAGTACATCCTCACACCAAACAAGCATGCGAAACCCAGAAGTGTACCAACTTCGCGTATGGACTGTATTAAAGTGTGTTTAAACAAGAGAGGATATTCTACAAAGGCGGCAAAAGCAGTCACGCTTGCTTTGCGCTATTCTACTCGTGTAACTTGCGACGACAAGTGGCAAAGTTTGAAAACTACGCAGCAAAAATTGGATTTACAGCGAGATGCTACACATCCACAAGTGGCTGATTATCTGTGTTACCCTCGTCAAAATAAACATTTGAAGGGCTCGACATTGTCAACATATCTTGCGGCGCTTAGCTCGGTCGTTACCATGAGAGCGGGTGTCAAGTTAGCGAAGGCGCCAGAGTTACTTCGCCTTGCTACACGCTCTTTTCGTTTGGAAGATCAGAAAGTGAAATTCGCGGCGCCAGCGTGGGATCTAAATATAGTGCTTCAACACCTCACAAGTGAAAGTTATGAACCGTTAGATTCAACAAACTTTGAACTTCTCACTCAGAAAACGGTTTTCCTGTTATCGCTAGCTACGGCAGCCAGGATGTCTGAAATTCACGCACTAGATTACGAGAGGATTCAGTTTGATGACAATCACAACACAGTGCACATGGGTTTCGCGATGGGACTTTATCGCTAAGAATCAATTGCCAGGTCAACCAGACAGATTATTCCATATCCCTGCACTATCCTCGATTCTCGGATCTCAAGATACGTTGGACTTATCTCTATGCCCAGTCAGAGCTCTCAAAATCTATATCTGACGTTCCAAACCAAAGGCGCCGACATCTCAAGCGATTATTCATCCCTTTAGCGGCGACAAGTCAGACCGAGGTCTCTCGTACCACCATATCTATATGGATTAGAACTGTCATACTGCGCCTACACAAGGCGGCTGGACTGGACCCTCCAAGAGCAGCAAATCCTCCGCGAAATCAGAGCCTTAGCTTCCACGCTCGCTACACGGTAACTGCTCACTAAATACCATCATGGAGGGATGTTTTGGAAATCCGACATGGTGTTTGCTAATCACTATCTGAGAGATATCACCACCGAGGACGTCTCAGGTATTCACCATTTCGGTCCTATGGTCCTCGCACAGCAGTTGACAGTCCCTCGTAGACGATAAGATAGTCTTACGAGATTATTATGTATATTTATACATGTATTATCTAGCTTAAAACTCTACAGAGTTGTTAGGGCTATTGATATACCTAGCTTAAGTCTAACCTTAAGCTCAGTACTGATATTATGTATATTTTGGATAACTTCTCCATGTTGGAGTAGTATATATACTTATTGCTATGTTCATAGTATGTTTTTGTATAGTAATACCCCTTTTTATCCATGGCAGTGTATAAATTTATAGTTATAATAGCAAAGGATTACAATCAGTGCCATTATAAGTTCCCGTCAGGGGGTTATTACAGATATATATATATATAAAAATCACTAATTAATCTGGTAAATCCAAAGTCTCTACTCTTTCCCACCTCCGATTCCGTCGGATACTACAAGCAAAAGAGCATGAGTCAGGATAAGGAAAAATATGTAATTTTTAGAGTAAAATTGATATTTTATACTTATCCTGACTCATGAGGTAAGCCCTCCCATCCTCCCCACATAACACTTTGGATTTCCCCGAAAATTCAAGTGTTGGGCTCGAAAAATAAGGAGAGAGTGAAGCATGTGGCCAGAGGGTGGCGCCACCTTTCCCGAGCTGGGACAAAGGGAGGCAAGTCATGGTGAGTATTAATTAGTGATTATACATTGAAGGGAGCTTCAATTAGGAGATACAAGTGTTTCCACTATGTTCGCAAGAAGAAGAAGACAAGCAAAAGAGCATGAGTCAGGATAAGTATAAAATATCAATTTTACTCTAAAAATTACATATTTCCATTTTTCCCACTGGAAGTCATGCGATTGTTGTAAAATGATGACACCCAATAACAAACAATTACTTGGACCTATGTTTAAGCATGGCAGCAGTTTGGTTTGAAAAAGTTCACGTTTTTATTGTGTCAAGCAAGCAGTGTGAATTTTTTGTGTTTTTGCTTTATAATAAAGCATTAACTCGATTATGAGTCATCTTTTGTTAAAAAAACAACTTCTTGCAATATATTGCAATACATATCACAATATATGATTTTGCATCGCAATATATCGCAATATGAAGATTCTCTGCAATTCCCACCTCTAATCTTAAGTCATTGATGAATGTTGTGTATGTGTATAAACATGGAAAATGGTGCTGTTGTACAAAGCGGTCATAGTGCTAAGGTGACCGTAACTGTCATACCTTAACATGGACTTAAGGTAGTCTTAGCGCTAAGGTTGTTTTGTACAGCGGTACCCTGATGTGAGTCTTATCTATTAGAGTCAGAGAAGTGTTTTGATGAGTTAATACAACTGAATCTTGTTCTGCTTCCAGCAAGAGCAGCGTTTGTTTACCAATTTCCACCGAGAGGTGTTCTGTTGGATGGATCAGTGGTATGGTTTGACAATGAGCGACATTCGGGCTCTGGAAGATAAGACCAAGGAAGATCTTGATAAGGTGAGTTCACACCAGAATTCCTGCAACTTCGATTTAACTGATGTTTGTGTGGACTGACAGCGATTGAATTTCTGTACTGTCCCAGCTAGTAATCCATTCTTTGGGAGATGGGTATTTTATTAAAAAAATGTGGTGTTTGTTGTGGAAGGTGGGATGTTTTGTGGGTGTGGTTTTTTTTAGGGAAGGTGGTGTTTTGTGGACGGTGGTGTTTGTGAGGGAAGGTGGGGTGTTTGTGAGGGAAGGGTGTATGTGAGGGAAGGTGGGGTGTATGTGAGGGAAGGTGGGGTGTTTGTGAGGGAAGGTGGGGTGTTTGTGAGGGAAGATGGGTTGTTTGTGAGGGAAGGTGGGGTGTATGTGAGGGAAGGTGGGGTGTTTGTGAGGGAAGATGGTGTATGTGAGGGAAGGTGGGGTGTATGTGAGGGAAGGTGGTGTATGTGAGGGAAGGTGGGGTGTATGTGAGGGAAGTTGGGGTGTTTGTGAGGGAAGATGGTGTATGTGAGGGAAGGTGGGGTGTATCTGAGGGAAGGTGGGGTGTGTGAGGGAGGGTGGGTTGTTTTGTGGACAGTGTTATGGTGAGACTTGTCTGGATGAAAATCACATAATTATGTTCATGTAATATTTGAATGATGTCCTTAACTGTTGCAAGTAACTCTTTGGCAGATGATTATCTTCAAGTGACATTCAGGTAAAATTGATGTGTTTTCCTTGTAGAGTCGCCGTACGGGTGATGTACGTGGCACATCAGCAACTGATAATTGAAGATGGTCATGCTTAGCAAGTTTTCCCATCGTCTGAGTGCTGCAAGAGCGACACATCGTCACACCATTCACAGAGCATAGACTTTACTCAGCCGCAAACCATTTTAGTCTTTTGTTATTTATATTTCCTTTGTTTTTACATCCTGTTGTGTGATGTTAAAAGGCTTTACTTGTTGCTCTCTGTTTAAAAAAACTGCCAGTAACCATGGCAACTGATAGTGATATACGAATAATTATTCCACTTCACATTAATGCTGTGATTTAGAATCATCACTGAATGAAATTTAAAAAAAATGTTTTTCACTACAAAGTATATTGTCAAACCTGAAAAGTTCACTGAAACAAAAAGTGATTTGAAATTTTATTAGCACCATATACATATGAGAGAATATGAGGTCGAAATATTAAAAAAGGTGTACAATTTGCCCCTTGATTTAACGAAAATAAAATATCAACGAAAATAAGATCAGTACAGATGAAAGTATTGGTTGAATTTAACACAAGTTTGTGGAAAAACAGTAATATGAAGTTTTGTACTTAATGGTCAAACAAACATGAATCAGAGATAAGTTGTAAAAAAACTTTCAGGAACTTGTTTAAACTTCACACATAATCATGCTGCCTGTAAACTATTCTATCATTAATCGACACAGCATATATCTGATTCTTTTCAGTTTGAATGCCAGTCTGTGATGCCTTAGCGTTTCTGTTCTTTGAGTACAATCATGATGAGTTAAGTGTTGTGTAGCACACTCCTGGATTAAAGCTCTATTTTAGTAAATGATAGAACATGACTTTGATACGACGTACTTAGAAAATGCTAAATTTGCACCTATTTATTTATACCTATTGCTCTGCGAGAGTGGTAAAGAGTAGGGGTGTCACGATATACCTAAATCACATGTTGAGTACGTATCATGATACTTCAGTGATGTACCAATAGACAGTATGTATCATGATAGTTTAGTTTCTGCCGTTTTCACTTCTGTGTTCCAAGTGGGTTGGGGCGGTGGGGTAGCCTAGTGGTTAAGGCGTTCACTCATCAACGCCGAAGACCTGGGTTTGATTCCTCACATGGGTACAGTGTGTGAAGCCCATTTCTGGTGTCCCCTGCTGTGATATTGCTGGAATATTGCTAAAAGTGGCGTAAAACCCGCTGGTATGACTTCAACTTCTTCGAGCATCATATCAGATTTCTCAAAGTCGTTTAGTGATGCTAGTTTCAGCAGATCTCAGGCAGTTTGACTTTTTACATAAAGTATGCATTCTTTTTGTCAAATTATGAATCTATACATGGGTAGTTGCATCGCCAGGTGTACGTTTGGGATACATCGGTGAGTCGTGACACCCCTAACATACACCCAATGATAGACATGTCTCACTTAACATAGGTTATGGCACTGTGAATATTACTGATATGTGTGCACTAAGATATGTATGTAAATTTGTATGTAATTGCTGTGTCCAGTGTTTGCAGAGATATACATTGACATACGTCCACCGATTCAGAACAAGACAATGTTACATGTACAGTGGTAGAACTCACTGGCTCTTATACCTTGATCACATAATTGCATAGTCATTGGTTTGGAGCAAAGCAAAGAAAGATTCGGGACATTTTTCTTTGCAGCCGAAACCAAGTTTGTTCAGGTACGCTGTAGGCAAAACACATTTGCGGCTTTCATAAATGGGGTGGAGGTTGTGGGTCACAGAAATTTAAGCATTGCGAGTAAGTCCTAACATTTTAACTATACTTAAACTTTATTGATTTATCTGTAATAGAAAGTGATGGACTACATTTTCAAAAATACTAGTTCCTAAAATTTATGAATTAACTTCATAGAATGTCGAAAGTTTGTGTGAATGCCTTAATGCTTTTGATGAAACCACATTGTTGACACCTCACTGTGATGTAATGAGATGTTACTGGTTTTGTAAACAAGTCTAGTGTTAAGATTACAATGGCCAGAAGGCATTATTGCAGATAATATGGGAGAAATATGTGTGCACCATAAAAAAGTGTTCATCAGTCTCATTGCCTTACAGTTCGAATCTTTTTTGAAGTGATCACAATGAATTATTTGTATGTGTATAACTGGTGTAATGCTGACATTGACTGACTCATGTTTCAAGTAAATCTATTTCCTGTATGTGTATGTCGGACATACTGTTCATGTAATGACAAGTATGATGGACTACGTGTACTGTGTCCATGTAAGAATAGATCTCGGGAGGAACAGAGGCATCGTAGCTTGCTGTGCAGAGTTGCGTCCCTTTGCGTACCAGGATCCATTCCAAGTGTCCTCTTGTGAACCTCACTCTACCAGCATCATGCCATGTTTGTGGGTAACTACGAAATGGTAAATGTCTTCAGCCGGCATCACTTCAAGATCCCGATATGGAGACAGTCCGTTATGTTTATCCAGGCTCACACCTTGTGTTCTAGAGCTTCTGTTGATAATAAAAGCACTGCAAGTACTGTAGAGACTTTGTTTGCAAACTCATGACAACCCGAAAAGTATTTTCTTATAAACTCTATGGTAAGTGTACAAAAGCTGAGAGGGCACAGTTAGGCTGCCTAATAGTTAAAGCGTCCACTTTTCACACTGGAGTTTGATTTCCCACATGGGTACAATATGTGAAACCCATATCTTGTGTCCCAAGTTGTGTCTTTGCTGGAATATTGCTAAAAGTGGCATTGAACCAAACTTCACTCTAGTTGCTGAAGTGGCATGAAGCAAAGATGGATTGTTGGATCAGAACATCCTTCCCTAAAGTGATCTTACCGCTAAGATGATCGTAACTCCCATACTCTAACATAGACTTACGACAATCATCGTGCCAAGATCGCTTTGATGAACAAGCCTCAGGGTGCCATTGGACGATGTCATCTCAGCACTGACGTGAATGTAACTCCCTTACCTTAACATAGACCTCAGTTTTAGCGCAACGGTTTTGTACAATGACACCCTGGTTTGATAATGTGGTAATAAGATCAGAATTGTGTCATTTCTAAATCTGCAGAGGAAACTGATATATTTATTGTAAGTACATGGTCATATCAGAAGTGTTAATATTGAGACTGGGCCAGGCAGGATTGTAATTGTAGCGCAGACTAGGTTTGCGAAGACTAAATGTCATTGCCTGTAATGTAACCTAATGAATAAATGATATGGACCATTATCTGCCTTCAGGTTGCGTTGTGTTTCATACAGGTTTTTTGTTAATGTTTGTTGTTTAATGCTGCAGCTATATGAAGGCATTCTGGAAATAATCGAGTAAGGACCAGACAATTCAGTGATCAACAGCAAGAGCATTGATCTATGCAATTGGAATACGATGACGTGTCAATCAAGTCATCAAGCCTGACCACCTGATCCTGTTACAAGCATTGGTTGAACAAGCAATTTTACAGCTATATGAAAGCATTCTGGAAATAATCGAGTAAGGACCAGACAATTCAGTGATCAACAGCAAGAGCATTGATCTATGCAATTGGAATACGATGACGTGTCAATCAAGTCATCAAGCCTGACCACCTGATCCTGTTAGTCACCTCTCACAACAAGCATGGGTTGCTGAAGACCCATTCTAACCTGCATCTTCAGGGGTCTTGTGCTAAATACAGACTGGGATGGATACGTTTTAAGCTGCATCTCCAACACAGATGTCAAGACAGCTGGTACTCATATCTTGAACTGGAGGTTACGAGCAGACGTGTGTGTTCTTTCCTTGACAAGTGCCATGCATTAATCCACTGGGAAAAACTTTTACCATGACACTTCCCAAAAGGGCAGACATCTTTAAGGGTCAACATAGTTTTGTCTAAAACAAATCACATTTGTCACACACATACACAATTTCATTTGGCTGGCATGGTCATCGTTAAATGCAACTTACACATATTGACAGGTGTTTGTACTTGAGACACCTTTTTCAGAAGTTGTGTTAAATGTGTGGTAATTATGGAAAATTCTTGACAAGGTTGTGTAAGAAATAAGGGCCAGAAAACTTGGTTCTCACTTTCTAGTCCTCCACGATTGTCCAGTGAATAAGTGCGAGTGAATTTTCAAAAATAAAACATTCAATTAAATTATCAAATAGTATACGTAAACAATAAATTTAAACCATATTTTATTCAGTATCAAGCTATATATGGATACTTACTACTGATTTAGGTGAGTACAATGTATTTACATATTTTATTTAATATGAAAATTCTTTGGAAAAGTTCATACTAATTTTGACCAAAAAATATTAATGTTTGCATCAGTTTTTTGCCAAAATACAAATTGGGGTAAATTAAGGTTGGCATCTCTGCTAGTGGTTAAAGCGATGGCTTGCCACACTGAGACATGGGCTCGATTCTCCACATGGGTACATTGTGTGAAGCCCATTTCTGGTGTTTCCCGCCATGATATTGCTGGAATATTGCTAATCCATACTCACTCCAGTGTATAGGCTATTCTATCATAATTTCACTGAGAGTAGCTTGAAAAATGATATGATTGGAATAGCAATCATTAAATTGCACTCCTGGGCCTAGATTTTCGAAGCTCTCTTAGTGCTAAGATAGTCGTAAGTTAATGTTAATGTATGGCACTTATGACTATCTTAGCGCTAAGAGGGCTTCGAAAATCTAGGCCCAGGGTGGGAGAAAATCATTGGGAAGATGTTGATGTGACAAATGGAGATTGTAACCTAGTGGTTAAAGCATTTGCTCCTCACATCGAAGGCCCGGGTTGGATTCCCCACATGGGTACAATGTGTGAAGCCCATTTCTTGTGTCCCCTGCTGTGATATTTCTGGAATATTGCTAAAAGCAACGTAAAACTGAACTCACTCTGTTGATGAAGTTGGGCTTGCATGTCTGAGTTAATAAAACTTGATGCAATTAGTTTTCAGTGTTGCATGTCATAAACCTTTCATAATAGTTCAGATTCTCATTTGCCCCAATAACGTTCATGGTTTGTCTGCATCATGCAAAGTCATAAACATTTGAAGCCTGCACCACATAGGGCATACCTGCCCACTTTCTCCCCTTTAGACTCACTCACTCACTTCAGACTCACTAACTTTCATTACTCATGTGACGCTCTCACAACAAAACTGATAAATCTTATACCAAACATTTCAACCACTTAAAATCACACAAATAAGTCGGTTGGAAGCTGTGTTGTTGAAACCATGACTACACAAGATGAGACCCCACCTTGCTTACTTTCCTATACAAAGCAGGGTGGTTGGGTAGACTAGTGGTTAAAGCGTTCGCTTGTCATGCCGAAGACCCCGGGTTCAATTCCCCACATGGGAACAATGTGTATGGTTCAGCACATTGACTGGTGGGACGGAGTGTGTGTGACATGTTTGACTGTCACATCAGCTACAGTTCTTGGGACCTGCTCAAACCAGGCCATCTCCAGGTTCCTCATCAAGAAAAACAAAAGTAACAAATCAAAATAATTTATTTCATTATGACTGACAAAATCATTCTGTTCCCTCTCTCAGGACTGCCTTCAGCATCTCCACAAAAATCTCGGCACATTCCCCACTCAGCATCTGTGCCAGCAGCTGTGACTTCTCCGACAGACTGATCGGTGAACACAGCACCACCTTCACGCAGTCTGACGCCAGGTCCGAGAACTCGTGAAAAGACGCAAACCCAAACACTGTGGCACAGGATGCTGAATCCAGATGGTGAGACGAGATGGACACTTTCAGATACTGAACCAGGTCTGCGAGGAGGAATCTATCAGCTAGGGCTACTGCATCGAGAAGAAACTCTACAGTCACATCACTGGTATCGGAGTTGACTTTCTTCATGACAGGACACCCAAGATTACACCCCTGCAAATAATGAAGGACATATTCCAATGCTTCTGGCGATGTGTCTTGAATGGCGATTTCCGACTGGCTGGATTCTGAATAGTGACCCTCGAGCATTGCCAGAAACATGGCAGATGACTGTACGAGTTTTTCTCGATTGGCTTGGATCTTTTTACTGTCAACTTTGAATACAAGATCCACGTGAAGACCCTGATATATGCATTGGTCAGTGCTACAGTTTTCAGACTGGGAGGCAGGTTTGAACACTGTGTCTGATCTCTCCTGCTTCAGTTTGAGAGGAATGCTGTTGAGTTTACAGATGAAGGTGAGACCAGCAACAATGGCCATGAAAGCGGGTCCTGGATCCAGGAGTTCTGCCTTGAGGAGCTCCAGGACTGTGTCCAGAACATGGTATCGGATTAAGTACTGCTTCTGCATCACTGAGCCCCTGGAACATAACATCATACATGGATTGACTGATGGATTAATGTGTCTGCTACATAACACCATACATTGATTGGCTGATTGATTGATGTGTCTGCTACATAACACCATACATTGATTGGCTGATTGATTGATGTGTCTGCTACATAACACCATACATTGATTGGCTGATTGATTGATGTGTCTGCTACATAACATCATACATTGATTGGCTGATTGATTGATGTGTCTGCTACATAACACCATACATTGACATTGATGTTGGCATTGATTGATTGATGTGTCTGCTACATAACATCATACATTGATTGGCTGATTGATTGATGTGTCTGCTACATAACACCATACATTGATTGGCTGATTGATTGATGTGTCTGCTACATAACACCATACATTGATTGGCTGATTGATTGATGTGTCTGCTACATCTGCTACATAACACCATACATCATCAGTCATGCTACATAACATCATACATTGATTGATTGATTTGATGTGATCTGCTACATAACACCATACATTGATTGGATTGATTGATTGCTACATAACACCATACATTGATTGGCTGATTGATTGATGTGTCTGCTACATCAACACCATACATTGATTGGCATTGATTGATTGATTGATGTGTCTGCTACATAACACCATACATTCATGATTGACATTGATTGGCTGATTGATTGATGTGTCTCTGCTTGATCATACATTGATTGCTGATGGATTCTGTCTACATAACATCATACATTGATTGGCTGATGATTGATTGATGTGTCTGCTACATAACATCATACATTGATTGGC
The DNA here is from genome assembly GCF_003918875.1 of Haliotis rubra. Classification (NCBI taxonomy): domain Eukaryota; kingdom Metazoa; phylum Mollusca; class Gastropoda; order Lepetellida; family Haliotidae; genus Haliotis; species Haliotis rubra. The sequence goes on along the minus strand of NW_025764904.1, from coordinate 1,650,331 downwards.
TGATTGATTGATGTGTCTGCTACATAACATCATACATTGATTGGCTGATTGATTGATGTGTCTGCTACATAACATCATACATTGATTGGCTGATTGATTGATGTGTCTGCTACATAACATCATACATTGATTGATTGATTGATGTGTCTGCTACATAACATCATACATTGATTGGTTGATTGATTTGGTCTGCTACATAACATCATACATTGATTGGTGATGGATTGCTACATAACATCATACATTGATTGGCTGATTGATTGATAACATCATAACATTGATTTGGCTGATTGATTGATGATTGATTGATTGATGATTGATGTGTCTGCTACATAACATCATACATTGATTGGCTGATTGATTGATGTGTCTGCTACATAACATCATACATTGATTGGTTGATTGATTGATGTCTGCTACATAACATGATTGATTGCTGTTTACATAAGATTGATTGATGTCTGCTACATAACATCATACATTGATTGGCTGATTGATTGATGTGTCTGCTACATAACATCATACATTGATTGATTGATTGACTGTGTCTGCTACATAACATCATACATTGAACTGATGGATTGATACATTGATTGATTGATCGTGTCTGCTGGATTATTGTGTCTGCTACATAACATCATTGATTGATTGATTGATTGATGTGTCTGCTACATAACATCATACATTGATGGCTGATTGATTGATTGCTAACACCATACATTGATTCTGATTGATTGATGTGTCTGCTACATAACATCATTGACATTGATTGATTGATGTGTCTGATTGATTGATTGATGTGTCTGCTACATAACATCATACATCATGTCTGCTACACATTGATTGATTGATTGATTGATGTCTGCTACATAACATCATACATTGATTGATTGCTACATTGATTGATTGATGTGTCTGCTACATAACATCATACATTGATTGACTGATTGGTTGATGTGTCTGCTACATAACATCATACATTGGTTGGCTGATTGATTGATGTGTCTGCTACATAACATCATACATTGATTGGCTAATGGATTGATGTGTCTGCTACATAATATCATACATTGATTGGCTGATTGGTTGATGCGTCAGGAATATAGCATTTTGACTGACTTATGGATTTCACAAGCAGGACATTTGTGTACAACATGCTACCGCTGGTCTCAAGGTATACATGAGAATTCAGATAATAAAATCCTGTACACCCTGCTAGTGACACTAAGCTTCTGGGCCCAATGAGTCACTGGTTGATATAATCAGCAGCATCTCACATCAATAATGACACTTGATTCCCATCAGCATTAACTACCTGTTACAGTTACACAGGATATACTCACCAACACAGGAAGAGCAGAGAGACGGTACACAGTAATTTGTCCTCTTGAGATCCCCTCAACAAGATGGACGAGATGATGCCCTTCCCATACGGTGACTCGGCAGAGAAACTCAGATCCTTCAACAAACTCAGCCCGCTTTGTCCTACATCAGCAACACTGAGCTCAGCTGCATTCTGTGACATCGGTGACTGGCCGACCTTGAAGCTGAGTTCCGTCTCGCTCCGAGGGGAGGTTGGTGATGCAAGAAGACCATGAGTGAAGTCCAAAGCATTATCTTTGGTACCGCTAGTAGACCCAGGATAGCTGTTCTCCAAATTTGTTAAATAACCTCCACAGAATGAGTCCTCAGATGAAGTGCTGACTCGACTACATCGTCGGGAATGGGATGATCGCTGGCTAAAGTGTTCGTAAGTCTCCTTGTCGATTCCATCTGAATCCAGGATGATTTTCTTGTAGATGACAACGGGTACTGTGAGGAGAAGGCACGATTTAAGGCAATGAGGGTTCTTAAATAATCGGGACAGTGTTCGGACACATCGGGAATGAGGTAAAGGTACATAGAAAAGGTAGTCCACGAGGCAGGACATTGCAGAGGACGTTATAAGGTACATGGAGGGATTGGTCTTCACCGATATTCTGGACAACAGGATCAGGAGGTTGTGCTCTGTAGTCTTCATAATGTCTGACCTCTTTGATTCCGTCTTTTTCCGCTTAGAGCAGGACTCTACCAACTTGTAAGAAGGTGACCTTAAAGCTAGGGGTCGCTTGCCATACACATTCTTGCCAAGAACTTCAACTGATTCATCCTCTCTTGCTCCTGAATCTTCAACCGAATCTGGCTTTTCAATCTTCTCTGATGAAACATCTGTGGATGATGTGTCGAGGGAGGGACAGTCTTCATCCTTCTCGGCATCATCCTTCTCTGTTTCATTCTTCTGTTTTACTGTATCACAAATATCATCCTCTTCAGTTGAGGAGTAACATGGCTGGTTCACAGCTATAGTGGACTTCGATCCAGATGGAGTCTTCTCGGGACTTCCACAAGTATAAGAAACACTAAGCACTGGATGGTACTGAGAGTCAAAATTAGAAGCTGATGGACTCCCTGGCACAGAATCAGGACTCCTTGGGAGGCTGTAAGATGGGGAGGACTGGGCAGGGGAGAAGTAAGTGTCGTTGCTGAGGGGGCTGAGTGGACTGAGAGGTGGTTCAGGAGAGGGTGACCTCAGAACACTCTGTTGACTGAAACTCTGCTTACATGTCTGTCCAGCAAAGTTTTCAAGATTCCATTCAGTGTTGACTTCATAAGTAGGACTGTCTATGCTAAATTTGTGAAGATGCTTTTTAGGGTCTTCCTGAATAGATTCAATGACCTCATTTTCAACTTTAGAAGCTTGATCTATAGTGAGATCTTTTGGTCTCATTGACAAAGCACTTCTTTCATCAGTGTCACTTGCAGCTTCCAGACACAGATCAGACTGGTCTTCATCCAGAGAACATATAGAAGTATCACATTTCACATGTGAGGTAGATAGCTTCTCTGAGGGTTTCAACAACTTGCTCTTCCCTGTGTGATTCGCAAATGTTAAGGTATCAACAGATGACTTAAAATCTCCACATCTCTGGAGGTGTATAAGGAGCACCTCCACAACGTTGTTCTCCAGAAGCACATCCATACTGTCAAAGTCATACAAGAAGCAGACCAACCCACTAATAATTCGGTCATGGATCTGTGCAAAAAATGGGGTCCCTTAGGGCTTTGATAAACAGCTCAAGCCCTCCTTGTTCTCGAATTTTGATCCGGTTGACGGCCTCTTTTCCACACAAACACAAAGCATTGATGACGGATATCACGTTGATGTGACTTCTGTTGGTCTCCTGCTGCAGCAGACGTATAAATAGTTGAATACCTCCGGCTGCTCCAATGGCTGCCCGGACGTCAGCTTGGTTGGTGAGATTGTAGAGGATTGACAGTGCCTCATGGGAATCATCATCATTGTCACAATCAACTGTTGACACAAGGTGGTCCAGGATACTTGCACCGATTATCTGCCGAGCAAAGTTCGAGCAGCATCTGTTTGAGAAAAAGATGGTTTCTTAGATTTGGTGTGAGTGAGTAAGCAAGTGATTGAATGTGCATGGTTTTACCACAGTATTCCAGTAATATGACAGCTAATGACACTAGAAATGGGCTTCACATCTTCTAGAAGTTCTAACCATAATATGAATCAATACTAAACCCTGGTGTGGTTGACGGGATCCTTTGACGACTAGGCTACTGAGATATTACTGGTGATTGAGCCATGTATACTTTTTTAGAATATTCTCTTTGGCTTCAAATCCGCCAATAATAAATGGCAGTTGAAACAAGCACAGTAATCTTTGGTCACTATCACGAAATCTTCTAGTTATGAATGATTTTGTTAATGATCAAAATTAATCTGTTTTGAAAACATCATGTATGTTGCACAGATACTTTCCATCACTTTCATTGCAAGTAACAAGTGACCAGTCATAAAATGTTGCCTAATTCACTCTTTTGCATGGCATAATCCACATATTTCACAATATGACTTTGATTCTTGATGTTGTAGCTTAAATTGGAGAGAGACCGGCGACTTCAAATATAATGAACATGTCAGTTTGAGATGTACAGTATGCACAAACTCACCAGTCATTCTTGATGATTAATTTGACATTATCACAAAATGGCAAAGATAAATATCATCTGAATTTAAAAGAACGTTTCCTACAACTCCAAATTTGGAATAAGTATATTTTTTCTGGTCTGCCTGCTGAGTACAGTTAGTTTGAACACCTCGATGACTCCTGTGTTACCCAAATGGCCGACATCTGACCACAAGACAGACTCACCCTGATTTGCTAAGCTCAGACACTGTCCTCAGAGCACAATTCGCAATGTCTGCATCGTCATTCTTCAGCAGCTTGGCAACTTGCAGCACCGCACCAGACTCCACAACCCTTCTCTGGTTATCACGGACTCGTCCCAGAAGCCTGAAATATCACAAGGCTTAACTAAGCAAACAGCCACATATTTCACAGTGTGTTTAATGCCTGCCAGTAGTGGTGGTCTGATTAATTAAAATAATCAAAGATTGGTCGCAGTGACTAAACGACCAAGCAATCGATCATGTTTTCTCATAATCAAACACAAACAATTCTGGAACACTTGCTTGCATTGACAATTGCATTGACAAGGTTGGTTTTGTCTGTTACATTTCATGAACACTACAAGCTCCTTCCAAGTCATGATTGAATTTATCTTAAAGACCCCCAAAAATGTATGTTCCTAACATACTATAGTCATCCTTTAAACATGTGCAATTTGCAAAAATACCAAATAAACCCAAAGAACTACATGTTGTTTTCCTTATGTTTTTGTGCAAACAAAAACAACCAGGAATATTTGATAAATGGCGCTAACCAATTATTTTTGATGAACCAATCATCAATTATGAGATTTTAACCAATTCCCAACACTACTGGCCAGACAGCAGGGTTTTACGTGACACACATATATAGGGAACGGATGCAGAAAAACAAAAATACTGTGTCCTAAGGACAAAAGTACTGACAGCGTACAGAGACGATGAATGACCTCATGCACGTGACTACTGTCCTTCAGATTGCCAGGGGACTCACATTCTCGGGAATGGAGTTTAATTTGTTTTCTTCAAAGGTGAATAACTTTGAAAAGGTCATTAACCAAGCAGAAATACAAATGATCAAACTGACACTCATCCCTGAGAACAATATGAGTGAGTGATATCATGTTGATTTGAACAGTTCTTCATTTACACAACAACATGTTATCATGGCTGCCACTTTTGAGGACGCCTAAAGGACAACCATGGTGCAAACCATGACACATTATCAGGGCATTCAGTCATGTGAGCTAAAAAATTAATATAAAAAAGCCCAAAACACATGGTTATTTCCCTTCCTCTGTTAAAGCTCAGATAAAGACTTTTCTGAAGAAATGCTTTTATTCAAAGCACAAGAAAATGTGTTAGCAAATCCATTAAACAAGTCAATGAAGAAACAGCTTACCGGAATGCCCGACAGTATGTGAGCTTGCATTCTTTCGTCTTGGTTTCGTTGAGCAGCTTGACCACCCGTGGCAGTGTTTCTAAGCTGATGATCTGGGAACAGGCTGATGGAGTGAGTGCCAAATTAGCCAGACCTCGACAGCTTCGGTTCTGTATGCTCTCTACTGACGATTCCAGGAGGTGGCGCGCTGGAAGACATTGTTATTGGGGCATTACTAGACTTGAAATGATTATCCTTCATCTCCTGTATGTTTATATTTATATGTATAATGATATGGAAGCTGTTCGATTTATTCAATTTATCAGAACTGGAGATTGCTGGTTACATACAACTGAAAATTCAACCAAATTCTCAATGGGTAGTATTCTCAGTCTAACATTAAACCTGCTATCTATATACAATAAGCTTCAGGCTTTTAAGCAAGTGCAGTGACATGACATCAGTAACAATTTTGAAAATCAATTGAATGACAATCATCACTTGGTGTCAGTCTGTTCAGGCCTTTGATCTTAATATTCATTACTGAAAGTTCCCAATACACAGAGAGTGCAGCAAATAGAACAAGTGTCATATATATATTTAACATGCAATCTACAGATTTGTAGTCATTCTCTTTGGTATCCCACATGCCCTGCAATCTAGTTCAGCTGTGTCCTATTTCTGAGTGTATCCGGGTTCAATATTTTTTATCCACCAAAACCCACATCATTCATAGCAAGAGTAACTTCACACAATGATCAACTTTGCTGAGGGCATGTGTGGCTTAATGGTATTTGGCAGTGCTCATTATGACAATGTCATGGGTTTGAATCCAAATATTGTCCTTATGATCTCCCTATGCTTTACAGGGTCACCTGTCAGTTAATCTGTATAGACTTCAGGTACGTACAGGTGCCCAGCAACATGTGCTGGTGTTTAGCTGTGAATGTATTGATTACATGTTCAACAGGATTCGGTGGATGGACATGTCAGCATACTTTGACAGTGTGGATATTTGCTTATAATATGAATCACTGGATTCTCTGGTCCATCATCTTACAGCTGAGTGCAAAGTTCAGTGACAAATACACACAGACAACACACACTCACACAATGAGGCATCATCAAAGACACACAGACCACACACCTGCAATGATACACAGAGACACCAGACACATACAGACCACACACAAAGACATCACACACACTCACACAATAACATATGCTCAAGGCCACACAGACCACAAACAAAGACAGACATCACACACACTCACACAATAACATGGCCAAGGATTCAGACCACACACAAAGACATCACACACACTCACACAATAACATGGTCAAGGACACACAGATCACACACAAAAACATGACACACACACTCACACAATAACATATGGTCAAGGACACACAGACCACACACAAAGACATCACAAACACTCACACAATAACATATGGTCAAGGACACACACAAAGACACACACACACACACTCACACAATAAAATGGTCAAGGACACACAGACCACACACAAAGACATCACACACTCACACAATAACATCATCAAGGACACACAGACCACACACAAAGACATCACACACACTCACACAATACCATGGTCAAGGATTCACAGACCACACACATCAAAGACATGGTCAAGGACACACACACACTCACACACTCACACAATAACATATGGTCAAGGACACACAGACCACACACAAAGACATCACACACACTCACACAATAACATGGTCAAGGACACACAGATCACACACAAAGACATCACACACACTCACACAATAACATATGGTCAAGGACACACAGACCACACACAAAGACATCACACACACTCACACAATAACATGGTCAAGGACACACAGACCACACACAAAGACATCACACACACTCACACAATACCATGGTCAAGGATACACAGACCACACACAAAGACATCACACACTCACAATAACATATGGTTAAGGACACATAGACCACACACAAAGACATCACACACACTCACACAATAACATGGTCAAGGACACACAGACCACACACAAAGACATCACACACACTCACACAATAACATGGTCAAGGACACACAGACCACACACAAAGACATCACACACTCACACAATAACATGGCCAAGGACACACACACCACACACAAAGACATCACACAATAACATCGTGGAGGACACACAGACCACACACAAAGACATCACATACACTCTTATCACACACTCATATCTTAAATGAAATTGTAACATTAGCTGTTCGCGACGTGGAAGTGAAACAACATGATGGGGAAAAAGGTTTTGAAAAAACCCCAGTTGCTACATAGAAAAGAAAATATCCAATAATAAATATTTTGAATGAAAAAAAGACTTATGAAGTCATGTTGTAGTGTGTGTCAGGCACACCTCTTACACTTGTTATTTAAAATGAATACCAGGATCTTAAAAATATGGTGGGTATCAAAAAGTATAGATACGAACTTGAAATTGGAGGCTGTTACTCTGTATCCCTTAAATTTACACAACTGCAAATAGCATATGTTGAAATAACCCACATCAGCCTAACTGGGCGTTCAGTGGGATGTGTAATAGGATATTCAGAAGTACATGTTTACTTGTAAAATAGGGCAAAACTTAGAAAAACTATGAATAGCTGCTGAAAACAATAGATCAGACTATAGATGGCAATTAGGTCGCTCAGCCAGGTAGTCTGGCCGTCTCAGACCGTCGACTCACCTGGCATGAAATGCACGTGCTGCCTACAGGCACAAGGGGTTATCTCAAAGATACTTTATGCTTTTTTCATGTGTATTGAATATGTCTCATCTATTGATTATCATCTTACGTGTCTTTCATAACGTTTATGTTGTGATACCCATAGAAAAGCTTAAATCAACTATCGTATTAAATGTCTCACTGACTGAGTTTAGTTTTACGCCGCTTTTAGCAATATTCCAGCAATATCATGGCAGGGGACACCAGAAATGGGCTTAACACATTGTGCCCATGTGGGGAATCGAACCCGGGTCTTCGGCATGACGAGCCAACGCTTTAACCACTAGGCCAACCCACCCGCCCCATTAAATGTCTCAAAATATATAAGTGGCAAGACCACCCCAAGACCGACAGGACTGGATATTATTTGTTAATTGTTAAGACATGCCATTTACTTCCCCAAGTTTAATTCCCCTAAAGGATTATCTTATCGTTGCTGATATCTCTATCCCCCAGTACAACCCTAACCACCGTCTGCGACACCCGTCCTGGTTATGCTTTTGAGAAGACCCCTCCTACCTGTTTCTTTTTATAGTGATAGTGAGGCTCCATGGTAGCTACATCCTTTAGTTTCAGTATTAAAGTTAGTATTTTTTACGTCAGCTATCGTTTATAATGAAGCTAAGTCTAGTTTCAAAATAGGCATTTAAAAAGTGTCCTTTGAAATACAATATCATCGCACACTAATTTGCATAAAGCCATGGTCTGTTCTAAATAAGTTGCTTTGGACTTTGGACCCGCATTGCTCATTTCTGCACTAATCTCTCCTCAGTAAAGTCCTTTTTTTATGTTTCCTATCTCCCTACCACCGAGACTGTAGTTAGGCCGAACTTAGTTTCACAGATATTTCACACTTTCACACTTTAACTTCATAAATTGTAGATATATATGTGAAAAAAAACAGTTTTTTTTCTATTTCCGACAGTACTTTAGTTTAAAAAGTATGGGTATCATACCCACATGGCCAAAGGCTTATCTGGAGCGCTGAACATAACACACTCCGACACAGACAAACAAGAACAACTGACAACACGCAGAGACACATCACACACACACACACTCACACAAGGGCAAACAGACCACACTCAGAGATAGGGGTGAAATGATACGCTCTTAACACGGTACAGTACATATTGCGATACAAGGCCTTCGGTTTGGTCCGTTTCAGTTCGGTATATGAGGACTTACTTCCGGGCAAATCGCGCTCGTCTAGCAAAGAAATACATAGATTGCGACAAAATGATTTGTTTGCTGGACATTTTAGAAAAGGTTTAAAACTGCTATACATAAACATAAAATGACGGTATGAAACCAAAAAAACTGAATTTTTGTGAAAGATTTCCGCCCGTAACCCTATACACGAAACAGCCAATACCTAACCCTAAACCCCAACCCTAAAATCTAACCCCAAACCTTACCCTTAACCCTCGAAATAATCCTAATAAATAGAATACATTTCAAGTGGGGGTTACGGGCGGAACTCTTACCAATTTTTGGATTGCATAAAAGTATACTGAACCGAAGGCGAAATACCGTGGTATACCGTTTCACCCCTACTCAGAAACAATATACACTCACACAAGGCCAACCACTGTCCACACACAAGTTGTCACAGTCACACACACCACAGACCGACAGCTCCCACCCAGAGACACTCCCATTTCACAGAGTCTACACACAAATATTTGAATTAGGGTACAGATCCACAATTGACTCTACAGGCAGGCAATTGAAAACTTGTTTAATTTGTCAGTTTTAAATTGTCACCCTGTTGTCACCAGTATATCTGACATGACAAACTGACTCACCCAGAGCGGCAACCCCATTTCTTGTTATGACCTGAAATCAAACACAACACTATTCAAGTCTTACAAATCATTCAACTATGGTATACTTGAACTCTTCATTTCCACAGTATTTTATTTATTTGGAAACAATCAACAACATCAATGTGTATCATATCTATTTATTCACCTTGTTGACCTAACTGTTCAAGTTTTGAAGTCCGATCACTTGGACACCTTGTATCTAGATAGACTTCCACAACAAATACCATGAAGGTTGAAGAAATTACAATTATTTCACACCCTTATTTTATCTCTTGACCAGTCCATGATAACACGTATCTGGAACATACATTGCAGATGATGTTGAACTTGATTCATAAGTCACATGACACAATCTATCATTTTGTCAATGGCCTGTACCTGACTGAATTAACAATGACACGTCATATCTCAACAACACTAGGGACCGCAGACCAAATTTTTAAATATAAGGGATATTTTTTTGCCTATTTTTTTTAGGTCTAGTAACCACTGAGAAGTAAAGCAATGATGTTACTTTTACAAAAATGTATGTGCTTTAGCCTACAGAGGTCCCCCAAGCGGAACCGCTGACGTCACCCATTTTCGCATTTTTAAGAACAATTTTGGCCACTCAACTGCTCCAAGGAAATATATGTTTTCATGGAAAAAACTGTTCCAGTCTGTTGAGTAGATGTTGTTGCATATTTCCCCAAAGTTTCCTTTGAAAATATTCATAATTTTTTTATCTACTGGTATGTGTTTGCATGGAAATATCGTTGTGAGACAAAAACAGAGACAATATCAAGTCAAAAATCATGTTTATTATCATATTATATTTTCTTCTAAGCAATTATGCATATAGTATCACTGAATGTTGTCACGTTTAGTTCAGAATACAATTTCTTCATCCTGTTCATGTGTATTTACATGCATTCAAGAACCAAAGTAAATTTTTTATCATGTTGCTTTTACTAAGGTTTTCGGCAAAAACTACTTCTCAAAATTCCTCTTTACCATTGTGTAAACTTCAAAATGAAATTATATTAATATAACACTCATTTGATTCTTGAAAATTATTTTTAAAGATAATAAAAATCTGAGCAAATATTTAAAATATTCAAAAACCATAATGATTGCTTGTTGTATATTCAAGTCGCAGTTCTGTCTTGAATCCAGTAAATAGTTCATATCCATAATCCAAATATATTACATGATTTGACACTTCTGTTCAGAGTATACTTGAAATGAAGCCTCACACAAAGAGGATCATACACATAAAAACGTTCTTTTCAGTCACTTCATTGTCTAACTATCTTTCAGTTTCATCACTGGTCCTGGATGTTTCCCATCTGTTTCAGAAATACGTGAAGAAAATACTTGAGTGTATAATAAAACATATAGACAAGACAGTTGGCATCACATCAGCACCGCTAAGACCAAATACATCAGCTTAGAATCATTGTGAAAATGATATTGACAAATACGTTTCAGAGTTTGAAACAGTTCAAATGAATTTTATCTTGATGCATTGTGTCATTTGCTGTGTTCTTCAAACCCATGTGTTTCCAGTATCTAGCTACACTTTGTAATACATGTTATCATAAACAGTCATAGCAATTCTTTGTAAAAATATTTTACTATGTCAGTAGGTACCACGATTTTACAATCCCTCACGACTCCACGTGGAGAGGAGTCAGATTACATACTTTCAACAGTTGCCACATTAGTCATGTGTTGCATATTATATGTAATAAATTGAGAGAGAGAGAGAAGAGAGAGAGAAAAGACACCGATTCTAAAAAATTCTTCATTTTCCTTACTAGATATATGCATTTTACGACACCATAACGGAGCTTTTAAATGTATCTTTTCACGATTGTGAATTGTGGTGGTCCGATTAATTGAAATAATCAAAGATTGGTTGCAATGGCTAAACGCAATCAAGCAATTGATGATGTTTTCTCAGAAGCTTAACACAAACAATTCTGGAACACTTGTTTGCATTAACAATATTTTTCACAAGGTTGGTTTTGTCTGTTACATTTCATAAGCACTACAAGTTCGTTCCTCATCATGATTGAATTCTGTGCAATGTACAAAATAAACCCAAAGAACTACATGTTTTTCTAGATTTTTGTGCATTAAAACATTAAAGCACACAGTCAGGAAGATTTGATAAATGGCGAAAACCAATTATTTTCGATGATTGATCGGTTGTAATGAATCAATCATCAATTATGAGATTTAACCAATTCCCAGTATTAATTGTGAATAGGTTATTGACATGTTATCATAGACAGTCATAACAAGTTCTCATATTTATCTTCCACAGTATTTTCTTCGAGATGAGGCATTCTTCAACCCTTGTAGCAGGAATCTCTAAAACACAACGAAGTTCAATACAATATATAACATATGTATGTAATATAATACATTAATATATGTGCATTCTTAGCAGCCAAACACTTGACAGTTCAGAAAAAACCTAAAGCACATAAGAGAAGATTAACTCTTTAAAGATTCAATTGTCATCTGACATTAAACATACATGCCCCCATCCCATTACCCTACAATAAATGGCTATCACTTAATTTTTGTTCAGTTTTTGTTTGTATATAAAAAAATGAAATTTTCATACATGCAGTAACCATTTATTAAAAACGCTTTCATTAATTTTTATGTAGATAAATCTCGGTTTAAATACTAAACCTCTATGCAATACATAACATTTCACAATTTATTAATGATCCTTCCATCATCATGATCATACATTCAATCTGGTTTTCAATAAATATAAAAGTCAGCTTTAAGTGAACACAGTAAAACACATTTTTATACACACAAGTGTTACCACTATTTCAACACACTAAAATGAACATGTAATGAGCCTTGTCTTTGCTAAGACACGGGGATTGTTTACATGCATATAGTTTGAAAAATATCTTAATCATGTTACCATGGTTACTAAATTGCAATTTGTAAACACAAAAAGAGTGACAACTTCCTGTTCTTGCTCAAATACGATATAACCACAACAATAAAAATGTTCTATGATCAGGAGAATCCAGGAAACGTGATATACAAAGACGTTAGTTATAAAAACTTTCGTTGTGAAAAAATAGCTGAATATCTGCGTCGACTTTACCTGCTTCATGTCAGGAGCAGATAACTCTAAATGACCAAGGTACGCGATTCGCGGCAATGACACAAGAAAAGTTTAAGGTCTCATTTCAATAAGTTATATGCTTCCTAAAAAATACCAAACTTTTTGTGCATGTACAGTAATGATTATATTAAGCGTATTTGCCCATACTTCAAGAAAATAAATATTTTTACAATATTTGGCATACGTTTAAAAAAGAGCAAAGTTCAACTTACCGTCGTTTTTTCATCTTTCGTGGTCAGATGCTAGTTTTGCGAAATACGCGCACTTGAACATGTGTACGACGCGACACCATAAAAAAAAATCGCATACATTTGGTCAAAATATGCGTACTTGGACCTTAAACGTCGGCCTGTCCGTGACCCAAAATCGTCCGCAATTCTAAAAATAACGACACTAGCGCCCCTAGCGGCGGCTGCGGTCGCTAACAACACTACAGAAATTCTCACATCGTTCCTGGTGTCTGGTTCCATGCAAAGGTTGCCGAGGATACTAAGGGCAATATCGGCAATTTTCGGTTTCTTCTCTGTTGTGTCTGCATTGTCCAGGATTTTCAGGATTTGTGGAATCAATCCTTGTGACAGAATCTTTTTCAGAATCGTTTGCGATTTTATCGCCTTCGTTCTTACATGAACGAGGGCATTGTAAACCTTGCTAGACGAAGCGCTAGAAAGGCTAGATATAATTTGCTTTAAATCTTCCTTTGAACTGCTCATTTTCAGTCTCAGAAATTTCCATCGATGTATTTTTTTCTTCTACAGAGTGCGCCGTCACTACAACTCTGCCATTCAAGGGACGTCACTCTAATTTCCCTACAGTGTTGAACTGGTTGTGTGGTCTTCATGTCTGTTGCAAGTTCAAGTCTCAGTAAGCACAGATCTCATTGAAGAAAACGGCCACACATATATACGCTTTTTGTTATTTTGGTTATAATCTACAAAATCATCTCTATATGAACAAATATTTATAATTCACGAAATATTTATTACAATTTGATACGAAGAAAATAACATATTAGAAAAATTAGTATACATTCATATGATATATTTCAAGTCACCATAAATTCGTTATGATTACTTAATTAAGATGTAATTTTGAGAAAAAACACACACTATTAGTTCACCTGCTTGGTGTTAATCTATAAGAATACTGCTTACAGTTAGATTATAGGTGTTTCTGGCGTGATGTACAGTTACAAGAGTTGTTGATAGCAAATAAAACTACATTTTGATTGTTTTAAATAAACGAAAAATATACCCGGTAAATATGTTTGTAATAATTACTGCAAACATTTTTAACACAAATAGTATTTCAATTTTGATTGAGATCCGCCGGGATCATTCATTTATTACCGAAATAATATATACAGAATAGAATTATAGAATGACCAACTCTAATCCTGAACTTCGCAGATGGCGACACGCATGGGTTGCTGATGATCAACACTAATCCCGAACATCGAGGAGGGAGGCACGCACGGATTGCTGATGATCAACTCTAACCAGCAACGTCAAGGGGGGCTTGGCATATTGTGTATGTTTAAGCTGGGTTTGGGAATGCTAAGGTCGTATGCTGCGATCCATCTCTTCTTACAGACGTTCTGTCGACTTCAAACATGCGGACCCTTACATTGTGCTTCGGTAAGAAAGCTGTGCTTACACGAGCATCAGCACTGTCATCAGTTTCAGCGCTGTGCCAATGGAAGATGCTTGTTTGCATCATAAATTTGCATTAGAACCTGTGCTCTAGGATTTCCTTAAAATTGAATTCGGTTTCTCAGCATTTGCACCAGTTTTGTTTTACCAGTGTGGGAGATTTCCACCCACATCATTACCCTTCGCCGTGTAATCTGTTGATCTCTCCGTACGTTCATGGTTGACCCTGATACTCCTATTATTTCGAGGCAGCATACATCGTCCCTTATATACATAAAACTATACACTTATCCACCTCTGTTCAGCCAATAACCTGCGTGTTTAATAAAACTGGCATCGCATTTCAGTGTAAATGAAAAGTACTAATTTTCCAGTTATTCATTTTCTAAAGCGTGTACCATGGATGTATCACATGTATTTTGTGCATGGTGTATTTTCTGGAACATTGTCAAATGGTCAGTCCCTAATCAGACCATGCATTCATCGATGCTGTTGAATCCGAACCATGTGAATGTATGAATTCACAATGCCACTTAGAAAGTGCATGGTCAAATGCATCCTCAATAATCTCCAGGGTATACGTTCCGATACATCCACTAGTGGAAGGGGCAACGGGGTAGCCTTGTGGTTAAAGCGTTCGCTCGTCATGCCGAAGACCCGGGCTCGATTCCCCATATGGGCACAGCGAGTATAACCCATTTCTGGTGTCCCCTGCCGTGATATTGCTGGAATATTGCTAAAAGCGACGTAAAACTAAACTCACTCACTCACTCACTCACTAGTGGAGATTTATCGGAACATATACCCTGGAGATTATCGAGGATGGGTCATATGTAATTTATTTACGCTTTCTCAATAAAGTAAAAATTCTAGTACTTACTTAAGTAAGGGGCTCCCCTAAAGTGCAACATTCTGTACTTTACTAAGAAGAAATAATTCCTATGTACAAATTCATTATCTTCGTTTAAATCAAAGTTATCTGGAAAAAATGACAAGGTTCCCAAATTCTTTCTATTTGGTGAAAGAAAGACAAATATGCTATACACGAAGTTAAGACATTCGTGTACTTTATTGCATGCAGATCTGTTTCTTGTTAGTCTATCAGAGAGTAGAGCTTGCAATTGTGGCGCTCCGGTGGAAGATGCTAACCATTTCTTTTTAAAGTGTCCAAAATTTGTCAGCTGCCGTTTTGATCTGAAGCAAGACTTTGAACTATCAAAAGTTCACTTAGACATTGATACCATTCTTTACGGCAACCCTGCTCTGCCAAATACTATTAATGAAAATATCTTTAGACATGTGCATAAATACATTGTACGAAGTAAGCACTTCGATTGATGAATAATATGTCTTAATATTATTATGTCCATTCATTACGTCTATTCATTATTGTTCATGTTTCTGATGGGAGCGGGCGGTAATACGTTATATAACTTGTGCCCAATTGCAATCCATTTCTACATTGAATAAAATGTATGTTCAAGCAAACAATATTTCCAAATGTAATATATGTTACATATGTTACATTTGACCACTTTATTTATAGCATTATGCACTCATAACTCTCGGCCGTGGGAGCCGTGTCAATTTGCGCTTACCAGAGGGCTACATACAGCACTGATGTAAACTACAGTCTTCAAATCTCCATTTCTGTAGAAGTCTCGATAACTGGGAGGGTTAGATCGCGGTCTTCGTAAATTGTCTATAAGGCGCTTCACACTGAGAGTTCGGGTTCGTAACCCGGATGTGTCCCAACTCAAAGAGTGCTAGAAACTGTTGTTTGCTGTGAAAGTGTAATCCCGAATCTACCATATATACTGAGGGAAAAAAATAAGGGATCACAAGAAAGCACAAGTGTTCCATTACTTTTTTCAAGGTTTCTTCACAAGCTATGTGATACCAAGCTTGTGAAGAAACCTGGAAAAAATACAGGAACACTTGCCCTTTCATGTGATCCCTTCTTTTTTTCCCTCAGTATATGTTACATGAGAACGTATCCCAAGCCGCCTTACGCTATCCTTGTTGAACTCGTAATGGCAATCATCATGTCTGTCACACGTGGAATGGACGAAGTGTGCTTTACTTTCTATTTTTCTAATTTTTTAAATCAAACTTACAACTGTACGACACAATTTCAGGTCGCTTATACTTTTATAAAGCAAAAAATATATTGATGAACAAAATGGCCGTCGGATTCGAAAGTCCGAGTATAACATGTCAGCTTAATGTGACAAGGCGACATGTCAATAAATCTGAAACTGTCGATATTCTTGCCAAAGGTTAAACCTCCACTAACGTACTTTGTTTGACAAGCTGTCGGTAAATTGTATACCGTATATAGGTATTGTGAACTGTAGCTGGGTCGTCGTAACCTAGGGTATCCATTTACATATGTAAGCAGCTGCACAGAAGAAAGTCCGTTGGTTAAAGTTAGATTCGAGAATAAATATTACAAACGTTATCAAAACCTTCAGTGTGCGTGCGTGTATACGTGCGTGTGTATGTGTTTTAGTTACTGTGTGTGAGTGCGTGTGTGCCTGTCTGTCTGAATTTACAGTGTGTACACCATGGATGACCATCCGTGGTTGTCGCAGCAATGCGGAATGGATTACAACCTGGTTCGTCTAATTTTTAGGCTCTGACTATACCTGGATTGTCTAACCACGCATGAGTGATTTCTCCATGGGACAGTGTGAGCCGTGGAGTTACTGACCGGTAAAATCTGTTTGGGGGAGGCTATTGGAGATCTTCGGGGTCTCAAGATGCATACTAATAATAATAGGGGTTTATCAATTAAGATATGTCCAAGTGATCTGACAATACAGAGATTACAAGCAGTAAGTTTATTTTCAAACACTTAGTAATAAGATTAATGAAAGTTATTCTTCTAATCAGGAAATGCAAGTTAATTAAGTAACTAAATACATGGAGATTCTAGTTGGAGTATAGACGAACATAAAAATAGTTTCAAGTGTAGAGTGCTAACAGACTACGTTCAGTATAAAAATCATGTGTCTTGACTTGACCAGTACTTTGATTAATTATGGCGAATGCAATAGTTCAGTTATCTTTCCTCCCTAACCTTCATGGCGGAAGATGCGCATATCATGCAGGCTACAACTACTCCAAGAACAGAGAGAAGACTGACCAGATGTATGGAGGAGGTGCATAAACAGGACATGCAAGGCGACACTGCAGACCAGGAATGATTTGCTCGTGATTATTGGTGTAACTCCACACTGCCACCCAGCGACCCCTCATGCCCATGATGTGGATTCTTTCAAGATAAAGCTGCTTCAGCGATCCCTTTCAGAAACCACTCCAGTACCCCGGATCTATGGAGATGAACTAGCTGAGCTCAGGAAGGATCAAGACTGTGAGGAACTACTGCAAAACATCCCCCACTTCGACACAATGAGGACATCTATGTACAGAGAGCGTCGCAAGAATCTACCAAAGCTGCCAAAGGCACAAGCTGACTTTCAACTGGAGAGAGACTGGACAACTACAGATGCAGGGGACCGGTTCCTGATAGCTGACCAAGGGGTTAACAAGCGAATTTTGATATTTTCCACAACATCCAACCTAGAATATCTCTGTGATGCAGACATCATTCATGCCGATGGGACATTTTATTTACCACGCATGTTTGCACAAAACTACACCCTACATGCAGAGATCCAGGGCCACATGTATCCTCTCGTGTATTGCATCCTGCCAGACAAGAGTCAGAACACGTACAGCACAGCATTCCAAATTATCAAAGAAGAAGCCGAGACTCACCGCTTCAACTTGAAACCGGATGTGTTCCAGATAGACTTCGAAATGGCAGCTGCTAATGCTGCAACTTCTGTGTTTGATGGTGTTGAGATGCGTGGATGCTACTTTCACTACGCCCCGGCACTATAGAGGAAGATTCAAAATCTCGGACTTGCAGCAACGTATAAGGAGATTTTTATCAACTGGTGAGCAGAGCTATAGCCCTTCCCTTAGTCCCCCTAGACCAAGTCGAAAATGTGTGGCAAGAGGCTATCAGTGAAAGTCCCGGGGGAGAGGCCTGTGTCAAGTTTATGGACTATGTGACAACAACATGGATTGAGGGAGCCTGGGACCAAATGACCTGGAACCACTTTGCTAATGATGGACACAGAACAAACAACAACATTGAAGGTTGGCACAACAAGATCAACTCCCTCACCCCATGCCACCCGAATATATTTGATTTCATTCAGCTCATCAAGAGGGAACAGTCTACAACTAAGGTGAAACTTGCACAGCAGAGAGGAAACAGACGTAAACCATCAAGACGCCGACAGTATGTGGCAGTTGACGAAGGTCTTCGTCGTGCAAAAGACGAACTTTTAAGCAATGAAGTCTCTGTAATTGACTATACAGATATAGTCTCCCACCTTCTAGGAGAGTATGCCTGATATGATGTGGTGATATAATATCTACATGTGAAAAGTGGTGATAAGATAAATAAGGTGCAACTGTAATACAAGTCAATATATGATAAAATATATTTATGTATATTTTTTGAATTATGAAATATATATGATTTGTATATATGTGTGTGTGTGGTTATAAGTTGCAGATGTTTGTGCAACTAACTATAATATAAGTAAAAATACATGATAAAATATATTTCTATATATTTGTGAATGTTATATATGTGTGAGATATATATGCAAATAAGTTCAGTAAAATAATAAATAATAAAAATGTACGATGAAATATATTTATGTTGTCTTTGTTCTTATTTTGTGGTAGCACCCCTGTTAAGTTTGAAATGGACTGGTCCACATGCCTACTTCGTCTAACAAGCAAAGTCACTCAACCCTGACTATGCCTGGGTCGTCTAATTGCTACTGTTTACCTGTTTTAAGAATGAGATGAAAGTTCAGATCCAGGCTTAATTATTAAACAAACGAACGAACGAACGAAATAACGAACGAACGAACGAACGAATCCTGGTCCCATGTATCATTAACCCGATAATCGTTTAATTAGGAAACATACTAAACAAACATACTTTCTCTTTACATGCCGGACAAACGAAAGCAAAAATAAAAAAAGTGTTTGTTGCATGGTAGCTTAACTGTAAACAAACAGGAAATGGTTATTCGATGTTTGTGTAATAAATGCGAGTGCCATAGACCCATAGTCGATGTTACTGCCTTCATATCAACAAGCACCGACTGGAATCAGCCTTTGTAACTTTTTAGTCAAATCAGTTTTTCAAGTGTAAACGTTATACTTCAGTTTATTTGAAAAGCAAAACATGGAATATCCGTTTGCACTGAACACCTGTTTCGATACACGTATTTCGATAGTGACAGCAGCACGATTTATTTCTTTGAGATTACATTTTAATACTGATAAATGATCTGGGAGATTCACTCAATTAAACAATCAATACTTGGCTCAGGTGTCTATCCGCCCGAATCGACCAATTGCATGATCATACATTTAAACGCTTGTGTTCCGACCTTTGATCACTTTTAAATAGTTTGACTGCGACGTCGCTGCTCCGTGCAGGTAAGAATAACAACATATCTTACCTAATATATTATTCAAGTCTATTTTCAAAAGAACCAAAACAGAGCCTGAATTTTTATTCATTAAAGTTCATTACAATAACTCCAGGTGTTTTTTCGAATTTTAGTTTTATAATTGTATAGTCGTTCAACATCCGTAAATTCGTCCAGAATTTGTGATTTTTATCTATGTTTTGGTCAAATGACAAATTACTAAAGAAAAAATATTACAAGTTCAATATATATGATGTGAGTTTGGTTAAAACCGCTTTGATTTGACGTGTCAGTACAATGAAATCTACACAGGGCAGAATCAGGAACTGGAATCCGATCAGTGGATCCTTACACTACCAAGGGACTGAACTCTGCAAAAATGTGTCCTGATGTAGATGTTTCATTGATGTGACGTTATGTGGATGTGAGACGGGATAGGTGTAAAGGCATGCGCGAGCAGTTTTATGGATGCTGTAAGGAGCGTGAGGTTGCTAATTGTGAGGAAGAGTTATGTCATCATATATATGAAGTGGCATAATTGTGAATGTTAGATTATGTTTACTGGCCTAATCGGAAGTGTACATTGTGGTGATAGTGATTGAATCATAATATCACGGGGCGATGGGTAGCCTGGTGGTTAAAGCGTTCGCCGAAGGCCCGGGTTCGATTCCTTACATGGGTACAATGTGTAAAACCCATTTTTGGTGTCCCCCGCCGTGGTATTGCTGAAATATTGCTAAAAGCCGTGTAAAACTACACTCACTTACTCAATCACTCACTCACTCACTCAGAATATCACTGTAAATGTGATAAATGTAAATGCGCGGTTCGTATTAATTACTACATGTAAAAAAGAGCGTCATTGTGAGAGTGATATGATTATGGCCATTAATGCGTATCATTGAGGAAGAGCGTTGCTGTAATTGTGAATTGTGAAGGAGAACATCATTGTAAATGTGAGGTTGTAAGGAAGTTCGTATAAGTAAATGCGGGGTTTTCAATGTAAATATTTGATTGTAAATGTGATGCGATGCCGTTAATTTGTTTGTTTGTTGTTTAACGCCGATGTTTAACGAGATTGTGAAGGGGAACATCATAAATGTGAGGTTGTAATATACCGTTTTGTATTGCTAGCTCACTACCGCAGTGTAACCGACAACGAGCTGAAAATTTCCTGTCTCATCCTTTCATTCCGACCGCCACACCTACTATCGTTGAAGGTGTTTTTTGGTACCACTTACCGTGGATACGAACACCGACCTACCTCACTCAGGATAAACTCTCAATCCACTCGACCACAGAGGATGGGCATCTTTTAAATGTGACTGTGTGATATTGTGTGTCATAAATGTGAGGTTATACCAATGCCAGTTTGTAAGGATGAGTGTCATTGTGAATGAACGTGAGTTGTAAGGATGCAATTTGAGGGAATGTGAAACCCAATTTTAATCCTTTCCAAACAGGATTTAGGATTCAGGATTTTATATTCTCATTAATCATACAAAATGGTATAGAGAACATACATATATTTTGATAAATACAAAGTGCCACGTTGGCTTATATGCGTATGAATATAATACAAATATACAACTAAAACAGGGATAATACAATTTTCATTAAATTTGAAAGTTTCTGTACCAAAGGATGATAGTCAGATTTCATAAGGGAAATAAATTTATCAATATGGGGGTTATTACAAAAATATCTAGGGAGTATACTTTTTCTTACATCATCTAGAGCTCTGCATGATAAGATAATATGAAATTCGCCACATATAACATGGTGGTTACAAATTGTACATATTCTATTTTCTGTGTCTATATTATACCATCTGCCGGTTTCCATCGGTAATCTGTGATTGCATGTTCGCAGTTTTGTTAACCAGATACGTTGTTTCAATGGGAGGCTGATTAAATAAGGTTCTAAGTTGGAAGTATGCTTATACAAGGAGTAATATTTACCTTTTAATGAATTTTGAAGGTCAGCATTCCATGATTGCTTAAACTGATCTATGAGTGTGTATTTAACATAGTTTTTCAGCCAGGATGCGGAAGGAAAACTTTGGTACTGAATCCAGAATCCTGTTTGAAAAGGATTAAAATTGGGATTCACATTCCCTCAAATTGCATCCGTACAACTCACGTTCATTCACAATGACACTCATCCTTACAAACTAAGATAACCCAACATTTTGAAGTATACCTTTCACTACATTTAAAAGATCAAATTGAATACCCAAACAAGTCGACACATTAGCCATTACATTATACAATATATGAGGTAACTTGTGTGTTGATGTAATGACTTTACACCAGTAACTTATGATTCTTGTTCTAATCATTACTTCAATAGGATATCTACCGAGTTCCCCATAAACCATAAAATTTGGAGTAGATTGTCTTACCTTAAGTATATACTTACAGAATTTCATATGCGTTCTTTCTAAAATAGTTGCATTTTCATACCCCCTAACTTCTGACCCATATAATAAAATTGGATCAAAACGTTTCAGTTGACAGTCAATTGGGATTTCAACTTCCCTAATAGTTTTAAAAGCAGGAAACATCGCCCTTGGTGCTTGTTCTACAAGTCTCTTAATTGCTTTAGCAAACTTACCATTGCCGTTAAATAGAATTCCCAAGTATAGATATTCTCGGACACTTCAATTTCCTCATCAAAAAGTTGAAACCTGGATTTGATCTTTACATTGCCTTTTGAAAAGATCACAATTTTGGTTTTATCCAAACCCAGTCTACTGACCTTGATTACTGAACTGTAGATGAAAGGAAAACGATATCAGTCTTCTCAAAACAGTATCCTCGACTATTGTCTCGTGCAAAAATTCTCAACTACTTGCTCCAACATATTTGGCGCCTAATTGTGCTCGTTTCATCAATTTAAGACTTATACAGACAAAACCAGTTGTATTTTCAGAGATGTCAGTTTCAACCCTCCTGCCGGCCTTTGTGCTTCTGTCGTTATTCCTACAAGGAACTCTCGCACAAAGTGAGTCTATTGTCCGTTCCTTTTCACTCCATTTCTCAGCACCCGACGTGAGTTGGTGGAAATATTGCTCAATGCGCCATAAAACAATCCTCACTCTCTCCTGACAAACTAGATAGCGGCATGTATGTTGATGCAGTCACTAACGACACATGACGCCACAGGACAGAAATATGCTGAATCAAATGTGTCAAAGAGGACCTTTTTCAACACATTTGGAAAAAACTCATATTTTTCTGTTTGTGACAATAGAAGATTTTTCATTTGTATTAGTATTTGCATCTGCATTAAACCCCCCCCAAAAAAAATAAAAATAAATAAATATAAAAATTAAAAAACCTGCTCTGTCGATGAGTTATTGTAAATATTCTTTACGAATGTTACAGTTTCTCTAACATTCCATAGATCAGCCATTTTAAACATCCACCATTATTTCCTAATGATATTTTCAAAATATTGTAATGATGTAACTGAAATATTTCAACATCATTCGTATGAGCAGAACAACTGTGTGTTCAAGTGAGGCCTGAAATCTTTTTGAACCACCATTTCATAACCTTTCTAGAACCTTTGCACATAGCTGTGACTAGACAATTAAGCCATTATGTGTTCGCTTTTCCTAAAAAAGGACCCTTTCCCTACAATTTGCATTTCATATCTATTTCAGGTGGTATCATATGCCTTGACTCGCCGCCGCTAATTATCGAAAACGAGGGTCCACTGACCTTGACCTTCACTCGTAAACAAGGCACTTCCGGCACCATAACAGCCACATACACCATATTTCCTCTAACAGCAACGACTGCAGATTATGGCGGGAGCAGCACTGGGACCATCACCATGAACGACGGGGACACAACTGCCTCTCTTGACATACCCATAACCAATGATGTGGTGAGAGGTCATGTCAAAACGGGCGTATAAACTCAACTCGTCATTTAATTTTAGAACATCAAAAGAGAAACATACCTTTAGGAAAGTTTTTTTATGTAAACGAAAAACTCGTAATATAATAATATTTCTAATGATATTGGCCTGACATTTGGACTTTTGTTGATACAGACTATGGCTCATCTGGACTATAGTCCGTTTGGCTCAAAAGCGGAGAGATGAATTGCAATCGAACTCGAAAACTAATAAACATAAAATACTCAATGAAACGCTGATCATAATCAAAACATCAGACCAACTCTGTGAGGTTTTTGCAGAATTTTTATCCTAAAAATTAAAAAGTTGTTTAACAATCTATCATTAAAATATTGACACAGTTCAGTATTTGTTACGAGGGAGGAGTGCAGAGAAAGGGACAGCCAGGTGTTCGAGAACGGATGGAGACGGCACAGCACAGGTTAATGAATAAATAACTTTGTCTGTGAACGTGCTTCTCGAACACCTGGCTGGCTTTATGATTTTTAGGAGTAAAAATAAAAACCCTGTCAGTGGATGCCCTTCCTTGGTACAAACAGCATGCCTTAAACGAGCTCCTTCCATGGAACGACCCTGAACATGTCTAGGGTGTCATGCAAAATGGTGCTTTTAAACTTCTTTGGAATGGGCCCCTATACGGCCTCAGAAGAATTCTCAACATACTTGATCTTGTCGTTTTTGATAAAACCATAAATTTATTAATATCATTGAATTTTCTGACCCTTTCGACAGCAACGTAATTGACAAGAGTCAGGAAAAGTATGCTATGTATGCTGACCTCGCCTTTGAAATGTCTCGCTTGCATCCCAAGTACACTGTCGTCACTCTCCCCATCGGTGCCCTTGGTTTGGTACCTCCTGATCTCTTAGTGCAGATCAGGAGAGTGCACGGTTTCTCCACCGGGAGTACAGCCCTTCTGACATTCTGGGTAATGTAGGAGGTTGGAGTGTTGGGGAGTCATATTCTCCGGAAAGTTCTTGGTGGGTTAGACTTGGCATCGTTTCCTTGGAGAAGTCCCATTTACTGTCTGGGCTGCGTGAAGAGGGTGATGACGAGCCTTACCAGCCTGACTGCCAGGATCACCCGAACCCTCTCTGCTGCATACCATTATATTTTTAGTCTGTAAAACATAATGACATTAATACTGAGCCGTCTCCATGAAGGTATGCTCAAAGCACATAACATACTATTACCACGGCTAACCCAAGCTGCCTGTTAGGCGCTAGAAGGTTTTAGTCACATGACTTTATCCCACCGGGTACCCATTTTCTGCAGGGTGGACAGAGGGAATTTTGAACAAACGCACTTGCTTAAGGTGAGACCACATGCATCACATGTGCTTCGTTTTGGGGCAGGACTGAAGTCCTAGAAACCCTCAGCAGTAAGTTAGATAATCTCGTAATGTACACCTTAAAAAGCGTTTAGCAACCCCATTCTTCATCATCATACACAGCTTCTGTGTATCATTCAAGTATCTGTGTATGACTTCATTTGCCACAAAATATTCACAGAGAACTTATTTAAGCACCCCCTGTATTTTTGCAATGATAGGTTTTCAACACGTACATAGAACTTATCGTGGTGACCATGATGGAAAAACATAAGTTTTTCTGATTCGTATGACCCTTTGACTCATATCAATCAATCAATCAATCAATCAATCAATCAATCAATCTTTATTTCTTGTAGTGGAGGCCACAGGCCCATTCTACATTTACAATTGACTATGAGAGAGTATATACAATATACAATATAAACAATAACATACGGTTCGGTTATGTAACAATATGTACAAATGACTGTCTAAGACGCATAGCTTTATATACATACAATGCTAGATTTTTTTAAGTTTCTGGATTTATCTCTGACATTAACATGTTAAATTTATGTACAGTAGGATTCAAATAGTATTTCTTTGGCAAAAGTAAAGACCTTAGATCTTGGTATACATTACATACTAATAAAAAAATGGTATTCGTCTTCAGTATATCGTTCTTGGCATACAAGACATAATCTATCATCTTTAGTTTCGTTAGCATATCTGCCAGTTTCAATTCGAGGCCGGTGTGAAAAACATCTAAATTGAGCAAACGCAGCCCTGAAATTTGAAATAGTGAGTTCTTTGATATACAATTCTAAGCCAAATGATGATTTAAACGAAATATAGGTTGAATTTAATGCTGCTATCGAGGGCCAATCTTGCTCATAAGATACTTTAAGTCTGTATACAAACACCGACATATAATTTCTAACACCAACTACACATTGTTCCTCCCAAAGATAGCCAAATCCATACATGTAGAGAATATGTTTGATTTTAGCGGCCCAGTTACTTTTCCCCTTGATTTTATTATGATAATTGCTCATTTAAAACCCCCACTGATTTTCATATAAAACCATGCCTGTACAAGTATGGCCTTGGAATGTTTAATTTTGAATTAATTGGTGAATGTGAATGTTCAAAATGTCATTTTGCGTGTCTTGCACGATTCATGTGACTGTATGACAGCCAGCACACTCCTCCTCATACCCCTGTCAGCCTCCTGACCCATGGGCAGGCTACGCCATTCCTGGTGTAGTTGCTTGGTGTGGGTCTTTTTTCACCTGAAAAACTGATTTGACTTAAAATCACAAAGGCTGATTCCAGTCGGTGCTTGTTTGATGTGAGTGAGTGAGTTTAGTTTTACGCCACACCCAACAATATTTTGGTGGTCTGTAAATAATCGAGTCTGGACCAAACAGTCCAGTCATCAACAGCATGAGCACTGATCGATGTGTCAACCAAGTCAGCGAGCATGACCACCCAATCCCATTAGTCGCCTCTTACGACAAGCACGTGTTACCGAAGATCAATTCTAATCCGGATCTTCACGGGTCCATTCCTCGTGTAAAGCAGCTTCCAGCTGGACCAGGTTCTGTACAGGAGGATCCCTTTGTTGCACACAATGACCAGTCATGTCCCAAGATATGCCCCAAAGGGTTCAGATCTGGGCTCATTCAATCATGAGATATGCCAGGGGTTGCTTAACTAAATTCTTTGTGTATATTTACCATAGACTGCTGTATATTATATCGACTAATTTCAAAATAATCGTAATACAAAACCACTGTTTCTCAAGTCTCAATGACATAGATGATGATGATGATGATGATGATGATGATGACGACAACGACAAAGGGGAGGAGGAGGATTGACATCTACTACCAGTCCTACCGATGAAGATACCACCACAACAACGATTATATTAAGAATGTGTCAACCTCCTTCCATAATCAGACTCAGAATCAAAATCAAAATATGAATTTTTTAAAACTTTCCCTTAATCATCAGAAAGCTCAAGGGATGCCGTGGCATACGGGACATATTGCTGACTGTGGCGTTAAATCATTCTATCCCTAACTAATAGGGCTAAATCTAAGGGTGTTCTAATTCTTCGATTTGTCACAGGTTTTGGTTCAATTCTCCTTGCAGCTTATGGAGTCAACTGAACAGTTCCGCTTCATGCTGACCGGGGCGGACGTTGGGCCTGACGGTAACGTGCTTATCAACATCCAGGATGATGATGTCTGTAAGTCTTCGTCTCCATAGCAACTGACATTTGATTAACATTTGATAACGTATCCACAAAGCAACGGACATACTTTGAGCATGTATTGTACCCCGGTCTCCTACCCAGAGTTCCATGCTGCAAGCCAGCATAGTACCTCTGCAACAGGCCAGAAAAATGTGACGATTCGTCACATCTTGCAGTGTCCATTCAATATAATGTACAGATTTCTTTTACCCTTTTTTTTTTTTGACGAATTTTTTTGTCTACACATCTAACTAAACATCTTTAATAGAATGGTTTAGTTTCACTGAGAAAATATCCAAAAATATGTTACACTATTTCGATTTGCGTAGCGATCCTTTGTTTACATAGGTTGTACGGCTCCACGTGCAGTCATCGAAGCCGACGGAGAGCAAACGATGCAGCCAGTTTGATATCTAAATATGTAGTGTCATAGACCTAACCGTCGAAGTTGTGGAACAATGTAAAACAATATGAAGTGTGCGCCGAAAAGCTTTCGTGAGTCCAGTCTCTTCTTATTATGAATATGCGCGTTAGATTACAAACAAGAGAAAAGTCCGGTCACGTGATATGCAAATTATCCTGTGGCAGTGATATTATGTTAAGTCATCGCTGTGCCGGAGTGTGATTGTACCCTTTTCATTCTCGTAATGTGAGCACGGGTACACTCGTCCTAGGGCTGGGATTGGTCCAAATTTCCTACCCGGGTACCCGACCTCCTATTACCGAACCCGACCCGGGTACCTGTTATAACACTAATTGAGGCGGATGTCTGCGTTTCCTCAATCTTTTACATGCAAATTATGTTACACGTGACATGTTTAGTTGGCGACAGTTGATATCGCGTGAGTTTTCAGTGCAAGTTTTGTCCATAATCCCAAAACTGACTGACTGACTGACTGAGTTTGGTTTTACGCCGCTTTTAGCAATATTCCAGCAATATCACGGTGGGGGACACCAGAAATGGGCTTCACTCATTGTACCCATGTGGGAATTTGAACCCGGGTCTTCGGCGTGACGAGCCAACGCTTTAACCACTAGACTACCCCACCGCCCCAAACATAAGACGACAATCTCGTGTATTGAAATAATAACAGACACATTCAATTAAGTCTTCGTTTATTATCCACGTGATCAAAGCGGGTCCGGGTAATGCGATGGATACCCGGATCCAACTCTTTACCCACCCAAGGTATCCTGGTTACCCAGCCCAGCCCAAACTCGTCCCTTTGGCGCCGTTACAGGCTGGATTATCTCGCCGTTTGAGTACTCGTGACTGAACACACCATTGTTGGTATCGAATACAACATTCTTTAAGGCACAATGTCACACATTTTCGACAACATTTTGACCTATATTATATGTATTGGGACATATGCACTCACTTTAGCTCCCTATTGATGCAATAATTGAAACTTCGAGGCGAACAGCTCACAAACAGAGAACACTTGCCATATATGGAATGTAAACAATTGCTCCGTACATCGAAAACTGTCGCAAGCGGTGTTCTCGGTGTTTGCCGAACTGGTTTCAATCACAAGTTATGCATTGGGTATTCGTAAAAAGCGCTCCAAGGGACATAACTCTATAGGATTCACTTTATATAATGTTCGTTTGGTAGAGGGCGCCGGAGTTGATTTAATGCAACGTTGCAATAATTCATTCGAACTTTTTGATTTTGTACTGTAATCTAAATACCTTTTTTGGAATAAATTATATGGTAGCTTCCGTGAGGGCCGATACTTAAAATTATTGAGAGAAATGCATTAGTTATTTTTAGAGAAGTGTGGTGAGATATAGTGCCTTTAAACGTTCTTTGTTACGAGGGAGGAGTGCAGAGAAAGGGACAGCCAGGTGTTCGAGAAGCACGTTCACAGACAAATTTATTTATTCATTAACCTGTGCTTTGCCGTCTCCATCCGTTCTCGAACACCTGGCTGTCCCTTTCTCTGCACTCCTCCCTCGTAACAAACAGTGAACTGTGTCAATATTTTAATGATAAATTGTTAAACAACGTTTTTATTTGTAGGACAAAAATTCTGCAAAAACCTCACAGAGTTGGTCTGATGTTTTGATTATGATCAGCATTTCATTGAGTATTTTATGTTTATTAGTTTTCGAGTTCGATTGCAAGTCATCTCTCCGCTTTTGAGCCAAACGGACTATAGACAGGTTGTTTAGGCTTGTGATTTGGGACGGCGGGACATTGATGATGACATCAACCATCGGTTTGTCCGGGCGAGTTTCGACTTACAGAGGAAATGGTGTATTAGTACTGCAATAGGCAAAATAATTTTTATTAGTTTGCGTTATTATGTCGTTTGTTGCCGCACTCAACAATATTCCAGCTACATGGCGGCGGTCTGTAAATCATGGAGTCTGTGATCAACATCATGAACATCGATCGATTTGGTATGCGATAACATGTGTCAAGCAAGTCAGCAAACCTGACCAGGGTGCTGTTGTCTATGTTAAGGTATGGTAGTTACGGTCACCTTAGCGCTAAGATCGCTTTGTACTACGGCACCTTGATCCTGTCAGTTGCCTCTTACAACAACCGTGGGTTGCTGAAGACCAATTATAACCCGGATATTCGAGGGTGTGATATTTCGGTCATGAAACCCAATGAATTTCTCTCACAAATATACTTGAGACTCATTTGAGTTCGTTGCCTTTCAGATTCGCCGTGGACTGAATGGGTGGACGGAACGTGCAGTACCACGTGTGACCTAGGGATCCAGACAGACACACGTGACCGGACATGTCTGTCGCCATTCGCCGCGACCCTATGCGTCGAGCCCCTCACAGACAACAGAACCAATCCATGTAACCTCGGGAACTGCACAGGTGAGTCATTTGTGTTTGTTGCTTAATGCCGCACTCAGAAATATTCCAGCTATAAGGTGGCGGCAGTAAATTGGCGATATCATGAACATCGATCTACGCATTCTGATTACGATGACACAACGACACAAATCAGAGAACCTATCCACCCAATCCCGTCATGCAACGACGGCATCCATTCTTTCCCCTTTGAAGTACCGCCTTTCTAAATGTTGATTGTTGTTTAACGCCGCCTTTCAGCCATATGTCAGCGGTCTGTAAATAATCGAATCACGCCCAGACAATCTAGTGATCAACATCATGAGCATCGATTGGGATACGATGACATATGTCAACCAAGTCAGCGAGTCTGACCGCCCGATCCTGTTAGTCGCCTCTTACGACAAGCATGTGTTGGTAAAGACCAATTTCAATCCGGGTCTTCACGGGTAGGGTGGAATCGGATGGGGTGGAATCGTTTTAAAGTATAGTGGGCAAGGACGTAAACCTCGATTTGGATGACGGTACATTGGCAGAATGGTTGAAGATATTAAAAACGCAATGTATCTCCGATTTGAATTAAAGTGTTTTAAACATAAAAATATGCACGGACGAGTCAGATGGTTCCAAAGTGATGGAAACCTCGAATGAAGCGTAAGCCATGATAAAGGCACAAGCTTGCATGAGTTGGACAGTGATACAAGGTGGAATGGGTGCGAAACACAATTGCTAGAGGGTTGTGATGGTGTTGGCAGTGGTAGACCTGAACCGTTGCTTATGCAGCTAGTCACTCGTTTGTTTAATTCCATTCGGTTTGCTCGGATGGTGTTTCTGGTCTTACCAAGTAGGTAATAATTTGGGATGTAAAATGCTTTTAACAATGTTGATACGGAAGACGCCTGGCAATGAAACAGAAGGTGTTGCTAATCGACATAAACTGTTTCACATCTGCAGAAACACATACATGTATTTGTCTCCTAACTGAACTAACCTGGTTTAGACATAATTTTTTGGTGAAATGTTCAAGCTTGGTCGTTAGATCAGGGCCAGATAAGCGTGAAGCTAAGTCTGTTCATAGGCGTTAAATGTGTGCTATAATATTCATGTTTTATTTAACTTTCGTTTAAAAGAAACTTCCGGCAGTCTACGTGGTATCGATGTAAACATTATGTTTTTCATGCAATCGATTGCAATCGATTTATGAAACAGCTGAGTGAATCGACCGGTCGGTCGATCGATATAATCCTGTTGCATTAAACTATTGATGCACAACATGCATTACTAAACACTACAAAATTAAAAACAATATTTTTTTCGATTGGTATAAAATATTCAATAAAATATTGTCACGACTAGAAATACAGTCTCGATCCTCCATAGAATTGTGTAGCAAAGAGTGAGAGAAAAGGCAAAATAGCTCCGACAACAACATTGGTGTTACTGATACTCAGTAGTGACATCAGGTGAGTTATCGTTTTACGTCACATCGGCAATACTTCAGCCATATCGGACGACAAAAGGTCATATGCTGAGAATATATATTATATATTAATACATTATAAAATTCTGTCAGCGAAGGACAGTATAATTACTAGATTATCACAGATTAATTAAATCAGTGAGCTGAATGAATCGATCTGTCGATCGATCTATATAATCATGATCGATATAATATGAAACATGATATGTTGCACCTTAAAAGGGCCCATGTACTGAGGTCACGCACGGTAGCTGATGACAATCGGCTTTTAAATCAAATCTAAAATATTCCTGATTGTGAAAAACCACGTCCCATTCGGTCGCCAGAACTGCACCATATTTTCACAATTTTTGGGGACTGGCTTTCAGACCAAATGGATGACATCTTTATATTGTTGCAAGATTCTACAGTTGTGTTCAAGACAACGGTTCAAGAATATATACTAAACCGTCGCACTGACAAAATAAAAGCAGTTGTTATCTATAAATTTGTCACAATGGTACTTCCCAATTTCTAAAATGCCACTCAAAGAAGTGACCTTTGTGTGAGTGAGTATGTGAGAGGATGGAATTTATTTATGACGACAAACACGAAAACAGAGTGAGTGACAATGGTTTTACGCCGCTTTTAGCAACTTTCCAGCAATATCACGGCAGAGAACACCACAAATGGGCTTCACACATTGTTCCCTTGTGGGGAATCGAACCCGGGTCTTCAGCGTGACGAGCGGACATTTTAACCACTAGGTTACCCCACACCCCTTATGACTGATATGCTGCAAATCCCCATGCTCCCCAGTTGTATAGCTTTGTTCGTTAATAGTTTATAACCAATGCGTTTGCCTCAATTCCACGAATTATTGGTATCATGCGGAAGACGTTTCAGGGCTTCTTTATCCACCTCTGATAACACGTTTTTGTAATGTTATAACTTCTTAGCGTCGTTAATGATTATTCCTGAAAAAATGATAATGTGAAAAAGTAACTCACTCACGTTATGTGTATTAATTATTTCCCCCCGTCGAATGCTTTTTTGGTCAAGTGCAATATTTCACAGAAATCGAAGCATATCCGTTTTTATTTATCTCAAGTCATATTTGAAACCTGCAGCTCACATTTCAGACTAACAACCGGCTGTAGTTTCATGGATGTATCGTTTACAGGTCCAATTATTGGTTACGATTATCGAAAACAAGACAAGCACGATCATCGTATTTTGCGCCATGTTTATGCATGGTCACATTGGTTGGCCTAAACTGATTTCCTCGCTTTGACCTCGTATCTTCGACTGAAAGGGCTGACTCAAACAGCCATCCATACGGACATTGTGTCAGTTTTCTACAGACATAGATCCTGCTGGGAATTCATGTAGGAAGTAAAATCACTGTAAGTCCCCTTTATCCGCAGTAAGGTGGTCAAACTTTGGTTGTTAGTGGCTTAAAGCCTGGTTTTATTTGGTAAGAATGATTTTATTGCATCTACTGTCTTCTTACCATAATTTTCACCAGGCTTGTTTTATTTTAAAATTGTGATAAACCTACCTAGTTTACTGTACTTTGTCGACAGATATTTTAAAATGATTATCTTGTTTTCATCGCTGTATGCTGTAATATTGCTGTACAATTTTAACTCACTCACTATTGACATGGCGTTTCTATTAGTGAATGATTTGGGGTTGTTTTGTTGATGTTTCACGGAATCAACAACACTGCAGATGTATCAACACGACCTGAGTCCAGAACGAACAACAAGCTCTTGGTATTTTAAGCGTCTTCCCACATCACCCAGGACTCGTGCAGATCCGGGTTAGACATGGAGCCACTTGCACTAAGCAATCTTACAATGATTGTAACTCCCATTATCCAACATTAAGATAGTCGTAGCGCTAAGATTGCTTTGTGCAAGTGGCCCCAATGGTCTTCAGCAACCGATGTTTGTCGCAAAAGGACTGACTGACTGAGTTTAGTTTTACGCCGCTTTTAGCAATATTCCAGCAATATCACGGCGGGGGACACCAGAAATAGGCTTCACACATTGTGCCCATGTGTGGAATCGAACCCGGGTCTTCGGCG
The DNA here is from genome assembly GCF_003918875.1 of Haliotis rubra. Classification (NCBI taxonomy): domain Eukaryota; kingdom Metazoa; phylum Mollusca; class Gastropoda; order Lepetellida; family Haliotidae; genus Haliotis; species Haliotis rubra. Next base: position 1,616,114 of record NW_025764904.1, on the reverse strand, counting down.
TGACGAGCCAACGCTTTAACCACTAGTCTACCCCACCGCCCCTGTCGCAAAAGGTGACTAACGGGCTCGGTTGGTTAGGCTTACTGACTTGGTGGACACATGTCATGGTATCATAGTACTAAGTTCAGACCACATCCATATAGGTGGACTATTGCTGAATGCGGCGTTAAACAACCAACCAACACCAATCGGAACGAGGATAAGCGATTCACTAACCACCAAGCTGATCTGATCTATACTACCGTACAACCTTGTTATAATGCCACTGGTCATAATTCCAACCTTGTTGTAATGCTAACCTCGTTATAATACCCTGGTGTTTAGATAACGTATATCCGCTATATCAAATTACTTTTCCATAATGTTTAAGCTGACTAGGGCAGGCTAGAATGATCGGTAATTGGAAATATCGTCGCTTGGAAACATTATTGAATATTATCGATATGAAATTTGTGTTATCGATAATATCGTACTGTAAATTTTGTGAAAAAAGTTTATATATCTCACACAGTATGAAAACTTAGGACTTTATTCATGGTCTGGAATTATGTTAAGGATGTTGTTTTGCTAATAATCCATGCAGAAACATGTCACAAGTCACCAGCGATGTGAAATATATTCATTTTTTTCAGACGTTTTAAACAAACGAATCCGATATTTATCGATTATCGATCGATATTTAACTTCTGTGAGAGGCATTTAGAAGTTGGTGTGATGAACGACTCAATGTTGATCGATATTTAGTTGACGATTATCGATCTCTGTGATCTATATCGATAGCAAACCAGTGAGTTCCTGGGTCAAAATCGGCTGCAGCAACAGTAGCGTGTTGACATCAAAACCGTTCAAGTAAACGAGTACTTATTAAATACGATTCGTGTGCACTTCCTTATGTTTTCTTTGTTGTTTATGAGGTTTCAAGAAGTATGAGTGCATGGATGAGTGATTGAATGAATGCGTGCATGAGTGCGTACGTAAGCGAGTGAGTGAGTGCGTGTAGATTAACATATGCACCACAGATCCTTCACACAACTTCCAGATATACAGGATTGTGGTGTAATATACTTGTGCTGTGTGTGCCACTGGGAACACACTGTTAGGCTTCTAGTTCCCAACCATACAATTCCAGATCGTAGTTTGATGATGCCTTGGCCTTCTTTGTGGCTATCGGGGCGGTGGGGTAGCCTAGTGGTTTGGCTTGCAACGCCAAAGGCCCGGGTTTGATTCCCCACATGGTTACAAATGTATGAAGCCCATTTCTGGTGTCCCCCGTCGTGATATTGGTGGAATCTTGCTAAAGGTTCTTCGGAACCGATCTTGTACTGGTGTTTGCCAGCCTGACTTTGTGTCAATGGAGACCAGATTTACCTCATGTAACGAAGGTCCTTGTCCAGGTAGGTGCAGCAAGTGCAGATTAGTGGTGTTCCGATTAATTGAAATAATCGAAGATTGGTCGCAATGACTAAACGACCAAGCAATCGATCATGTTTTCTCATAATCGAACACAAACAATTTTGGAACACTTGTTTGCATTAACAATATTTTTCACAAGGTTGGTTTTGTCTGTTACATTTCATAAGAAATACAAGCTCCTTCAAAGTCCTGATTGAATTTATCTTAAAGACTCCAAGAAATTTATGTTCCTAACATACTTGTCATCCTTTAAAGATGTGAAATGTGCAAATGCATTTTGTGCAAAAACCCGAAAGAACTACATGTTTTGTTTTTATTGTTTGTGCATTAACAAACATAACCAGGAAAATATCACAAATGACGCTAACCAATTACTTTCGATGATTGATCGGTTGCAATGAACCAGTCATCAACTATGAGATTTTTACCAATTCCCAACACTAGTGCAGATATGTACGAACGGAACGTGTACGAGTGTTGGGTCTGTATATGTTAATTTGGGCGGTGGGATAGCCTAATGGTTAAAGCCTTCGCTCGACTAAGCATTCTAACGTAGAATTAAAAGTTTCAGTTACCAGTTTTCATTTTTACATTTAACACAAGCATTTATGTTCATATGAATATTCTTCAAGCAGCAAATATTCTTCACAAAACAAAACAAATATTATGTGGCTCATGGCTCATGATCATGAATGACCCAAACTGGAAGGAATCAATATGATAAAAGTCTTTCGTATGATGTTGCCGTGAGATAGCGCGAGCATATTTGAATACTAACGGAACTACCATGAAGGCTGGTGTCTTACAACGAGAATACTGACTTACCTGAACCCCAGTCATTGTCAGAGCATGTGTCGGCTTTTAGGCGCACGGGTCAACGCCATCTGTATTAACTCCCTCAAGCTTCTTTTTCGAAATTGCTCATCCAGATGTGATAAGGTCGTTATCCTGTTCGTAATGGTCACCGAGTGGTCCGACTAACGACGTAAGAACATCCTAACAGAGCAATGTAAAAACAGGCTGGACTTTTACAAAAATAATACTGACTTACATGAATCTTTCGTAATTGTCCGAGTCACTTTTTTCTTCTGCTTTCCAAATTCTTCATCGAGATGTGATAAGGTTGTTATCCTGTTTGTAGTGGTCACCGATTGGTCCGAATGGGCTAATAGTGGAGCATGCTCAGTGACGTGCGGGTCGGGGACAGTGACACAGGCTAGGAACCGTACCTGTTCCGCTAACTGTCCGACCACTTTCATGGGAATGGAGACGAGGACTGTGGCGTGTGACGAAAGCCCATGTCCAGGTATGTGGAACAAGTGTTTTATGTATATACATTTTTAATGTGAAGTTTACACGGTATAGGTGCTTCTTTGGATGAGAATCATGGATTGCATAGCTGACTTTCATAATTGTTTGAGCAACACCATTTGGCTGCATGATCATACAGGAATATCCTCCACTGAGTATCTAAGGGAACAATACGAATAATTTGACATCCAAACTATCGAGGTATCGAATAGTTGCTGCATAGACTGATAATGACAGTCGACCGCAGCCTTGCTACTGATAATCAGATCCGTATCAACCTGACACATCTTATATTCACTTTTTTATAATGAGCCAGTTGATCAATGGCGACTTACTTCTCCAATTCCAACAGGTTCTGCGGCATCTTCGGACACCTCTTCTGTCAATTTTATCGTGTTATGGATTCTGTTTTGGGAGACAGTTTAGTTTGATGTTTCTGTGGCGTGGATCATTTTTATGTTTTGGATATGATATTAAGAGCACACAAACATGCCATTCTCAAAGCCGGTCGTCAGAATAGGAGTCACCCACTTAGCACACATTCAAATGCTATTTGCATGAACTCTCCGTTGTTGTTTACCATTCTGGATCGTAGTGTGAACAGTTTTAATGCTTCCACAAGTTAGAGACAGTGCATTTGAATACTAACGACGTAAGAACATCCTAACAGAGCAATGTATAAACAGGCTGGACTTTTACAACGATAATACTGACTTACAAGAATCTTTCGTAATTGTCCGAGCAGGAGTCAGCTTCTCAGCGTTCAGTTCAAAGCCATCTAAAATAGCTCAACTCACTTTTTTCTTCTGCTTTCCAAATTCTTCATCGAGATGTGATAAGGTTGTTATCCTGTTTGTAGTGGTCACCGATTGGTCCGAATGGGCTAATAGTGGAGCATGCTCAGTGACGTGCGGGTCGGGGACAGTGACACAGGCTAGGAACCGTACCTGTTCCGCTAACTGTCCGACCACTTTCATGGGAATGGAGACGAGGACTGTGGCGTGTGACGAAAGCCCATGTCCAGGTATGTGGAACAAGTGTTTTATGTATATACATTTTTAATGTGAAGTTTACACGGTATAGGTGCTTCTTTGGATGAGAATCATGGATTGCATAGCTGACTTTCATAATTGTTTGAGCAACACCATTTGGCTGCATGATCATACAGGAATATCCTCCACTGAGTATCTAAGGGAACAATACGAATAATTTGACATCCAAACTATCGAGGTATCGAATAGTTGCTGCATAGACTGATAATGACAGTCGACCGCAGCCTTGCTACTGATAATCAGATCCGTATCAACCTGACACATCTTATATTCACTTTTTTATAATGAGCCAGTTGATCAATGGCGACTTACTTCTCCAATTCCAACAGGTTCTGCGGCATCTTCGGACACCTCTTCTGTCAATTTTATCGTGTTATGGATTCTGTTTTGGGAGACAGTTTAGTTTGATGTTTCTGTGGCGTGGATCATTTTTATGTTTTGGATATGATATTAAGAGCACACAAACATGCCATTCTCAAAGCCGGTCGTCAGAATAGGAGTCACCCACTTAGCACACATTCAAATGCTATTTGCATGAACTCTCCGTTGTTGTTTACCATTCTGGATCGTAGTGTGAACAGTTTTAATGCTTCCACAAGTTAGAGACAGTGCATTTGAATACTAACGACGTAAGAACATCCTAACAGAGCAATGTATAAACAGGCTGGACTTTTACAACGATAATACTGACTTACAAGAATCTTTCGTAATTGTCCGAGCAGGAGTCAGCTTCTCAGCGTTCAGTTCAAAGCCATCTAAAATAGCTCAACTCACTTTTTTCTTCTGCTTTCCAAATTCTTCATCGAGATGTGATAAGGTTGTTATCCTGTTTGTAGTGGTCACCGATTGGTCCGAATGGGCTAATAGTGGAGCATGCTCAGTGACGTGCGGGTCGGGGACAGTGACACAGGCTAGGAACCGTACCTGTTCCGCTAACTGTCCGACCACTTTCATGGGAATGGAGACGAGGACTGTGGCGTGTGACGAAAGCCCATGTCCAGGTATGTGGAACAAGTGTTTTATGTATATACATTTTTAATGTGAAGTTTACACGGTATAGGTGCTTCTTTGGATGAGAATCATGGATTGCATAGCTGACTTTCATAATTGTTTGAGCAACACCATTTGGCTGCATGATCATACAGGAATATCCTCCACTGAGTATCTAAGGGAACAATACGAATAATTTGACATCCAAACTATCGAGGTATCGAATAGTTGCTGCATAGACTGATAATGACAGTCGACCGCAGCCTTGCTACTGATAATCAGATCCGTATCAACCTGACACATCTTATATTCACTTTTTTATAATGAGCCAGTTGATCAATGGCGACTTACTTCTCCAATTCCAACAGGTTCTGCGGCATCTTCGGACACCTCTTCTGTCAATTTTATCGTGTTATGGATTCTGTTTTGGGAGACAGTTTAGTTTGATGTTTCTGTGGCGTGGATCATTTTTATGTTTTGGATATGATATTAAGAGCACACAAACATGCCATTCTCAAAGCCGGTCGTCAGAATAGGAGTCACCCACTTAGCACACATTCAAATGCTATTTGCATGAACTCTCCGTTGTTGTTTACCATTCTGGATCGTAGTGTGAACAGTTTTAATGCTTCCACAAGTTAGAGACAGTGCATTTGAATACTAACGACGTAAGAACATCCTAACAGAGCAATGTATAAACAGGCTGGACTTTTACAACGATAATACTGACTTACAAGAATCTTTCGTAATTGTCCGAGCAGGAGTCAGCTTCTCAGCGTTCAGTTCAAAGCCATCTAAAATAGCTCAACTCACTTTTTTCTTCTGCTTTCCAAATTCTTCATCGAGATGTGATAAGGTTGTTATCCTGTTTGTAGTGGTCACCGATTGGTCCGAATGGGCTAATAGTGGAGCATGCTCAGTGACGTCTTGGGTCGGGGACAGTGACACAGGCTAGGAACCGTACCTGTTCCGCTAACTGTCCGACCACTTTCATGGGAATGGAGACGAGGACTGTGGCGTGTGACGAAAGCCCATGTCCAGGTATGTGGAACAAGTGTTTTATGTATATACATTTTTAATGTGAAGTTTACACGGTATAGGTGCTTCTTTGGATGAGAATCATGGATTGCATAGCTGACTTTCATAATTGTTTGAGCAACACCATTTGGCTGCATGATCATACAGGAATATCCTCCACTGAGTATCTAAGGGAACAATACGAATAATTTGACATCCAAACTATCGAGGTATCGAATAGTTGCTGCATAGACTGATAATGACAGTCGACCGCAGCCTTGCTACTGATAATCAGATCCGTATCAACCTGACACATCTTATATTCACTTTTTTATAATGAGCCAGTTGATCAATGGCGACTTACTTCTCCAATTCCAACAGGTTCTGCGGCATCTTCGGACACCTCTTCTGTCAATTTTATCGTGTTATGGATTCTGTTTTGGGAGACAGTTTAGTTTGATGTTTCTGTGGCGTGGATCATTTTTATGTTTTGGATATGATATTAAGAGCACACAAACATGCCATTCTCAAAGCCGGTCGTCAGAATAGGAGTCACCCACTTAGCACACATTCAAATGCTATTTGCATGAACTCTCCGTTGTTGTTTACCATTCTGGATCGTAGTGTGAACAGTTTTAATGCTTCCACAAGTTAGAGACAGTGCATTTGAATACTAACGACGTAAGAACATCCTAACAGAGCAATGTATAAACAGGCTGGACTTTTACAACGATAATACTGACTTACAAGAATCTTTCGTAATTGTCCGAGCAGGAGTCAGCTTCTCAGCGTTCAGTTCAAAGCCATCTAAAATAGCTCAACTCACTTTTTGTCTTCTGCTTTCCAAATTCTTCATCGAGATGTGATAAGGTTGTTATCCTGTTTGTAGTGGTCACCGATTGGTCCGAATGGGCTAATAGTGGAGCATGCTCAGTGACGTGCGGGTCGGGGACAGTGACACAGGCTAGGAACCGTACCTGTTCCGCTAACTGTCCGACCACTTTCATGGGAATGGAGACGAGGACTGTGGCGTGTGACGAAAGCCCATGTCCAGGTATGTGGAACAAGTGTTTTATGTATATACATTTTTAATGTGAAGTTTACACGGTATAGGTGCTTCTTTGGATGAGAATCATGGATTGCATAGCTGACTTTCATAATTGTTTGAGCAACACCATTTGGCTGCATGATCATACAGGAATATCCTCCACTGAGTATCTAAGGGAACAATACGAATAATTTGACATCCAAACTATCGAGGTATCGAATAGTTGCTGCATAGACTGATAATGACAGTCGACCGCAGCCTTGCTACTGATAATCAGATCCGTATCAACCTGACACATCTTATATTCACTTTTTTATAATGAGCCAGTTGATCAATGGCGACTTACTTCTCCAATTCCAACAGGTTCTGCGGCATCTTCGGACACCTCTTCTGTCAATTTTATCGTGTTATGGATTCTGTTTTGGGAGACAGTTTAGTTTGATGTTTCTGTGGCGTGGATCATTTTTATGTTTTGGATATGATATTAAGGGCACACAAACATGCCATTCTCAAAGCCGGTCGTCAGAATAGGAGTCACCCACTTAGCACACATTCAAATGCTATTTGCATGAACTCTCCGTTGTTGTTTACCATTCTGGATCGTAGTGTGAACAGTTTTAATGCTTCCACAAGTTAGAGACAGTGCATGTGAATACTAACGACGTAAGAACATCCTAACAGAGCAATGTATAAACAGGCTGGACTTTTACAACGATAATACTGACTTACAAGAATCTTTCGTAATTGTCCGAGCAGGAGTCAGCTTCTCAGCGTTCAGTTCAAAGCCATCTAAAATAGCTCAACTCACTTTTTTCTTCTGCTTTTCAAATGCTTCATCGAGGATGTAATAAGGTTGTTATCCTGTTTGTAGTGGTCACCGAGTGGTCCGAATGGGCTAATAGTGGAGCATGCTCAGTGACGTGCGGGTCGGGGACAGTGACACAGGCTAGGAACCGTACCTGTTCCGCTAACTGTCCGGCCAATTTCATGGGAATGGAGACGAGAACTGTGGCGTGTGACGAAAGCCCATGTCCAGGTAGGCGGAACACGTGTTGTTTCTAAAGTGAAAGTTATATGTTTATATATTATGTTTTTCTAAATTGAAGTTCAGATTATCCATGATGAGAATCATGACTTTCTTGGAAGCGAAACTGACAGTTTTCTTAACAAAGTCAGAAATCTTTCCCCTGAACTTTATCGTGTCAGCCATTTTGACATCTGATGCTAGTTCAAAATATACTCATGGAAACAAATAAGGGAACACCTGAAAGTACAAGTGTTCCTCGGTGGATGAAATTCTGGAAAAGAATAAAGGAACACTTGTACTTTCATGTGTTCCCTTATTCGTTTCCATGAGTGTATATTACGACGTGCTGTCATTGTGACTGACTGTCACGTTGTTTATAACAGGTCTTTCTCATCTACTGATGATATCATATGAATATTTGTTGTGAAGAAACTACAAAAGATGTCACCATCCATCTACGTCACTACTACTTTTGAGGAACTAATTCATTTCCCGATTCAGACAATTCTTCATCTGGATGTACTGATCTTAAATTACATTGGAAGTAGAAATACGACATCCATATTGCCCCATATGGTTTACGATAATCTCAAATGTAATTGAAATAGCATAGAGGAGAAATACTGAACCGCAAAAGAACCTTGTTCTTACAAGGTGGTGTTTTTATGATGATTGTACCGTGTGTTTTTTCAATCCAAATTGACAGTTGTTACCAACATCAGTGTGTTTTCTGATGAAAAAGCATATCGACCAAACGGACCTAAAAGGACGTGGTAAAGTTCCGTACGATATTCGTGAAAATGAAAATACACATGCATATCGTGACAGTCCTACCAATGAAAACGAGTTCCAAACCCGCCTGAAATTATGTTTGTTTTGACACAATCGCCATGCCACGACTTACGAGACATCAGAGGAACCAGGCCTTGGGACGATTGCAACTTGTCTATTCCGTACAGAGGGTAGCCAATCATTTTAATGTTCACGTTAGGTCAATCTACCGACAGGAGGGGTATCAGGCCACTAACAGCATCCAAGACCGTCCACGCAGAGGACGACCTTCGGTTACATCACAACGTCAAGACCGACAGATTATGTGCAACCATCTACAGGATTCCTTTTCAAAAGCGACGGAAACAGCACCCTAGACCATTGGAACTCACAGCAGACCATAAACCGAATGCAATAGGCATCTCAGCATCGAAATTGGTGTTGTCGACAATGGAGAACTGTGTTTTTTCTGATGAAAGCAGATATTGTGTTTCAACAGCCAATGGCAGAGTGAGAGTATGGCGAAGGCGTGGGGAACTGTTTTCCAATGAGAGTATTGTTGAAAGAGACTCGTGGGGTGATCCATGCATTATGGCATGGGGTGGAATCGATCTGAACCAGACAGTTGGCACCGTGGTGTTCCAGAATCTCGGTCCAGGATGAGGAAATGACGTGACAGCTGCTCGCTATATTGACCAAGTCATAAGACCCCACGTTGTACCACAGACATCACATCTTCCAGCAAGACAACACTCGTGCCCACACTGTTAGGGTAACATTGGACTTACTAAGACAATACTAAGTCCAATAGAGCACCTTTTGGAGGAGATTCAAAGAAGACTGAATGACCAGTGATATACACCTATTTAACGTTTAGTTGATTTAGTCCAATTTTCTCGCGTTCTCTAATTAGGATCTGTCGGTAAGTGGATATAATTTTTAATCTCGTTCGCGTTACGACTCTTTTTGCATGAACGCTCTGGTGTTTCGAACATTATGAATCACTGTTTTTAAGTGTTGATGTTCTTTGCAGTGATCACTGAATGGTGTGAATGGGCTAATAGTGGAGCCTGTTCAGTGACCTGTGGGTCTGGGGCACACTCGCAGGCAAGGAACCGTACCTGTTCCGCTAACTGTCGGACCAATTTCATTGGAATGGAGACGAGGACTGTCCACTGCAAGCATGGTCCATGTCCAAGTAAGTGTGTATGTCTGTGTCTGGCGAGTGTCTACGCTTCCGTGCGTGCGTATGTGTGTGTGTGCGTGTGCATGTAGGAATTCGCTTTAAACTTGTGGGAAATGGCGTCTTTAGTGTTAAACTGCAAAAAACGCGCCCGGAAATACCTTGAAATAGCCAGCCTCACCATACACCTCAATATTGCGGTTGTGGTGTTAAGCTGTGGTACAAACTATTTTGTGAGTATAACAGTCGCCCTTTACGCAATTGTTCAGCAATTTTCCAGGGCCGGGGACACCACAACTGGGATTTACGACTGACTCAAGATACTTTAGATGCCCAAGATGCTTCTAACAGCATGCATTTGAATCAATAAAGGTTTATTTAGCCAGTTTGATTTTAAGACAGCAAGCCTGTGAATTAGCTAAGGACGATTTAGCACAGGATGGTTTCAACACAACATGTATTTTAATCAGCTAAGGTCGGTTAAATCCAGAGTAGTTTTAAGACAGCATATATTTGAATAAGCTACTTTTGACTTAACCTATGGTGATTTTAAGACAGCATGCATTTTGAATCAGGTAAGATCGTATTCGCCCAAGATTCTTTTAAGACAACAGGATTGTCACCGATTCTCAGAGCGTGTATTGCAGTATGTATTGTTTGAAAAGCGTATTGCGGCATACCAGCATACTGATAATACCATGCAGTCCTAGAATAAGTTATGGTCGACAAAGTCCAGGATGGCTTTAAGACAGTGTGCATGTGAAAAACTAAGGTCGAATAAGCCCAGGGTAGTTTTAAGGCAACCTGCATTTTAATCTCTTGAGGTCTACTTAGCCCAGGATGCTTTTTATACAGCATGCATGTGAATCAGCTAAGACCGACTTATTCGAGGATTGTTTTAAGGCACCATGCATTTGAATCAGGTAAGGTAGACTAGGCCAACGATGGTTTTAAGGCAGCATGCATGTGAATAGTCTAAGGTCGACTTAGTCCAGGCTGGTTTAAAGACAGCATGCATTTGAATCATCTAGGTCCAGGGAACACGTCATCCTCTATGCGAGGAGCGTTTGAACATAAACAAGGCGTTTGCTTCATTGTGTGGTCACAAACCATCTCTGTTTCCACGACTTATTTTACTTACAGTCAATATAGTCCCTTTACATTTGCACAGAAGGACATGGAGCCGGATGGCCACAACCGTATAGATGGGGGCAAAGGAGACATCATTGGGGCTTTGGCACACATCGAAGGATACATCATGGGGGCTTTGGCACACATCGAAGTAGATATTATGGGAGCTTTGGCACACATCGAAGTAGATTTCATGGGAGCTTTGGCACACATCGAAGTAGATTTCATGGGAGCTTTGGCACGCATCAGACCGGATGGGCCAGACGTCGTTATGGATATCGTAAGTAATTCTCATTTATATTCTTCAATATTTTATGTTTTGTGTGTTGTTTAACGCCGCGACATTCCTCCTATATTCGGGTGGTCTGAAAATAGCCCTATCTGAACCAGAGATTCAAGTAATTGATATTATGAACATCCACTGAGCCCAGCATAGTATAATTCTGATTGACTGTGTATTCAATGATAGCTTTTGTAGCCTCAAGGTCACAGGGGCTTGTAACGCAAAGTAGCTTCTCGGTATATATACTACTGGTATACCGTCAAAAGTTTAGACTCACTCACTCACTGTATGTATCTATATATATGGTGGGGCTGTGGGGTAGCCTAGTGGTTAAAACGTTCGCTCGAAGGCCGGGTTCGATTCCCCACATAGGCACAATGTGTGAAGCCCTTTTCTGGTTTTCCCCACCGTGATGTTGCTGGAATATATGTATGGTTACATCGAAGATGAATTTCTTCACTAACTTGGGGGAACCAACTTCAAACCTAACGCAGATCATGCATCAACTTGCGGAAAAGCATGTACAAATATCGTACATGTGAACAGCTGCGTTGTGGTGTAAGGTTTTGTTAAGAATTCGCCAAGTTTCACTGAGTTTCATCATTTATTGAACTCATGACACTAATCTGTTCAAGGTAACGAAATTGTTTAACAAATTGAATACACCAGTTCATGTGTAAACAGTACCTTTAAGCAGTATAGAAATATTTTGCAAAATCTAGTTTAGAACAGTTGCCTGATGTAAGTGGCTTCTTTTACAGTGGTGAGTCTAAACTTTTGATGGGTAGTATAGATATATGGTCACTAACGGGATCTTAGGACCGTATGAAATAAAGTGAAGTAACGAGGTCAACACACCAATTTCGTTCCAGGACGTATTCAACACTACTCTCTGTAAAGCCCCCTTTTATACTGTAAGCCAAGAGATTTAGCTACAAAATAACACATGGATTACAAAAACCGAAGAACCTTAGGGTCTTCGGAGGCACTAAAAATCGTGATTTTTCGATTCCAAGTCAAAATCCCTGCTCACCATATGTACCCGTAACTTACCGAATTTCTTTTCTATTGCATTGTGTACACAAAAGACACCAGACCACGCTTGAATTGATGGCTCCAATCACCATTCTTAGCGAGACACTTAAACGTAACTGCTGTAATGAGTTTACCTGCATGTATTCATTGCAACCGACCATGTGTCGCGTTCTTCCGCCATTGGCGACCTTGGCCTTGACCTACCATGCACTGAAAAGAGCCAGTGACTTGATTGGGCATATTTTATTTACAAACTGTCAGTTTAATGAGAGAGGAAAGCCGAAATGAATCTTAATGTTTACTAATGGTGCTTTAAAACCAGAAATATTACTCAAAATGAAGATTCGAATCCACTGTCACAGGATTCCGGCACACCTAAGGGACACAACTCTGAACAGCAGATCAGGGCGCCCTGTCTCAGAATGGGCGTATCTCTGATAAGCCCCGCATCGTCTTGGTAATTCCTGATGATACGTGTAACAAAAGATACAAGTAATAAAAGATAACAAAATGACAACGGAAAATTCATCGATGACGACAGAGGCAAATAGGTCCCACAGATCATTTGCCCATATGTTTTCTTTTCAGAGACAATTCAGATATACCCAGATCCAGATTTGTCATTGTATCGCATGGTGATAATCACTGGATTATATGGTCCAGACGCGATTTGTTTACAAACAACATCGTACAGCTATAATGCTGCTGAAACAAATATATGCTCATGATATAGTCACAATTGTACAATCGACTCTTCTTTTGGGAGAGATTTTTTATGAATGTGGAAAGGGATTTGTCGGATTTATTAAAATATGTACTACTGCATTTGTATGTACTTAATAAACCTTATTATTCCGGCCTCTCTTTCCGAGCACAATATATATTATATTCTGGATCATCATTCGTAATTCATAAAAGATTATCCTTCAGTCTTGATGGCAATGATATCGTCCTGATTAACGGAGTTTCGCTGTATTAAAATAAGACATTGACTCTGTTCTTTTCCAGATGGCTAGGCGCAACTCTACTAAGCCAGATTTTGACGCCAAAGATATCAAGGATATTACGCTGTTCTTGAGCTGACGGCCTGGATTGATACAACTTATAATACGGATGCCGCGGTTACGACCAACAGCTACGCCTATTTCAAAGATATAAGACATTTGATAATACAATACCGCACATTTTTGTGGCTGTGATGGATCTAAATGTGCATTCTACATGTCAATAAAGCTTACGATCTAACTGTCTAAGTATTCTTACGGTTAATAATTTGCCGTGACAAAAGGTTTAAAAGTCCCATTTAAACCAGCAAAATAGAACACAGACAAGTCTAAAATATTCAATAATATATTGAACAAACAATGAGCAAGCTACGATGAATGACAATACAGATTTCTAGTACAATTCAGTTGAGTCACAAATCTAAAATATTGTGTCGCATATTTAAAATATTAACTCACTAGTCTTGACATTCACAGTGAGAACAGATATACTGACTGAAGGTTGACAACAATTGAATAGACGAGCACGGTCAGTCTTGAAATGTTGGTCAGCTTGACGATGGCAGACAGATGTGTATATATCCAGTCATGTGAAAAGCCACGTGTCGCACTACTCAACAACCAGCCTTTATATAGCTCTTACATAGTTCTCGAGCATTCTAGCAAAGCTAGGCTCTATCATTATTCTCTCAGAACGCCATGGAACCACGTGGAAAACACACCACGTGACAAGACCCGGAAGTGAAAACAAAATCAAGCCAGCCAAGGGAGGCAACTCTGAAGCGCTATAAAAAAGGCGTGCCGCTACAAATAGAGAGAGAGGGGGGGGGGGGAGGGAGTCAATGCTCATTAGTCAATGTATTATTTAAGCAGGAGAATAACAATATCAGACAATATATTAGCTGCGACGAATGTTGAACATTTCCAGACTCGTGGAAGACTAGATCTTCTTAAGTAGTCTTAGTAATGCCTCCGGTGTAAACGATTAACAAATGATCCACAGGGAAATCCCTACAGGACAGGTTGGGGCACAACAAAGGAATACTGACTTACCTGAACCCTCCGTAATTTGGACACATATATTTATGCATCATAGCTTGCAAACATATAGTCTGATCTATGATAGAATAATTTGAGTTTAAGATGAATATACGTGAGTTGTAAAGGCCCCTTCTTGCTCTAAATAGTTCTGTTGTAGTGTTAAAATTCGTCCTAAATCAGTTTCATCCTCCTGAAAATGTATGTTTAGTTCCTTTTTGTCACAATGTTTTGGTGTTATTGCATGTGAGCTGTATTGCCCTGTATTGTCATTTTGACCTGCACACAGGACTCTTCACAAGGTCACTCCAATGGCCATAGCAACACCATTGGGCACTTATGGCTACGTTCCATCCAAACAATCCAATATTAGATCGTGGACGCCAAAACATCGAAGTTCGAGTTGAACACTTGCTTCTAATTTGTAGATCGCCCCAATGGTGTATTAGTCAGAGCGACAGCTCTGAGAGCGGAAAGTTTGCGGACTGTCAAAAGACGTTAAAATATGGTACTTGTTGTTCCCAGCCTGGCGCTCGGCATTAATGGTTACAACAAGGATTGGTCGGCTCGGATTCAGTATAATGTGTCTGAGTGGGGTATCCATGCTTAACTGCGGCATGGTATCTTGGTTAATGGAAGACCTAAGGCTTCTGCAAATGATAATGCCCTCAAAAATAGCATTACCCTTATATCATATCCCATTACTTTATTCTTACCGACTGCTTTCCGGTAAATTACTGCATTAGCTTAACACATAACATCATCCTCTGGAAGGGAACCCGTGAAGATCCGGGTTAGAATTGTCGTAAGAGGGATCGGGTGGTCAGGCTCGCTGACTGGGTTGACACATGTCATCGTATCCCAATTGCGTAGATCGATGTTCATGCTGTTGATCCCTGGATTGTCTCGATTATTTACAGACCGCCGCCTTATCGCTCGAATTTATTGCTGAGTGCGGCGTAAAACTAAACTCACTCAATCACTCAGGAAGGTAGGTGGGGGTTTTATTATCTGAAATGGGATGAAGGCGGCAGTAAGGACGTCAGTGATTGTGACGCAAGGGAACTTGAACGAGTTACCGAGATGAGAATGTGCAAATGGCCGCTTGGTCCTCTTAGTTTCAGAGCGGTCCTGGAGTGATGTTTTAACAGGATGCCGATAAACCACACGTTGCCCAATTTGTACAGCTGTATAGCATAAAGAAAAAAAAATGTTACTGAAAAATGTTAGATACTCTGATTCGTCTGGGATGAAATGGAACAACGTTTACGATGTCATCCGAATCGTCCACCAACGCTGCAGGAACTCCGTCTAATATGGAATTATCTTGTAAAGGACCTTCATCGACGTTTAGTCGCTTCAATAAGACGGATGTGTCAGACATGCATCAATGCGCAATGTGGACACACTCGCCACTGACAGTGTAAACATGCTTGTGAACCTCCTCCTGTGATGTGACTCAGTGTACAGTACAAAACCCTGTGCACTTAAAGAACCCAGGAATCCGTTGGTAAATGACCTGATGGTGGGCACAAGAATACGTGCAAACACCTAGTTGCGGGTACAGCAACGTGCAGTAAAGCTTGGACAACTTGGTGCGCCTAGTGGCTGCGCGAGGTATGATCCCGAGGGAGTTGAGATTGAAAATGTCATGTGCCGTTGAGATTGATCTCCAGTGATCGAGGGCAACAAAGCGCTTTGAGCATGTATGTAGATGGGAGGGGCTATAACGCTATATAAATACCCATATGAGAATTAAAAAATAATAATTTGCATACGCTAGGTTCTTAAAGACTGTTGACCGTTACCATACCTTGCCCTGTTGGGCATTATGTATTAGGTCGCACACCTGCCTGTGTAGTCTGCTACAGAAGGTTCCATACCTGGGTGTAAATTGGTTAAGATTAGGCCACACATCTCAATGGATTGGTCACTATATTTATAGGGACCACCTACTTGTGTAGTGTGTGAAAGACTAGGTCGTTCATGTGTAGACCGCTATAAATAAGGATGCACAACTGATTGTGTGAGTCGCTTTAGATTAGGTAACATACCTGCATGTGTAGTGTATTAAAGACTAGGCCATGCATGTGCAGGCCACTCTAAATATAGATGTACTATTGATTGTGTGAGTCGCTTTAGACTAGGTAACATACCTGCACGTGTAGTTTATTAAAGACTAGGCCATGCATGTGTAGGCCACTCTAAATAAAGATGTACTACTGATCGTGTGAGTCGCTTTAGACTAGGTAACATACCTGCATGTGTAGTTTGTTAACGACTAGGCCATGCATGTGTAGGCCACTCTAAATAAAGATGTACTACTGACTGAGTGAGTCGCTTTAGACTAGGTAACATACCTGCATGTGTAGTTTGTTAACGACTAGGCCATGCATGTGTAGGCCACTCTAAATAAAGATGTATTACTGATTGAGTGAGATTAGGTAACATACCTGCGTGTGTAGACCATTATTGATGAGCCCAGTTACATGCATGTATAGGTCGTAAAAGAATGTGTGTGCGGGTGTAATTTTAACGTCGCACTTTGATGTATATGTTCAATATACCTACCAAAAGCTGCATACTAAATACAAATGTACCCGTAAATAATCAGAGCTGGGTCAGACAATCAAGTGAATGGTACCACCGGCTTGACAACCAAAATCATTAAAACATCCGGAATACACAGTTACCACAACACAATATCACACTTGTAATACCGAGATCATTTTGGTTGGTACGTTTAAACAACGGCACCCACCGTTTCTTGCCCCTGATATAGGCCTCCCAGTGTAGTTTGTCAAAGACTTGGAGATACACGTGTAGGCACCTATACATAAGGCTGCACAGCTGATTGTGTGAGTAGGTTACATAGCTGCATGTGCAGGTCATTACTGATAGGCCGAATTACATGCATGTGTAGGTTGTTAACGAATGTTTGCGTGGGTGTAATTTTAACATCGAACTTTGTTGTATCTGTTCAATATACATACTAAAAGCTCCTACTTAATACCTGTAAATAATCAGAGTTGGGTCAGACAATCAAGTGAATGATACCACCGGCTTGACCACGGAAACCATTAAGTCCATAATGACACCAGTTCTAACCTGGAGTAAACTGGTACCAAAACATACTTGTAATACCGGGGAGGTGGGATAGCCTAGAGGTTAAAACGTTCGCTCGTTACGCCCGGGTTTTTGATCCCCCACATGGATCCTATGTGTGGAGCCCTTTTCTGGTGTCATTTTATTGTTGGAATATTGCTAAAAGCGGCGTAAATCCCAATCATTCACTCACTCACTTGTAATACCGAGATCATTTTGGTTGGTACTTACAGCAAGCATGGGCCACTGGTGATGTGTGTGACAGACAATCCGCACCGTATTGGGGAATTGTGTTGATAGCTTGGAACCTCAACTACAGTAGGTACGTGTGTGCACGTATTGCACATGTCAAGTGTCAGGATGCATGCTGTGGATTAGGATGCATGTGAGATGCTATGGGTTTGGCTAAAGATTGCAAGCTGTTCAACATGTCAATACATATTAAATAGTCATTACAGCGTTAATGTGATCTTGTTATCAGAATTTAGTCCCACCATTACGTGTCTTGAATGACAGGATAATTCCGCACGTGACGCAAATGATGGGTGTAGTACATATGAAATTAACTTAAGCGTTCTAGTGCACCAGAAGGCAAGAAAGCAGAATTTTAAGAAAAAGGATTTCAAACGGATCGGTTAGTTGGTTGGTTGTTGTTTAACGCCGCACTCAGCAATATCCCAGCTACATGACGGCGTTCTGTTAATTATCGAGTCTGGACCAGACAACCCAGAGATCAACAACATGAGCATCGATCTACGCAACTGGGATACGATGACATCTGTCACCCAAGTCTAAGACTAAGATTTCCATATCTATGGCAAGGGAAGAATCACATTTGATTGGGAACACAAAGATCAACTCCAAGCAAAAGATACTTTACTTTATATCACTCAACTCGTGAAAATTGTTTTCAAGTTTGTCAGTTCATTATCTGTTCTAGACTGGCGGGGCGCTGGGGTAGCCTTGTGGTTAAAGCTTTTGCTCGTCACGCCGAAGACCCGGGTTCGATTCCCCACATGGGTACAATGTGTGAAGCCCATTTCTGGTGCCCCCCGCCGTGATATTGCTGGAATATTGCTAAAAGTGGCGTAAACCCGTACTCTCACTCTCTCACTCAACTCGTGACAATTATTTTCAAGTTTGTCAGTTCATTATCTGTTCTAGACTGGCGAGGCGGTAGGGTAGCCGAGTGGTTAAAGCGTTCGCTCATCACGCCGAACACCCGGGTTCAATTCCCCACATGGGTACAATGTGTGAAGCCCATTCCTGGTGTGATATTGCTGGAAAAGCAGCGTGAAACTAAACTCGTTCACCGCCCACTCTAGACTGGCTATTCCGTGCATGTTGTTCAATCACGGGAAATTGTAATGTTAAAATCCAGCTTAATTGTTATTGAACATTAGGATTACGGTGTTACTGGCACACCCTTTCGAAGCTTAAACACATTAATACAAATCAATAGACTTGTGCATTATGTAGCCGCTCTAATCTATGCAGCTGTAACGGCATGCACTATAAAGACGTCCTGGATCTGCCTTCTAGCTCCATATGCAGACGTGCTGGACTGCAAGGTGTCTCTTCAGTGCAGGTGAGCTTTCTCTTTCCGATTCTCATCCATAAAAGGGCGTTATGTTGCTTTGAACAGTACATCTGTTACATCATGGTCAAAGCGTTGCAGGTTCGGGGTTTTAATAATTTAGGTGTGAAAGCCAAGTGGTTAATGTAGAGACAAGCATTAATCCCAGTTTGAAACCTGCATGCATGTGTTTGGTGAAATCCGGGTTCGAATTGCTCTTAAGCAACTCATGCTTGCCGTAAGAATAGGCGACTAACGGGATCGGGTGGTCATGGTCGCAGACTTGGTTTACACATGTCACTGTATCCCATGCCCATGTTGTTGATCGATGCTCATGTTGTTGATCACTGGATTGTCTGGTCCAGATTATGTACAGTTGAAATAATGCTGAGGGCAGCGTTGAATATCAAGCTAAAGGTATTTCTGCTTAAAACGCCCTGTAAGTCTCATTGAGCGAATAAAGGACAGCCTGCGCGTCTTCGATGTTAACCACAACAGTAAAACCCATGATGTAGGGTATGGTGAAAACCTAGAGAGATAATATCGTCGAACCGGGGTTCGAACCTACAATGACATGTATCAGATGACCCCGACATTACAATGCACATGTTCCTGTTTTTTAGCTGGAATAATGCGGAAGAATGTGTTGTACATTCGGAATGACAAAATACTCTCCACAAGCCTGTGTGGCAAGAGAGATGTCTTCAACTTCCAAATATTCGATTTCCCTTTAAGGCTGAGCTACATTCCTGCATGCCGCTCAAGCCTCGGTATAAAGCCTTTTGCGTTTTCCAAGATTTCAAAGAGTGAGTTTATCGTCACATCGGCAATATTTCAGCCATATCGTGACAAGAACAATTAATTCTTATACATAGTAATTAATGGTAAATTATAATTCAACGAAGTCAACGAAGGACAGTAAAATAACTAGATTATCACAGATATGAATTTAAAGCCAGTAATTAAATTTAAAACAGTTTAACTATAGATGACAATAAAATATAAAGATTGCCAACAACTGAAGGTAGATCACCATACCAGGGACCATGGGGACTTACAGTACATTTGCTTCCTGCATGGGCCCTACCTGGATTTACATCATTCCTTCAGCCGTTAGCAATTGAGACAAATCTGGCCATATAGTAAAATCACACATATTCTACGATTAAAAAAAGTGGAGAGTTTTAATTTACCTTGAATGTTTTGGGACTTACGTACCCTCTCAGGAGGACACTAATTTTACAGTCCGTTAACCCCTTTTGAGGATACAGCCACTAACAATCTGAGTTACTAACTTAAACTTCCAATCATAAAATATTTATCTATTTACAAATCATTCAGCAAATCCATTTCTTTTAAAAATGCTGGAACTAAATGAGAACTGATATTCTTAAAAAGATCCTTCATAGTTCGTGATTTGAAATAGTTATTCCTTGTGATGGAATATTCAATACAGTCAAGCAGGTATTCATGAGTACATCTAGTATGGCCAACACGACATCGTCGCATGATGACCTCTTCAAATCTGGAATGACAACCCAAGTAGGTGTAACCAATATAGGGTTTTATTGCATGTAATGTAATGATACCTACTTGGCTGTCCCACAGATCACGGATGTAAGTTCTAATGCTAGCTTTGCAATCAGAGTATGGTATAAGAACTGGTGTCACCGATTTGTTGAGTGCTGCTTTGGCAGCAAGATTGGCCATTGTGTTCCCAGAAATGCCAACGTGGCTGGGTAACCAACAGAGGACGATGTCGTATTGGCCAGTAGCAAGATCATTATACAATTCAATAATTTCAATTGAAAGTGGATGTTTGCAAGAAAGATCTTTAATCGCCTGAAAGAGAGTCCGAAAAGATAAAATATTCTTGTGTATTTTGGGTGTTTTTGATATATTTCAAGGCTGTTAACATGGCGTTTGCTTCTGCGGTAAAATTAGAGCTGTTATCTGGTAATTGAGAAGATATTGTTCTGGATCCATTGGCAGTGGCACAGGCAACAGCGAGATTTCAAAGAGCGTTAAACAGCTCTTGCTCAGAGTGAGTGAGTATATATGGTTTTACGCCGCTTTTAACAATATTCTAGTAATATCACGGCGGGGGACATAAGAAATGGGTTCATACATTGTGCCCATGTGAGAATCAAACCCAAGCTTTCGGTTTGACGAATGAACGCTTTAACCACTAGGCTACTCCACCGCCACGCTCTTGCTCAGAAGCTGGTTCATCAGGGTTACATTATTCAAGGCCTAAGTGTAGCTTTAAAAAAGGTTCCATATGAACCATATGTTCCCGTGTTGTTTTGAGGTGAGCAATTGCCAAGCCCTTGTATTTCGGATTGCCACTCGTGGGCAGAATACGCTCAAATTTTCGTGAACACCTGGTATCATAAAGACAGGGCCATTTGTTTCACCAGTTTGCCAGCAATACGTGGTCTGTAAATCGTCGAGTAAATAGTCACAGCAGGTCCAGCGATTGATATAATGAGCATCAATCTACACAATAGAGATGCCATGGGGTATGTCAACCATGTCGGCGAGCCTGACCACCCGATTCCTTAGATACCTCTTGCGGCCAGTTTGGGGTTCTGAAGATCAATTCTAACGCAGATCTTCATGGGTCTCTTTGACTCTTTGACTTCATGGGTCGGATAGTCCATGGACCTTGGTATTTGGTATTTTCAGATATGGGAGAAAAAGCTGTAAGACTTTGGATAATCCATTCTGAGAGATAGTAACAGTGGTGGTGCCTGGATATTTCATGATGAAACTGTAAATTGTTTGGTAACCTTTGCCTTTTGCACACCAGTTGAAAATACTGTCAAACGACAAACGAAGTTAATGTTCAAGTGCAAATTAATGACCTCGATATTACTCACTTGTCTGTTCAGACACTATATGTCCAACATTGTTGTGCTTTTACCAACAAATACTGAGTTTGGTAACCTGGCTAGCTATTCTCGAAACGTTCGTAGCCTTACGAACTTCTTAAGCCCATTCTTTACATTGGCTACAATCAAAGTTAAGAATTCTTAGGGCTACGAACGTTTGGAGAATAAGGGCACTGAAATGTAGTGTTTTGGTCTTGTTCGTAGAGCCAGGGCTACAAGTCAGTTGAAGTCCAGCAAACGTTGGTCACGGACAGTCCATGGACGGGGGACCGTGTTCGGCAGCTTGACTCCGCATTCGTAACTACTCGTCCCTTTCCGTAACCTGAAAGAAGACTCGTACCCTTCTCGTAGCCATGTCCGGGAGAAATATCCCCCCAGCCAATCAGAATTGTAGAGAAGAACTTGGGTCAAAATACTTAGTTGAAATAATATTCATTTCGGCTTGTATAATTCTTTCCCAGACACTTCAAGTATATTTTAATTATTGTATCGTCTTCCTGGGTTTCCTGAATTTTTATAGCCAGGATATATTAACATTATGGCGTAGGAAAGTATTTAAGCATGTTAAAATAACCTTTGAGGTAATTTCTTGGCCTGGATGCCATGTTTGTTTTCCAAGTAAATTAAAGTTACATGCCCTTGAAAATAGTTCGGCGACAAGACTATTTCTTTCTCTCTGCGCTTTTGCGTTCAGAAAGGTTCAGTAAAATGGCAACGAGAAGGGCACGAGTAGTTACGAATGTTTGACTCCGGAGAGTTTCTGGGACTCCCAGAGTGGAGAGTGCCCCACAACGGAGCACATGTGGTCTCTAGCGAGTTTGTTCAATATTACCTCTGTTTACCCAGCAGTCAGTGGGTACCCAGTGTGATAAGTCAGTTAACATTCCAGGGTTAACCGCGATAATAATGTCTCAGCGCTTCGAGCAAGCCAAGTGCGTGCGTAGGGATAATTTATATAAATAATCAATAGACCATCATTTCCATTGTACGTTTCAGAGATGTCCATGGCAACTATCCTATCGGTCTTTGCGTTACTTTCGATTACCTGCGTTCAGGAGGCAAGAGCACAAGGTAAGTAAGCTACTGTACACGAAAAGTTCATTAATGTTGATTGACATATTTCCAAATATTCCAAATGATTGTCTACAGCATGGAAATGGTTTTAAACGTTTACATGATACCTTATGCCATGTATGTATGGCGATTTAACACCATTTCAATGAGAATTGAAGTGAGCGCTCATTCCGTTTGTAGTGAGTGAGTGAGTGAGTTTAGTTTACACCGCTTTTAGCAATATTCCAGCAATATCACGGCGGGGGACACCAGAAATGGGCTTTACACATTGTACCCATGTGGGGAAGCGAACCCGGGTCTTCGGCGTGACGTTCGAACGCTTTAACTACTAGGCTACCCCACACACCCCTCATTCCGTTTGTAATACATTAGACAGTTTACTATTTCAAACCATTTTAAAGACTAAAAGACACGTCTGACTTAAATGTTTATGTACAGAAATTGATCGGACACTGTATAAACTTCCATCAGGTGGAATGTATACAACAGTTATATTAAACACTTGCCCGAATTCCCTTGGTAGATAGAACGGTCTGAAAGACACAGTTAAGAGTTCGATATTGGGTGTACACACAGTATCTCGAACAGCATAATTAGTCCACCATTTAGAATTGACATACATGAATACGCCGCCTCCACTAGATTTACCGGCTGCCACTTCATCTCTGTCCAGCCGTATCGGGTAACCAAATCCATCGAGACAAAGACTTGCATTCGCAATACTGTCCGTTAGCCATGTTTCCGAGAAGCAAAGAAGGCAGATGTCTTATATCGATGTAGATACGTTACACATGCTTCAAGCTCCGTAAATTGTTTCCGTAGACTGCGTACGTTAGCGAGAACTAGTGTAGGTAGAGGGAGTCTGTACTGTCTAGCCCTAACCCGGCGTCTCACTCCACCCCTCTCACCTCTTTTCCCCTTTTTCTGTGAATTTCCAGTGTCACATTCCGGTGGTATATCCAGTCTTAGTGAGCTGATATCAGTGTGATTCCGGAGTTTCAGGAGTTCTGCCCGTTCGTAAGAGAGTACTGGCGTCTGGCTTGGTCCGCCATTGTTGACGTCCATGACAGGCCATGTTGAACATACACCACTGAAGTGGTCATAAATCAACAGAAGTGTTGAAACCACACAGACAGTTCTCAGCAATATCTTGTCAGACATACTTCGTTAGTCTTTATGCTCAAAATGAGCACTTATGCGGCATTAAAACACTCAAAAACAAGCAAAATTCCTAAAGCAAACATTAAAACACCCAAAAAACAACCTGCATTCGTAAAGCAAACAAGACAGGCGATACTTAAAAGAACTGGCGCCAAATAACTTGATCAAATGTTGACTATAAAATAGCTTCTGGAGTAATGGCAAATAGAATCATGAATGTTCTATCACATATTATTAGTGAAACGCAAACGGGCTTTCTAAAGGGACGTTTCATTGGGGGAAATACAAGAATATTATATGATATCATGAATTACTATGAAATACACTAAATGCCAGGACTTATTATAACAGTAGATTTTAAAAAAAAGCTTTTGACAATGTTGAATGGCATTTCATAGATAAAGCATTAGAAGCATTAAATCTTTCTCTCAGACAATGGATTAAATTGTTCCAATATAATAGTAACAGTGTAATAATAAGCAAGGGGCAGATTTCAAATTATTTTAGTCTTGAAAGGGCTGTAGGCATGGCGATCCTATTTTCCCCCATCTATTTATCATTCGTGCAGAATTATTATCCATATCTATTAAGAATGCCATCTGAATAAAAGGTGTAGATGTTAATGGGGTTGAATATTTCAAATATGCAATATGCCAAACACCCGCAAATTTCACCTTAGAAGGATCACAGGAGGGACTCTCGGAACATTTCAATGAATGAGCGGCTTTTCTGTGTTGTTGTTTTTGTCCATCTGTTATTATCCACTCAAAATATATCAATTCCTTACACGTGCTTTTAATAATCTGAACTTTTATAAGTGGTGCGTTTTCAATGATGTTCAGTATATTTCAGATTATTAACTAACTGCTCTCTTCTCTACTAATATCTCTACTCGGCTAGGTCAGGTGATGTATCATTATCTGTTGTTTCAGTTCAGTGCACTTCCTGGGCTATCCTATTACCTTAAAAGGGGTGATGAGGGGTTGTTGTTTTAACAATGTGTGGCAGTATTGGGATGTGGAAGTTTTGGGATATAACCTATTGGAACAATACAAGATTTTGCTAATGCATCCGGTTTCAAAATAAATTGTAGCAAGACCAAGGCTGTTTGGTTTGGTTCCCCAAAAATTTCAAATAAACATTTTTGTCCAAATTTGCTTTTGCAATGGTCAAAAGAACCTTTTAAGATTCTAGGGATAATGTTTACGACAGACTTAAAATAAACGATTTCCTTGAATTTTGATAAACAAATTGTTAAAGCAAGACAGATCTGCTGTTCCTGGTCAAAAGAATTACTACCATTAAATGGTATAATAACGATTATCAAATCACAAATAAACCTTCTTTAAATCTCTAAACTCAACCTTGTTTATGTATATTTGGAACAGAAAACGAAATAAAATACTAAGAAGAATGTTGACGAATGATGATTCAGAAGGAGGTCGTGGCATGGCTGATGTTGAGGCTGGTTCTAAAATTAAATGATTAAATTTTATACCCAACTCATGGATTAAGTTATCAAAAGTTAACCTGGTTAACAGAACAAATTCAAATATTAACTAAGATTCTCATGGAAATTATCTCATCACCACATTGTAAATGTGTTTATACTGATTCGTATGATGTTGTATATGTTCTCTTCAAGATCGTACTTCTAAATGGAAATCAAAGTTGGATGCACACATAACAGAAAATTACCTTTCCCAATGTTTTGAAACAATGCGATTGTGTGGACGGAATTTCCACTATAAACTCATCCATCGTTTCATAGCATCAAAATAAAAAAAATTCAAAATAGGATTGATAGAGGATAACCTTTGAACATTTTGCCAATCAGAAAGTGAAACACTAGAACATTTATTTTTTTTCTGTTGAAAAGTTCAAATTATGATAGATGAGTTTAAAATTTTGGTATGAAATTAGAACCTATTCAAAATAAGACCTAAATAGGAATAATTTCCTTCTTGCAGATCCAAAAATGCATATCCTTGAAAAACATCTGCTTATAATAACCAAGCGTTATATTCAAAATTGTCATTACAATAAGTCTAATTTGCCGAAAAATGGGCCCGCTACAAATATAGGTATCTTATAAGACGCTTCATTTACATTAATAAAGCATACGACTTTATGAATACCAACTTCGTGTTTATTGCATAGAGCGACGTTTGGATGTAGATTCTTACACCGTTTTCAAGCTGAGAGTGACAACAACTAATAGTGGAGCAGATAACAATCGTTCACTTCTCGAAACAAGCACCAAAATTGGTACACATACTCCTGGGGGATTGCTCTTTTGATAAAACCCCTTAGCCACCTAGAAATTCAAGATGGCGGCAATTTTTTAAGATGGCTGATACACAGAAATATTGCATTTCAAAATAAAGTCGCAAAGTATTTGAATGATCTTGGTGTTAAATCATACATTTTTGACTATGCAGAATCCGAATTTTGAACTATATTCCTACTCTCTATCTTCCTTGTAAAATATCAGTCCCGGAATCATAATTAGGGTAAAAAGTGACCTTATCATAGGCATCAACAGTTCGATATAGTTTGGATGTACATGTTGGCAGTAGGCTTACACGTTATGTCTTGCCGCCTGGATGAGTTTCTGCAGCTGCAAAGTGCCGTGCAGTTCAGACCAAAGCAGCAGCATTTGCATCGACCGCAGGATTCCGACTTACATCCACACTTCAGTCAAGTGCTGGCAACTCTTTGCAATGGGTGGGAGCACTGTCTAAACGATCTGCCACAGATCTCCTTTCTTAGTCCAGCCCAAGTTGACAGGAGCCTGAGCTTCAGGTTGACGTACTGTTGACAGACTCCAGATGCAGCCCTCCTGGTTGGCAGCACGCTCCAGGTGCTGCTCGGTTTGGAGGAATGGCTTCGTACGGCCTCTGCTTCCGAGCAGGCATGTCTAACGCTGGTTCCATGGAAAAAAATGGTCGGTGTCGTTGCAGTGGGATTGTGGTCTATGTTGTCCGTGGCGGCTGTGGTGAATTAGATAGCATTTGGGACACTAAACTAATTATTTAGCAATACTAAACTAACTATTTAATTGGGTTTCACAGCAGCGTTGCCACCAGTGTGCCCTGGTCTACACCTTCCGCTGCAAGTCTATGTACGTCCAAGTGTTTCAACGCCCCTCCACCCCTACTTCGTGTCATGTCCAGTTTAGAAGCTTTTCACAGAAAGATGACACACACACACACACACACACACACACACACACACACACACACACACACACACACACACACACACACACACACACACACACACACACACACACACACACACACACACACACACACACACACACACACAAACAAACCCCATCTAACACAACTGCAATATAAGTTACCATGCATTTTACCAGGCGTAACATGAACCTCATTATTTCGCCGAACATTAGTATTTTGGGACTGATACATGGTACAAGGAAGCCAGTGAATGAGTCCATGGTTCAAAATTCTGATTCCACATAGTCAAAAATGTATGATTTGACACCAAGGTCGTTCAAATAGGACAGGTCTCTGCGATTTTATTGCGAAATGCAATAGGTCTTTATATTCAATGGCGGCAATGGCCGCCATCTTGAATATTTTGGTGGCAAACGGGTTTTATTAAAAGAGTAATCCCCAAGGAGTATGTGTGCCAGTTTTGGTGCTTGTTTCCAGAAGTGAACGATTCTCCTGAAATTGTCAGATAGTTGCTCCAGTAAATATTGAGAAGTATAGTACGACTAGAAATTATTGAGAATTTGAGGAATATGTTTTATTGGATTTCTAGTATAAACAACCTTGACCAGCTATCAAGTGCTTGGTTTCATTCAAGAGAGACAACTCCGTTAATCCTTTTTCATTAGTTTGTGAAGAGTTATCCCCCTTTGTTTACTTGCTAGCAGACGACATTTTCAGTGATCCTCAGTATGGATGATTTAGAGAAGAGGAAGTTGATTTTAAGGTATTATAACAAGGACATCAGATCAGCTAAAGTGATTTCAAGTAGAACAGGCATCCCTTTGTCCACTGTTTATCGTGTTTTGAAAAATATTGCAAATGGATATGGCATTGAGCGCCAGGGAGGCGCAGGTAGCCCAGAAAATTGACTGTCGGTGACAGGAGGCGGCTTGGTATTCTTGTTTAAAAAAAACAAACGAAGGAGTTTAGAAAACTTAAGGCTGGATATGATTGATTGAGGAACTATGGCTGTCTGTAAGGAGACAATTAGAACTGAGCTGCATGCAATGGGTTGGCGGAAAAGTCGAGGAATTCCATCACTGATCATGAAACCTGAACAAAAGGAGTGAAGGTTGAACTGGTGCTTACAGCATAGAAATTTTTAACTGGGACAATGTGATTTTCTCAGATGAAAGTTCTGTGTGGCTGTTTCCTAATACACTGAAATTCTGGACCAAACAAACTGAAAAACCTTTGTATCAGCGCCCAAAGTACAGTCCGAAATTTAACGTGTGGGGTGGCATATCTGTGTTAGGGGCAACGCCCCTCTGTGTATTTGAAGGGAATATGAACAGTGAGCGGTACACATATATTCTCGAGGGACATTTACTTCCATCTGCTCACGTGTTCTATGGAAATGTTTGGATTTTCCAGCAGGACAACGACCCAAAACATCGTTCAAAGCATTCACAGGCCTGGTTTCGGACAGAAAATATGAGCTATAGCCCTGACCCAAATCCATTAGAAAGGTTTGGGGACTTATGAAGGAAAGTGTCAATAAGAAAAATATTGCTGAAATGAAAAAAGCGGTGGTCCGATATTGGGACAGCATGGACCACGACTTTCTAACTTCTTTGATCAGTAGTATGCCCCGCCGCATTGAAGCCTGCATTGCTGCCCATGGTGACTTGACAAAAAACTAACTGTTCACCTGTGTTTGAATCTGGAGTTATGTTCTGCTAATATTCACATTTAATACGTGAGTAATGAGTGAAAAAAATGTAAACAAATTACAATCTTTAAATTCTCAATAATTTCTTGTTGTACTATATATGAAATTTTAGGGAATACATGAAATGCCTGGGGGTCACAGTGATTGAAATCACTGACTCTTTTAGGGATTACGTTAAATCCCTGGTTTTACACATTCCCTGTAACATATATAGATAGCGTGTTGTGACAAACAGAAGTTCAACATTAACAAGAGCATGTGCGTGAGTGAGTGAGTGAGTTAAAATTTAGCAGCAAAATCGGCCATTGTGTTACCAGAGATTTCAACATGGCTGGGTAACCAGCCAGTAGCAAGGTCATTGTATAATTCAATTATTTCTATTAAAAGTCGATGTTTGCAAGTAAGATTTTTAATAGCCTGAGTCTGGAAATATTATGTATTGTTTAAATTTGGGGTGTTTTTTTTCATATATTTAAGCGCTGTTAATATGGCGTTTGCTTCTGCTGTGCAAATAGAGCTGTTATTTGGTAATCGAAAATATATTGTTCTGGATCCAATGACAAAACAAAAGCATGTATTTGAACCGCAAGTGGTACATAATTGGATGAGGCAAGTTAAGGTAGTAAGAAAAACAAATAGCACAGGTGATGATACCAATAACTAGGAGGGATTAAGTTGTGAAAGCAGGAAAAAAACAGGCTGATAAGGTGCTAATGGTCATGAGGTGGCCCGGTGGGCAAGATGGCTAAGGCGCCAGGCTAGTGATCCAGCGAGGTTGAGGTGTCGGGATCGAGCCCACTTGTGACCGGGTGTAAAAACCTTTGAGTCAACTTTGCGTGTAGACCCTTTCAGTGTTGTCACAACCCCTAGTGTACAGTACACAACCCTGTGCACTTAAAAGAACCCACGAATCCGTTGGTATATGACCAGATGGTGGCCACATGAATACGTGCAAACACCTAGTTGCGGGTACAGCAACGTGCAGTGAACTTGGACAAAGTACTGTGACTATGTGTCGCAGTCCACCCAGCTGGCAATGGGTACCTAGGATGAGAAAGCCACAATAACTCGGTGCGCCTAGGGGCTGCAAGAGTTGTATACTCCCCAGGGAAGTTGAGATTGATAATACGATGTGCCATTGAGATTGAGATCCAATGATCGAAGAAAAAATATCAGCGCCTTGAGCATGCACTAGTTGCCTGGATATGTGCGCTATATAAATATCCTATAATAATAATGATGAAATACTAATTCTTGGTGGATAGGATTTCAACTTTGTTGAATTGGATTAAATGACTGTATTTTTGTTGGTGTTCTGGGAGGGCTGATTTGTTGTCTGCCTCGGAAGAAGTCATATGCTTTATTATAGACTCATCAACTTCTAGAATGCCGATCAAACAATTAACAGTTACGTGAAACTGTTGCTTCTTTATGTCAAGTCCATCCCAATGTACGGGTCGTAGCTACCATTATAAAAAAGTCCGGTTTACACAGGAATTTAGCTAAAAAATATTTTTCTAATTCATGCCAATAATACCTCAAATATTACCTAATACAAAGCTTTGCAAGCTTTCGGGCTTACACAAAAACAACTGGCATGATACGCGCCTGATGTTACAATAAAATATGTTCAGAATTACATAATTTACCTCCATAATAGATGTCTAGCAATTCATTTACAATATTAGTGAGTTAAGTTTTACGCCGCACTCGGCAATATTCCAGGTATATGGCGGTGGTCTGTAAATAATAGTCTGGGCCAGACAATCTAGTGATCAACAGCATGAGCACCGATCTGCGCAATTGGGAACCGATGACATGTGTCAACCGAGCCAGCGAGCCTGACCACCCGATCCCGTTAGTCGCCTCTTACGACAAGCATGGGTTACTGAAGGCTCATTCTAACCCGGACCTTCACGGGTTTTGCAATATTAGGGAGAATTAGGTTTACAAATGCAGTCTAAACAGTCAACCTCTACTGTACAACACTTTACATTCGTTACCCTGGTTCATAGTTTGTAATTTGTTTTCACCAATATTTATCTGATAGAACAGGCATAAATTTAACAGACGGTTCTTTAAGATGACCCGTCTGCTTAAACGCATTACAGTAATAGCATAATATTTTAATTTATAGATCTTATCAGTGTCATAGTTACCCATACAGAATATGCTGCTGTGGGTTTCGAAAGTACAGCGATCCTAGACCAGAAGTGGGTGAATTTAGTTTTACGCCGCTTTTTACAATACTCAAGCAATATTACGGCGGAGAACACCAGAAATACCCATGTGGGGAATCAAACCCGGGTTTTCAGCGTGACTAGCGGACACTTTAACCGCTAGGCTATCCCACAGTCCCCCCTCAACGCATTTAAAGATGAAGTATTTATTTGCTCAACAAGATATTATAATACATGAGGCATGGTTACTTTTTCTCATTGTACTTGATACACCCAAAACCAAAAAACAACAAAAATAAATACATATACAAAACAATACAACCCCCCCCAAAAAAACAACAACAAAACAAAACAAAAACAAACAACAAAAATAAAAACAATACCAGTGTCATATGGATCCAGCTGATTTCAGTGATTTATTCATTTATTATTAAATTACATTTAAATATATTTTTGTTTCAAATTATTATATTTGGCGGCATTAGTTCCACTGCGTCTTCAGTGAACCAGTTATACCTGTGACAGAATGAGAGATGATAATTTTTCTTTTTCTCCAACGACGTCATTAGATTATAGTGAACCGTTTTGTTATCCCCAGTTATGCGTTTTGCGGGGGGTATTAAAATGGACTCCGTCCGTCCGTGCGTCCGTGCACATTTGTCTTATCCGGAACAGAACTTTAAAACCGTTCATTATTTCTTCACCAAACTTGGCACATAGATAGATCTGGTGGTGAACTGGTGCCTCCTGGTAGTTTTGGATTTCTGAATAAAATATGTTTTGCGTTTCCATGCCAACAAATTTGGTTTAAGTTGAAATTGGTGGAAGTGCTCTTTCCCGGAGCAGAACTTAAAAACATTCACTATTTCTTCACCAAACCTGGCACATAGATAGGTCTGGTGGTGTACTGGTGCCTTTTGGTAGGTCTGGAATTTCTAGAGCAGAACTTAAAAACCTTTCAATAGTCTCCTTCCACTGTGCTATATACATGCTAAAACATTTGACATAATCATAACTAGTAGACATATTCATGATGAATGTTTTGCCATTGCGGGGGATATTCATGGCTTTGTCTTCTTGTTGATGTATCAAAAAAGTAACGTCTGAAACAGACTTTTCTATGTGTACAGGTGTAGCCTAGTGGTTAAAGCGTCCGCTCGTCACGCCGAAGACCCGGGTTCGATTCCCGATATGGGTACAATAAATCCCATTTCTGGTCCTCCGATGTGATGTTACTGGAATATTGCTAACAGTGGCGACAACTAAACTCAATCACACACACTAAAACTCGTGATGCTTCTTGTCCTGCGCAGAATTTGTACCTCTAACTTACCGAGTTTCTTGTTTATTGTTCACAAACGACACCAAAACACATTGATATTGCTACAACATTGCTAAAAGCGGCGGAAAACTAAATTCACTCACTATGTGTTTGTTTCAGCTGGTGTAGTATGCATTATGCGAATGGAAGACAATGTTCCTGAGAACCTGGGTCCCTTTATTTTCGAACTTGAACGAAAATCAGGCTTTGTTGGAAATGTTACTGTCAGCTATACCATAACGGACGTAAGTACAGGGCCTGCAGACCTTATCGGACCAAGGACCGGGAGCATCACCTTAACAGATGGACAGACAACGGCGAATCTTTCCGTTTTCATAAACGACGATAAGGTAAGGGCTCGGTCAGATATGGGCGTCTCGGGGTGATACGGGGCAATATGGAAAAGGGAGGGTGATAATCTCTACACATACAGGATGCAGTCATACGAGTGAGTGAGTGAGTTAAGATTTTTTAAGTCACATCGGTAATATTTAAGCCATATCGTGACTAAAAACAAGTTTAATTTTATAATAAATATGGGTAAATTATAAGAAAAACCTGTCAACGAAGGACAGAAAGAACAACTAGAATATCACAGTTGTAAATATAAAACTAGAATGTAAATCTAAAATATTTTAGTTACAGAAGACAATACAATATAAAAACTAGGATATGGATTGCGAACAGCTGAAGGTTGGGACCATGGAGACTAACAGTACATTTGCTTCCTGCATGGACCCTGGCTAGATTTACACCATCCCTTCAGCTGTCAGCAAGTTTAGACAATTTAGCCATAAATCAGAATAACATATATTCTACGGTTAAAAATAATGGTATGTTTAAATTTACTTGAATATTTTGGGACTTACATACCCCCACACGAGGGCAATCATTTTCCAATACTTCAACCCCTTTTGAGGATACAGCCACTCACAATCTCAGCTGCTCAATTAAACTACCAATGAAATATTTATCTATTTACATATCATATATAATTTTTTTGGGTAACAATTCAAATTCTTTTAAAAATGCAATTATTAAATGATAATTGACGTTAAAAAGACCCCTTACTGTTTTGACACTGAAATACTTATCGACGTAATACGACAAATCAATCGTTTAAACTTCTCGCTTGCAAGTGTTTCGATTCATATATAACTTTGTCAATCTTCTATGTTTACAGCTACAGGAAGATGCTGAACAATTCACCGTTACTCTGACTGGCCAAGTAGGCACCGAAACACAGTCGACTGCCGTTATCTTTGATGATGATGTTTGTAAGTGTGTTTTTTTTTTCACCTTTATAGTTCCCATGGTCCCTAGTATGATGATCAACCTTCAGTTGTTGGCGACCAATAGCCCATTTTTACATTACATTGTCTAAGATAGTTTTCTACATTTTAAAATATATGTTAACTAGTTTAGACTTTCTGTAACAGTGTATTTTTTACAGTCCTTTTCGACAGATTTAATGGTGAAACTTAGTCACGATATGGCTGAAATACTGCCCACGTGACTAAAATTCTTCACTCACTCACTCATAATAACCTCCAAACCTGACTTTCAGAACCGTTAATATTGTCACCCTGGGGTACAGGTGTTTACACAGATCGGTTGACTTCCCAGATTATGATATGATGATACTTAGAGAATAATCATCGAGGTACGAGTGATTACGGGAAATATGCCCGAGTTGAAATAGTGTTCACAGTGCCTAGCCTTGGCGAGGCACCGAACATTATTTTAACGAGGGCATATTTCCCGTAATCACTCGTACCGAGTTGGTTATTCTATTCATTACCCATGATGTAATTTAAAAAGAAGAAACACGAAATAAAAATCACCCGGAGACAGGACTTGTGACATCAAACAGCTGATTCGTATTCATGCGCGTATTAAACGTAACTTCTCCAGCGGTAATAACATAACTACGCTATGACAAAAAGTACCTCGTAAAATCGCTTTAAAATACAACAATAATATATTTTATGGAATAATTTAATATGATAAAGATGATCTTTTAAAAGCAATAACACTGAACGTGATAACAGCTAAAACGTTATTTGATCAAGTAAGTGCGCCGGAACATCGTTCATTCATGACTGACGTGTGTCTAGTGAAGGTGTAGTGTTAAAGCACACTTTGGCAAAAACCTGTCAATTTTTGGGAAAGTCAACGGTTACAAGTTGGGAAATCTAGAAGACAACCATCCCACGAATACATCTAGAAAACGCTTTCTGTCAAGAAACTCAACAAGTTTGAAGATTATAAAAAACATTTTGTTCTGAGGAAGGCGTGCTTCAGTCACGTCAGTTCCAAGAAGGATTACAGCAGTTCCAAGAAGAATTTCTCCAGTCGGAATCCGAGTCAATGGGAAGAATATGCCTCTTTGGAGCAGATGATCGACTGACAGAGGAGTCATTCGAGATGTTGAAGTGGAATACACTACCGTAAATTGGACCTGAGAATAGTGTATGTACAGAATGAAGATTTACGGCATGCGACAACTGTGACGCCGTGGCAGACTCACTTGTCACACTTTCAGGTAACACCTTTAGTCGGTATGTTCTGCTTCTATTTCCCCGAATTCAGTTTCAACAACAAACAGGTTGTAGGAATTCAAGGGATGTAAAATTCTTATCACTCTTCCTGTTAGGTCCCCGTCAACATTTAGGTTCTAGGTCATTGGCCTTGATCGGGGTTAGCCTAATGGCGGCCATGTTTGTTTACAAACAATGCAAACTATTTCATTGTGTGTGTGTGTTTTTTTAACGTTATTTATTTCAAAAATACTACTATTTATAACGCAATTTTATTGCAAAATAATAATGTCTAATAAAAAGAGTATTCATATTCTTTAACCGTATGTTTTCTTTTTTAAATCTGGGAATGTGTGAGTACAGCACGTTCTAATTATCAATGAAAAGGTAAAAGTTGTCAATGAACGTGGATCATGAAAAGTAGTTCCATCAACCAATCATATTTCTTCTCTGCTTAGCTGCCCAATCAACGTTGAGAATCACTGAAAAGCACATGTGCAATTATCACAAAAATAATCACCTGTGTATCCAAGCCCACATGAGTAATAATATATGATAGCTATGGAAAACGTAATTGGGTAACAGACATAAAACACATGTTATCATCAATCGGCTTCGGCGATGCCTGGCATGAACACTTTGTACAACCTGATTCTCATTTTCTCCGTTCAGTTAAACAAAGACTTAAAGATATATTCCTTCAAAATTGGCCAACTAGTCTCTCATTATCTAATAAATGCTTTTACTACAAAATGATAAAAGATTCTATATATACAGAACATTATATAAATTCCAACTGGACAGTAATTTCTGTTGCTTTGTGGCGATGCTTTTTTAATCCTTGCAAGAAATCTCATCAAAATCAACATTTTCAGGTAAAGTCGATTTTTTACTTGTGCAATTGTGTAAAATCATGTTATCAACACTTTAGTTACACATTTTGACAATTGTTTTAACAAAATAGGTAATTAATAGATTTTTGAAAATACAAAACGCCAATGCGTTTCTTTTTTGGGACAGTATATTTCAGTTTTGACCATAGGGAAATATAAATCTTCACTGGCTAGATTCCGCTGCTCCGCGCATGATTTATGTTTTTAAACTGGGAGATACCAAGGAATTAAGAAAGAAAATAGAGTCTGTCAAATGTGCAACATAAATGAGGGCGAAGATGAATTACATTTTTTATGTGTTTGCCCAGCATACTTATCGTCAAGAAATACATATATAAAGAAATATTAATATGTATATCCTGTATCATTGATGAATAATTCCAGTAAAACACATTTAGAAAGCTTGTCCATATATATCAACAAAGCTTTCATTCTCAGAAAGAATGTATTTCTAGCCACACATGATTAATTATTATTAATATTAATATTAAAAAATGTCACTATAGACAACAGTACAATATAAAAACGGGTTATAGGTCACCAGCAACTGAAGGCTGATCACCATACTAGGGACCATGGGGACTTACCGTACTTTTGCTACCTGCATGGACCCTTACTGGATTTATATAAACACTTCAGCAACTGGCGATTGAGTGATATAAGTTTATCCAAAACTAAAATGACAAAAATACTACATTTTATAAATCTGGTAGATTTAAATTTCCGTTGAATGTTTCGGGACTTATGTACCCTCTCAGGAGGACAATAATTTTACAATACTTTAACCTCATTAGAGGATACAGCCACTAACAATCTAGGTTACTAATCTAAACTACCAATCATTAAAATACATCTATCTACAAAACATGTTAAACAGAATTTATCAATTAAATCAATTTCATTTAAAAAATGAGTAATTAAATGAACATTAATATCCACAATTTTTTTCATTGAAATTCTTATCCCTTGTGATGGAGAAAACAATACAGTCAAGGGTACACCTGTGAATACAACTTAAACACAAGATAGGGTAGGCTTGCACCACTGTGGGAAACTGAGTGACGGAGAACGGCTTCGGTCAGTTGAAAAGCGTGCACTACTCTATTCGTGTTTAAAGTATCTTTTTAAATGGCTCGGGTCTGACCTGATCTTGATCACATGCTCCCATACATTGAACCTTGAATAGGTGTGTGAGTGAGTGAAGATTTAAAGTCACATCGGCAATATATCAGCCATATCGTGACTAGAAACAAGTAATAATTTTAGAATAAATATAGGTATATTTTTAAAACCCTGTCAGCGAAGGACAGTAAAATCAACTAGAATATCACAGATATGAATATAAAACTAGTATGTAAGTCTTAAACAGCTTAATTACGGAAGACAATACAATATAAAAACAGGCTATATATTGCCAACAACTGATGGTAGATCACCATACTAGGGATCATAGGGACTTACAGTACATTTGCTGCCTGCATAGACGTAATAGGTAGAGCACTGGGCACCACTGTTCGGTGACTCGTTCCTTTTCAACTGTTTTGTCGATTGTGTTTTTGTATGGTCAATCTGGTTAGTCAATCATGGGGGCGGTGAGGTAGCCTAATGGGATAGCCAAATGGTTACCAAGTAACTATGCCTCATATATTATAATTATTTGTTTGGAAATTATACTTCATCTTTCAATGCGTTTAGGGGACGTTGGGGTAGCCTAGTGGTTAAAGCGGTCGTTTGCAACGCTGAATACCCGGGTTCGATTCCCCACATGGGTACAATGTGTAAAGCCCATTTCTGGCGTCCGACGCCGTGATATTGCTGGAATATTGCTAAAAGTGACGTAAAGTCATATTCACTTACTCAGTTACTCATCACGACTGTGTTTTCCCATTACTTCGCGAAATCTACGGCACAAACCCTCTATTTATCTTCTTGTAATAACTCGCGACAGTCTGTCACCATAGCTTTTCTAAACTCATGAGAATAACCACAAATCTAAACAAGGAATCTGTTGTAATGTTCTAATGGTTTAGTGATGCATTTTGTAATATAACACTGTTCAGATGGCCCATGGGGTGAATGGACCGGGGACTGCAGCGTGACATGTGGCCCAGCCAACAAGACGGAAACGAGAATAAGAGAATGTGTTGCAATATTTCCGCGAGGATGTTTTGGTCTGCCAGTACAAGAGTCCCGAGTTGTGGATTGTGGCCTACCAGGCTGTCCGGGTAAGTCACATTATAAACGACCCGTGAAGATCCGGGTTAGAAATTAAAAGTGGTCCTCAGCAATCCATGCTTGATGTAAGAGGCGATTTATGGATCGGGTGTTCACATGTCATGGTATTCCAGATTCCATAGGTCGATGCTCATGATGTCCGTGATGCCATTGTCTGGTCCAGAATCGGTACTTTCACACCGCCGTCATATAGCTGGAATGGAGTGCGGCGTAAAACAATGAACAAGGAAAAAACTCATGTCTCCTCCAAGTCATTTCAAAACCACGACCCCTCTTTAGCTTTTCTGCATTGATCTTCAGTAACCAACCCATGCTTGTTGTAAGAGGCGACTAACGGGATCGGGTGGGAAGGCTCGCTGACTTTGGATCCCTATTGGGCAGATCGATGCTCATGCTGTTGATTACTGGATTGATTACTGAGTGCTGCATAAAACTAAACTCACTCACTCTTTAGATTATCTAATTTCAAACACTACAAAATGATCTATTTTGCAGTTTTCACTCCATGGTCAGAGTGGGCTGATAATGGAACTTGCTCGATGACCTGTGGACCTGGGACAAAGATGCAGTTTCGGGAGCGGAACTGTACCGCAAATTGCCCGCCCAACGCTACATTAACTGAGACGAGAACTATGATGTGTGAATTATGTTCATGTCCAGGTGAGTACATTTGTACAAAAATACTTTTAGGCTAAGTAATAAGTGAGTTACAATTTTACATCGCATCGGCAATATTGCAGTCATATCGCGATGAAAGCAAGGTGAAATTAAATGTCTGTCAACAAAGGACAGTAAAACAGTATGTTCAGAATCACAGTTTAGGTACAACAACCTAATTCAATATAAAGAATGGTACGTTGTCAGAATGTCAGTAAGAAATTAAAACTAGGCAATAGACCACTAGCGACCAAAGATAGATCACCCTCCTGGGGATCAAGAGGACTTACGTTATACCTGCTTCCTATATGGTTCAAAGAGTGATTTAAGTCATCACTTTGGCCACTTTCAGCAAGTCTGGTGGTTTTAGGCACTTTGACTTGAGATATTTTGACCAAAAATGTCAGGTGACAATAACAAATAAGGCCCAAGAATGCGCCAACTTCAACTACTTAAACTGGTGTGCCAGTTAGAAACAGTTGAGGGTCTTTGTACTGTCTTTATTTTCTGCAAAAATGTACACAGTTAGTCTTAGATTTTGAGAACTCGAAGCCGTTAACAAGCAACAATTTGTGGATTTTATTGAGACACAATGGCAGTAGTCTCTCAATGGTGTGCATGATTGTACCGCGACAAGAAATGGTTAAAGTCGTCTACAAATCTCAGTCCGTCAACAAAATCATTTAAAACTTTGGACAAACGAGCAATTTAAATTGTCGGTAGGTTTCTATTTTCATACACTACATCTATTGGTAGCTGATTACGATCTTAATAACCACTTCAGATATCGGCATGTGGACCGAATGGGCTGATACTGGAATTTGCTCTACGACCTGTGATCCTGGGACAAAGACACAGGGTCGGACACGGACCTGTGTCAATTCCACCTGTTGTCCGGCCATCGCAACTAATGAGACACGAACTGTCATGTGTGAAGACTGTGCATGTCCAGGTGAGCAGAAAACCACCCAAACAAGCCTGTGTGCTTAGTAATAAGTGAAAAGCACGTATAAAGTGTACTGCAACTGAGACACACTACCTCAACCTGCCATTGGTAGGATTAAGGGGCCGTCTCAAACATTCAGTGTGAATG
This sequence comes from Haliotis rubra, assembly GCF_003918875.1. Lineage (NCBI taxonomy): Eukaryota > Metazoa > Mollusca > Gastropoda > Lepetellida > Haliotidae > Haliotis > Haliotis rubra. The sequence continues at coordinate 1,576,165 of NW_025764904.1, read as the reverse complement.
ACTTGATTATCCTTTTTCTAGAATTCACCTCCCACTTCTTGATTTATGACGGGTATAATGAGATAATGTTTTCAAATATACACTGTATAGCCTCCATCCAGTCTAAAATACCCTTAGGCACTAGAAAATAATACACACTGTCTGAACAACCTGCACTGAGCCAGTTCCCATTTCCTTAATCCTAAAAATATAATAAGGGACTCCCAATTCAGCATCACGAGCGACACCTTGCTTGAAGTTGTACCAAATGTTAACCTGTGCATGTTCACTACTTACAGACTGCAGAGGCCTAACATGAAGTCTGCACAGGTTTAAAATTTATGAGAAAATAAACAATTTGTGCTAATGTTTCCAAGATAATATTCAAATTGAACGTCAAGGATCTTTCTATGAATGGCCATCTGGACACAAAATTACAAATATATGAACGTAAGGACATTCCTGACCGTACTCTAACTGTTTTGAAGAGGTTGTGTTTTGTGGTGGACTGCAGACCTTTGCAATGATCAATAACATACAAAGTGCAAAGAATATCACATTGACTTTGTTTCCTTGAAACATAAACATTCCATCTTTTCTACAGCATTCTGGAAAGGAACATATTCATTTACAACCCGCGTGGCATTTTTGTCCGTTTGCATTTCTAAATTTTAGTTGTTATACTGACATGTTGCTGCAAAGTAGAAACTATGAAACGGGAGACAATCGTCAAAACCCGTGTCGCCAACTGACATCATTTCCAATTGTTTGTGAGGGACTTGTCGGTAGGTTTCTATTTTCATACACTACATCTACTGGTAGCTGATTACGATCTTAATAACCTCTTCAGATATCGGCATGTGGACCGAATGGGCTGATACTGGAAGTTGCTCTACGACCTGTGATCCTGGGACAAAGACACAGGGTCGGACACGGACCTGTGTCAATTCCACCTGTTGTCCGGCCATCGCAACTAATGAGACACGAACTGTCATGTGTGAAGACTGTGCATGTCCAGGTGAGCAGAAAACCACCCAAACAAGCCTGTGTGCTTAGTAATAAGTGAAAAGTACGTATAAAGTGTACTGCAACTGAGACACACTACCTCAACCTGCCATTGGTAGGATTAAGGGGCCGTCTCAAACATTCAGTGTGAATGACTTGATTATCCTTTTTCTAGAATTCACCTCCCACTTCTTGATTTATGACGGGTATAATGAGATAATGTTTTCAAATATACACTGTATAGCCTCCATCCAGTCTAAAATACCCTTAGGCACTAGAAAATAATACACACTGTCTGAACAACCTGCACTGAGCCAGTTCCCATTTTCTTAATCCTAAAAATATAATAAGGGACTCCCAATTCAGCATCACGAGCGACACCTTGCTTGAAGTTGTACCAAATGTTAACCTGTGCATGTTCACTACTTACAGACTGCAGAGGCCTAACATGAAGTCTGCACAGGTTTAAAATTTATGAGAAAATAAACAATTTGTGCTAATGTTTCCAAGATAATATTCAAATTGAACGTCAAGGATCTTTCTATGAATGGCCATCTGGACACAAAATTACAAATATATGAACGTAAGGACATTCCTGACCGTTCTCTAACTGTTTTGAAGAGGTTGTGTTTTGTGGTGGACTGCAAACCTCTGCAATGATCAATAATACACAACATGCAAAGAATATCACATTGATTTACTTCCCTTAAAACATAAACATTCCATCTTCTTTACAGCATTGCTTGAAAGGAACATATTCATTTACAACCTGCGTGGCATTTTTGTCCGTTTGCGTTTCTAATTTTTAGTTGTTATACTGACATGTTTCTGCACAGAAGAAACTATGAAACGGGAGGCAATCGTCAAAACCCGTGTCGCCAACTGACATCATTTCCAATTGTTTGTGAGGGACTTGTCGGTAGCTTTCTATTTTCATACACTACATCTATTGGTAGCTGATTACGATCTTAATAACCTCTTCAGATATCGGCATGTGGACCGAATGGGCTGATAATGGAAGTTGCTCTACGACCTGTGATCCTGGGACAAAGACACAGGGTCGGACACGGACCTGTGTCAATTCCACCTGTTGTCCGGCCATCGCAACTAATGAGACACGAACTGTCATGTGTGAAGACTGTGCATGTCCAGGTGAGCAGAAAACCACCCAAACAAGCCTGTGTGCTTAGTAATAAGTGAAAAGTACGTATAAAGTGTACTGCAACTGAGACACACTACCTCAACCTGCCATTGGTAGGATTAAGGGGCCGTCTCAAACATTCAGTGTGAATGACTTGATTATCCTTTTTCTAGAATTCACCTCCCACTTCTTGATTTATGACGGGTATAATGAGATAATGTTTTCAAATATACACTGTATAGCCTCCATCCAGTCTAAAATACCCTTAGGCACTAGAAAATAATACACACTGTCTGAACAACCTGCACTGAGCCAGTTCCCATTTCCTTAATCCTAAAAATATATAAAAAGGGACTCCCAATTCAGCATCACGAGCGACACCTTGCTTGAAGTTGTACCAAATGTTAACCTGTGCATGTTCACTACTTACAGACTGCAGAGGCCTAACATGAAGTCTGCACAGGTTTAAAATTTATGAGAAAATAAACAATTTGTGCTAATGTTTCCAAGATAATATTCAAATTGAACGTCAAGGATCTTTCTATGAATGGCCATCTGGACACAAAATTACAAATATATGAACGTAAGGACATTCCTGACCGTTCTCTAACTGTTTTGAAGAGGTTGTGTTTTGTGGTGGACTGCAGACCTTTCCAATGATCAATAACATACAAAGTGCAAAGAATATCACATTGACTTTGTTTCCCTGAAACATAAACATTCCATCTTTTCTACAGCATTCTGGAAAGGAACATATTCATTTACAACCCGCGTGGCATTTTTGTCCGTTTGCATTTCTAAATTTTAGTTGTTATACTGACATGTTGCTGCAAAGTAGAAACTATGAAACGGGAGACAATCGTCAAAACCCGTGTCGCCAACTGACATCATTTCCAATTGTTTGTGAGGGACTTCTCTGTAGCTTTCTATTTTCATACACTTCATCTATTGGTAGCTGATTACGATCTTAATAACCTCTTCAGTTATCGGCATGTGGACCGAATGGGTTGATACTGGAATTTGCTCTACGACCTGTGGGCCTGGGACAAAGTGTCAGGGTCGGACACGGACCTGTGTCAATTCCACCTGTTGTCCGGCCATCGCAACTAGTGAGACGCGAACTGTCGTGTGTGAAGACTGTCCATGTCCAGGTGAGCAGAAAACCACCCAAACAAGCCTTAGCGCTTAGTAATAAGTGAAAGACAGGGCTGTCTCTGTTTTCCGTTACTGTCTACTGATGTCATTGTGGCAGTGAGAGTACTGAATGCCGGAGTAGAAATTGTCCATAGAAATCTACAGTGAGTGTGTTTAAATTTAAAGGTGTACTGCAGCCATAAATTGACTATGATATATATGTATCAAATGTACACTTAACAATGTATATACTTTTTCAACAAAGTACTTTTGCTGCCTGCATGGATCCTAACTGGATTTACACCATCCCAAAGATAATTCGAATAAAAACTAAACTGAACTGACAACCCAAGTAGGTGTAACCAATGTAGGATTTTATTGCACGTAATTTATTGACACCTACTTGGGTGTTTCTCTCGCATTACGTATCGGATGTAACCTCTTATAAATAGGGTTAAAGTAAGGTATCATACGTGGTGTCACAGATCGCTTGAGTGCTGCCTAAATACAGAATCTGCCGAAATTCCAACATGGCCAGTAGTAGCATAATTTTGTAATTCGTGAATTTTGATTAAAAGTGCGTTTATATTCAACATGTTTTTAAAGGCCTGCGGGTAAAGAAGATCTGAAAATATTATGTATTGTTTATATTTAGACGAATGTTTATTGCCAGTTTTAAGAGCAGATAAAATGGCGTTAGTTTCGACTGTGAAAATAGTACTGTTGTCCGGTAATCATGGATATATTATTCTGGATCCAATGATAGTGGCACTAGCAACAGCGCCACCATTCTTGGACCTATACGTGAATATAGATTTGTAAGTACCATAAGTGTGTCTTGATTGATTATGTTCTTGTTTGTAGATTATTTGGTTACTTTCAGATTTCTTAAGCTTTGTTAATGTAAGCGCCACCTGTGGTCTCACCAACTGAGACAAAAGTATACGGAAAGGAGATATATTTTCAAGTTTAATATTTGCGACAGAAATGAAAGTTTAATATTCGAATTCCAAGAGGTGGAACTAGAGTATTTTTTTATTATATAGATCCATCAGGACTGCCAATAGTTGAAGTTCGAAAAGATCAAGACAAAGCCTGAGACCATGATGATGGATAGAATCAAGAATGTTAAGGCTGCTTTTAAGGCTATACCATACTTTCTATTTTTCAAATATTTGACATGTGACTGAAAGAAAGTCAAATGTTGAAGATTATACCCAAGAGCTTGGCCTCTTACAAATATTTCCTTGTGTGATTCTGGACCTGACTGTAATGAATAGGATAGAAACCATGCAGACTGTCCGTTGCCTGTCATTTAATAATTTGACATCAACTGAGGCAAACGTTCTCACATTCCAAAACCATGCAATGCTTTATAATTCTGTATTTCTATGTACTGTCGTACGCTTTTTCTAGATTGGAAAAGATAGAAACTACATGTTGTGTATTTATCATAGCACTTTTGACAAATCATTCTACGCGCACCGTACTCCTGGCTTTACGCAAACCACGTTGTATATTAGTAAGAAGATCGTTGGTCTCCAAGTACCAAACTAATCGATTATTGATCATGCGGCCCATAATTTTGCAAACACAACTTGTTAGTGACACTGGTCGATGATTTGAATGATCGGTATGATCACGTCCAGGTTTAGGTATTGACACGATTATATTATCATGCCCCGAAGAAGGAAATTAAAAACTTGCATTACAATGTACCACTAAATTTAAATCAACGCCATTTATCAATGTACTCACAACAAGTTGTTCCTGGGTGGTGCTGAATGTTTATTACATCTCCGAACTTCGTTACATACGTAAAAATGATGTTGTCATCCAAGCAATATTGTCTTACGATAGAACTCGCACACCTGATTTCTCACTCACATGTTCTCACGAGACGCACAGACAGACCGGCAGTAATGCAAGGGGGATAATCACAGAAAAATTCAACGCTTGCCGCTAGCCAAAATACTAATAAAAATCTAAATTTCCGTTACACTTCTACCACATTAGGACCTCCTATTTCCTATCGTTTACAATCATACATATACTTATTACATCGCTTGTAAGTACAACAGTTATATTCAGCTAACTATATTTTGCTGTGAATTTCAGATCATTGTCAGAACAACAAGTAATTCTAAACTAGTAAACAGTTGAAAATGTTCATCTCCAGTCAAGTTCAGCACAGGTGTTATTAGAACAGACACAGTCCATGAACCTGAAATATAACACGGTTCACTCTGCATCATCTACATTGTTTTCATCACTGCAGTCCAACAATAGAACCAATGTTTTGATTGGTCTCTCCATGTAAGTAACTGGTCCAGTTCTTTTCCCATCAGAGGTGAGGTCTCGGTCACCGACAGCTACTTTCACTCGACGGACAAGACTGTCCTTACCAAGGTATCACAAACCCGGGCAATCCTCCATTGATTGCAAGATAGACCTTCATCCTTTATAAGAACGGTATCGCCATTACGGAGTGTTTTACGAGGTCGTAACCACTTCTGACGAACTTGTAAATTCTGAGTGAATTCTCTTCTCCATCTGTACCCGAATTCATTAACACAATGCTAGACACATCGCCACTGTTTGTGAGAATAGATGTACTCCTTCTGAAAATTGTCTGATGGTGGCAAAATGATGCCAGTCTTTGTGGTCAGAAGATGATTCGGTGTCAATGGTTCAGGTGAATTGGGTTCATAGAGATTCTCTACTGTCAATGGTCAATTCACAATGGCCATCACTTCTGCCATTAACGTTCTCAAACCTTCATCATCCAGTTGCTTGCCGACTTGATCCATCATTCTAGAGAGCACATTCCGCACAGTACGAATTTGTGGATTACAGGGTGGACAACAAAGGGTATGAAGTCGCAGTCCTTGCTCAGTAGGAAGCCTTTGACTGATTCGGAGTCATACAACTCATTTCTAGCTCCTACAAAGTTGGTGCCCTGATCACTTCTTAGTTGTCTTTTGGGGCCTCTCACAGCAATGAACCTTCTCAATGCATTGATGAAGGGGTCCGTAGACATAGAGTTGTGACTTCAATATGTATAGCACGACATACAAGGCATATGAATAAAGTCCCGTAACGCTTGAGTTCCTTACGTCCCTTCTTCACGAAAAATGGGGACGAACATATCTAAGCCACAATGAGAAAATGGGGGCGCCTCAGCTATTCTATCAATTGGCAGATTTGACATTTTCATCTCCTGTACTGAATGACGCATTTTTCTGCAATTGACACACTTTGATATGTAAAAGGCTACGGATGATCCAGAAGGCATGTGAGCGTATCTCATTAGTGGTGACGCCACGCCCCTGGTGTGCAACCATCTCATGATAGTGCCTAATGATCAGTTGGGTGATATGATGACGTTTGGGAAGGATTATTGAATGTTTAAGGTTATCTGAGAGGCTACTCTGTTGAATGTAACATATGTTATATTTGGGATTACACTTTCTTAGTAAAGTAAAAATTCTAGTACTTTTTGAGTTGAGCCCCATCCGGCATTCGAACTCACACCCTCAGAGTCAGGCATCTAATCGCCAGCACACGAAGTAAGCCGCCTAACCCGTTCAGCTACCGCGACTTCCACAAAAATGGAAGTCGGACAACTGGTAGTCTAGACTGCAGACTTTGTGTACCCCTCTGATAAGTGTTAATAGGCACGTCTCCCACGGCCGAAAGCTATGATTACACAATGCCATTTAGAAAGTGGTCAAATGTAACATATGTTATATTTGGGATTACACTTTCTTAGTAAAGTACAAAGTCACAAAGACACAAAGTCTGCAGTCTAGACTACAAGTTGTCCGACTTCCATTTTTGTGGAAGTCACGGTAGCTGAGCGGGTTAGGCGGCTGACTTTGTGTGCTGGCTATTAGGTGCCTGACTCTGAGGGTGTGAGTTCGAATGCCGGATGGGGCTCAACTCAAAAATACTAGAATTTGTACTTTACTAAGAAAGTGTAATCCCAAATATAACATATGTTACATTTGACCACTTTCTAAATGGCATTGTGTAATCATATTCTGTTGAAGTCTTCTTCGAACACGGAGAACACCATCTGAATCCACATACGGATCCAGTTTATGTAGTGAGCTTGTTCCTTTCACACGTTTTAGAGTTCTCTTTCTCTTCACACAGCACTGTCTCTCATAAGCAGGCGAGTCATCACAGATTCCAGATTTGTTTCTCTCACTCGGGGCTCTCATCTCATCTGGAAATGATTCTGCTTGTACGAGACTAATTATTTCAAATTCAGCCCTCTGCATATCATGCACAGTTAAAGAACCAATCATAGATTCACTCTTGAATTTGGTATTCATGTCATTATCTTCACTTGAAATTTGGAGGTTAATTGGATAAGTTTCTGTTTAAATTTTAAGCAATGAGCAACAGGTTTTTTCGCTTTATTCCATTTTGAGCAATGGTTCAAGTGATTCAATTTATGTCTTCCATTAACTGTGGATGCTAAAGGTTTCACCTTTTTCACTTCGGGGTTGTCTTGTGCTACTTTAGATGGTTCACATCCTTAGGTTTCAAAAGGCAGCGTTTTGTCCCACAGGAATTTTGGTCCGTGGAGCAATGATGACTAGGCTAAATCACAAGCCCTTAGGCCACGTGAGGCATCATCAGCAGGATTATCTATGCACTTAACATGTTTCCACTGGTTAGGATCGGTGTGATCCCTGATCTGTTGAATCCGCTTTGCCACAAACACATGATAGCGTACAGTCATTTGCAATGTATCCCAATACAGCTTTACTATCAGACCAATAAACTTCCTTGACATTCTCAAAATGAAGTTCCCTTTGCAGAGACTGACAGATTCTAATGGACACAACCGCCGCTCTAAGTTCAAGGCGTGGGACTGTCACTGACTTGAGTGGACACACTCTTGCCTTTCCTATGACAAAGGCACAATGAATGTTGTCATCAACATCTATGCTTCTAAGAAATCGTTGTGCACAAAGTTAGCCGCAGCCGAGCCAAACTGAGCCTCATAGTCCCTGGATACCTGCTTAAGTTCATAGTTCGCACATCCAGGGGATGCTGCTGCCCCAAACAGATGAACTGTTATTCTATAATCAGCAAGATCAGTTTTAAGGTCACCATTATCCCACCAGAGGAACCTAAGATAGTCTCCTGTGCTTCTCTACCACACTGAATTGATAAAACATTTGCTCAATGTCACACTGCACTGCAACACTTTCTATCCGAAACCTACACAAGACGCCAATCAGTGTATTAGTCATCTCAGGGCCCTTCAACAAGTGATTGTTCAACGAGACGCCCTGATGCTTGGCACTGCAATCGAACACAACTCGCAGTTTCTGCTTTTTCTTATGGTAGACACTATGATGTGGTATATACCAAGTACGCCGTACATCATATGCTGGCAGACGTTCAGCATGTCTATTTTTCATGAGGTTGCTCATAAACGACTCATATTCCCCTGCATAGTCCAAATCTCTCTCAAACCTACTTTGGAGCTGCTTGAGTCGCTGCATGGCCGCAGATCTGTTGGCTTGCAGATAAGGTTCGCCTCCATTGAATGGTAAAGGCATTTCATAATGCTTATTTTCTCCTTGGTGTATGCCTTTCTCCATGCAAAGTAGAAATTCCCTTTCATCGTGGGATAGGGAGTTGTCATTACACTTCGTCTCATGAAAATCAAGCTCCATCATATGAGATATATCGCAAGGGTACATCACTTCTTTCACTGAAATCTTGGGCAAAATGTGGATTTCATTTGGAAAATCTACCCGACTTGATGACAGGATGGATGGACACAATTCGCTGGGGACGACCGATGTCATGATACGATGACTAATACCTACTGGTCCAGAATCATCAATCCCCTTGTGTTAAATAGTGCCCACTATTCCCCATCCAAACTGTTCTTTGTTCATAGAGGTCATCATAATTCACTGGTGGAATAACCTCTCTTGGGGTGAGCGCTCGTGGACAGTTATAGCCTATTAACAGGCCCACTTTCACATCACTCAACGGCATAAGTTCTTGAAACAAATGTTTAAGATGAGGCCACATCTTCACTTTGTTGAGGGTAGGAATATGATTCCTGTTTGCTGGCATGATATTCCGTGTATATACTGATGGTCGATCATTCGTTACTGAGTTATTAAAACCCCGGACCTTTAGACCAGTAATTTTTCTACTGTTCTTCAGTAGTCATCGTAGACAAGAGGAGCTTTACATTCATTCCATTCAGTTGTAATTCCTCGCATGTGCTGTCGAGGACAAAAGTGGTATCTGATTGGGTATCCCAAAAACGCGTAAAACAGTCTTTCGTATTCTGGTCTATCGGAGTATGAAACCCACACTGGTAGAATCATGGGGCACTGATCCCCTTGGCCACTCACGTGGGAGATAATGGACGTCTTCGTCTCACTGTTTTGAGGATGTTGAGGTTCTTGCTGCCTTGTATCTCCATAAAATGGGGTAGGGTGGTATCTGCCACATGTTCTGCATTTGCCCCGCCTTTGACCTGTGTCCCGATTTCAAACATGCAAAACATAAATTCCTTTGCTTAACAAATTCCTTTCGCTTCAGTAATGACAGGTCAAGAAATGAGAAGCAGTAATCCAGAATATGACCCTGCTTGTAGCACTGTACGCTTCCTAAGAATAAGATGCTTGTCAGATTCTGTCTTCCGGTTGGGTGTCTTCAGCTTTGATGCTGTCACAGGGTCGCACATGATGTCAGCTTCCTTAGATAGAAGTGAAACAAATTCCTTAAATGGAGGAAATGAAGTTTGCTTTCTCTACAGTCTGAAACAATCCTGCCCCAACGATATGACTGTCATATAACTGAGCCGTTGTCACGACCAGAATAAACTTTATTCTTCGTCACTGTAACGGGATACACTGTTGGTCATGTGCTTCGGCACACATCCCATAATGATCGTGAACAAGGGGGAATAACTCTTGAATGGATTACCAATACTGACAATGACAACCACTCAGGGAGCTTTGCTAGAATTTTCTGGTTCTCTCGCTCATCATTCCAGATATTAAGACTGCCAATGGTTTGCAAGGCAATTAAACACTGCCCCAGATAGTCAGCTAATGATGCACCGTCCTTTCGATCGATTCTGGGCCATTCCTCGAGCTTGTCCCTGAAGGAGATTGCGATGATGAACTGATTGCCAAATCTCTTGTCGAATAGAGCCTTTGCCGCATCAGAAGATTCACTCGTGTTAATAAGCAGGAATCTTTCTACACATTCTCTAGCTGGGCCTCCTAGATACTTCTGTAAATAATATATGCGTTATGATGCGGAACATCCCGATTTTCGATCAAAGTCTCGAATGCACTTTCCAATTGACATAAGTCATAGAATCACTAACGAATACACTTGGCTCAGGAGTAGGCAATCTTCCCAAGCTTATCTGTTCTGCAAATGATTTAGTGATATTAGGCAGGTTAAGAATGCTGTCCACAGCATTTTTTTGTGGCTCTGCAGCGGACGCATCAAGTCTGGTTGAATGTCTTACTGTGGGTGTTGGTTTCGAGTTACCTTCCTTGAAATCAGCACTGTTTCTATATCTGTCACATGCAGGTGGAATCGACATTTCGGTTGGCTCGTTTATCAACAATGGGTTCTTCTTGATGTAGTCCTGTACGTATCTTTCAGCACCATATTGGGAATTCAAGTCCTTCATCAAGTCCATCTATCTTGTTTGTGTCAACCTGATCAACAACAATATCTCTGCCATACATAAGAGTGTCCTCTGCCTCTTTCGCTTATACACCGAATCTAGCCTCAGCAATGTCCAACTCCTTCTGTAATGTTAGTGTTTCTAACTCACACTTCTTCTTAGGTCACGTATTTCATTCTCGCCTTCAGTGCAGCCACGTCTGCTGCCGCTTTGGCCTTCGAGCTCGCTCGACTTTTCCTACTACCACTTGATATCGCTGATCTTTGATCGCTCATTGTCTCTCATTGTCTCTTCACATATCCGGTTATAAGCACAAAATATGAAACAAATCAGCAAAGTTCATCCAGAAATATCCCACTCATAGCACGTATTGATACAGCATGCCCGCACCATCAATGTACTCACAAGTTGTTTCTGGGTGGTGCTGAATGTTTATTACATCTCCGAACTTCGTTAGATACGTAAACACGATGTTGTCATCCAAGCAATATTGTCTTACGATAGAACTCGCACACCAGTAATGCAAGGGAGATAATCACAGAAAAAGTCAACGCTAGCCGCTAGTCAAAATACTGATAAAAATCTAAATTTCCGTTACACCGTCAAATCCAGTCTTTTCAATACACAATGTCATTTGGAAAGAAGTCAAATGTAACATTTGTTATATTTGTCAACTTTCTTAGTAAAGTACAGATTCCAGTACTTTTGTTGGGTTGAGCCACTTAGTGGGTTAGGCGTCTAACTTTGTGTGCTGGCGATTAGGTGCTTTGGGTTATCAAGACAGTGAGAACACACAACAGACAATGTGCAAGTATTTACACCATAGGCATACTAGTGGCTGTTGAAGCATCTGAGGGGATTCCGAATGGATGTTACAATAACCTGCCTGTAGTGATTTGGGAGCATTTGCAGAAGAAAAGCAAAACAGATAGGTAATGGTTTACGTGTTTCATTGTTTTAGCAGGTTGTAAATCGCTCAACGTAGGGCACACCTTGATCTTGCATTTCTGAGGGGATTTCAAGTTCAAACAATCGATCGCGGCCTCTGACGATTCCTTTGCTCGTGTTTAGTGTTTTGTGAGCAGAGACCAACGAAAGATTCAGCATTCATCAAGTTCGTTGATTGCTGTCTGTTCCAGCACTCAACCAACAGCGCACTCTGGCGTAACCGTTTAATGTCCTAAACGTCACTGGCAATGCCTTGTATATCCTTAGGCACAGTGAAAAGGATTAACTGTAACGTTGTCTTGTCAACAGTTTTGATCACAAGAAAACGTGGAGAGTAATCAATTTATTTTGCAATCTTAGGTCAATACCAACAGGATCATGAATAGGAAACAGGAAACAGGAAAATGAACTTAATTCCTGGAATCAGTGCCCTCAACTACCAGAATCCCGCCCTCCATCGACTCAGGGGCACATCTAGAAAAAGACGTATGGGACTATTCAATCGTTAAGAACATGCTGGATGGACGCTAAAAATAACATTTGCAGTTTTAAATATGTTTGTCACTTTGTCTTAATTCCATATTCAGTGATCGGCTCCTGGTGCCCCTGGTCTAATGTTGGTCCGTGTTCAGTGAAGTGCGGATGTGGGAATCAACAGCAGGCTCGAACTCGGATCTGTATAAATACTTGCACACCCCCTGACTGTGTTAATCGCGAGTTGAGAACGGTCAAGTGCTGCCATAAGCCGTGTCGTAAGTATAAAAATAACCTTGTGGGGTATATATAGCTACTGTTTGAATTGTTCCAATAAAAGAAGGAACAAGGACATATTTTGTTCACAACAGAACATCCAGCATGTCCAGTGTCGTTTACTCCAACCTCCCCAATATTCACACGTTGGTTCTAAGTATAGGGTAAAGTCTTTAACGATATCATTTGAAGTCGTCATGTACCTAATTATTACAAAAGCAGCCTGAAAGCATTCTGAAGCTATATAGAAATATACTACCCATCAAAAATTTAGACTCACTAGTGTAAATATATCCACTAACTTCAGTCAGCTGTTCCAAACTAGATTTTGCAAAATATTCCATACTGTTTAAAGGTACTATTTACACATGACCTGATGTATTTTAAAACAAATTCGTAACGTTGAAAAGATTATTGTCATGAGTTCAATAAATGATGAAACTCAGTGAAAATTGGCGAATTTTTAACAAAACGTTACACCAAAACGCAGCTGTTCACATGCACGATATTTACACATGCTTTGCAGCAATTTGATGCATGATCCTCATGCAAATCATCTGCATATGGTTTGCAGTTGGTTCCCCAAAATTGGGGGAGAATTCATTTTCGATGTAACCACAAACATATACATATCATATAGTGAATTCTTTTAGTGAGTCTAAACTTTTGATGGGTAGTATAGATAAGTGAACTGTCTCGTGTCACATAATTGAAACTGAGTGAGTAAATGAGTGATAAGCTAAACCTTAATTCTTTCCTCGTCGCATATTCTTAACAAAATAATCAGTAACAACAATTTTGTTCTGAATTGATCACACAAGAGAGAGTTAGTTTAGTTTTACGCCACACTCAGCAATACTCCAGCTATATGGCGGCGGACTGTAAATAATCGAGTCTGGACCAGACATTCCAGTGATCAACAGCATGAGCATCGATCTGCGCAATTGGGAACCGAGGACATATGTCAACCAAGTCAACGAGTCTGACCACCCGATGCCGTTAGTCGCCTCTTACGACAAGCATGGGTTACTGAAGGCACATTCTAACCTGGACCTTCACGGGTAGATCACACAAGAATTCAAACAACAACAGTCCGTATCTATTAAAACAACATGTTTGTATGTGTGCACTTAAGACTTGGATAAAAGTGGCGTGGTGGTGTTGTTCAAGTGTTCGCTCGTCACGTCGAAGACCCGGGTTCGACTCCCCATATGGGTACAATGTGTGAAGCCCTTTTCGGGTGTCCCCCGCCGTGATATTGCTGGAATGGGTCTAAAAAAATAACTCACTCTGGATAAAGGCATTAGTCATCAAGATCGTGTGCTTTTCAGAAGCAGAGACTGACTGGGTTGAAGTTGTCTGCCACTTTTTTGATTGCACATAAGTGTTTCACATGACAATAAATGGATGGATCGGGTTTTTGGCAATCACTGGATTGTCTGGTCCAGACTTGACTATTAAAGCCGGTGGTGATATGGTTCGAATATATGTCTGGGTGCAGCGTTGAACAACAACCCTTTCTACTGCAGCTACTACTGCGTGGACGTCATGGAACGGGTGGTCAGGAACACGATGGCCGACATGGAACAGAGGGTCACAGTGGCCAACAAGGAACAGAGGGTCGCAGTGGCCGACAAGGAACAGAGGGTCGCAGTGGCCGACATGGAACAGAGGGTCGCAGTGGCCGACAAGGAACAGAGGGTCAGGGTGGAGGAGGGGGAGCAGAGGGTCAGGGTTGGGGAGGGGAGCAGAGGGTCAGGGTGGGGGGGGGGAGCAGAGGGTCAGGGTGGGGGAGGGGAGCAGAGGGTCAGGTTGGAGGAGGGGAGCAGAGGGTCAGGGTGGGGGAGAGGGAGCAGATGGTCAGGATGGCCGAAATTCGGATGATAACACGGATGGAGAAGTAAGTATTATAATATAATATTATAATCCAATTAGAGAAAAAAAACTGACTTCAAATGTGCCTCTGTTCATCAAGCACGAAACTGATAATTCAAATGTTTATTGTAAGAAAGGCCATAGGCCCATATACTCGAAGTGTACATGGTACAGTATAGGATCAAGTAAACAAAAGATTCACATTTAATTTCTTCTTTGAAGGCATATTTGAAATATAACATACAGATTTTAAATCTTGATAGTTTGCTGTTGCCCTAAGGCGAACAAATTGTTGTACTGAAGGGCGATTTAAATGTTTATTTGGCATGTATTTCTTTCGAATGTTCTTTGAGGATGGACATATGAGGGTGACATGGTACAAATCTTCGATGTTGTTTAAATTACAATAAGTACTTTGCAATTTTATTATGTCTCCCGGTAGCCATATTTAGCCTTGTACATCTAACTCAAGCACGAACAAAGTCAGTTGCAAATATACACAAGGTCGAATCTATTACACATTTCTCTGTTTCAAGGCTAATGTTTATGCGAGGTGGTTGTAAAAAACCCTCTAGCGCCCGTAGCCAGTTTAGGGTGTATACTCAAGAGGGCGGTAGGTTAGCCTAGGGGTTAAAGGGTTCGCTCGTCACGCCGATTCCCCACATGTGTACAATGTGTGAATCCCATTTCTGGTGTCCCCACCATGATATTGCAGGAAAATTGCAAATAGGAAGGAAACTAATCTCACTTGATCAATGTTTATGATGCCATACACCGGAGTAATCACCAAACATAATTAGCAGCCATGAATGATTCTTCAACTTATTGCCCCAGGGAATCAGCGTCAACGATTTAGAAAGACGTCGTTCTTTTACAAATCCTTACACATGTCAATTGCCATTATATGAAACTGATATAGAATGGTAAAAAAGTAATCATCCAAAACTGTGTTCCTCAGGAGATATTGCTTGTGTGAGATCATACGATATATCCTAGGAGATATCGTTTTAACAGTAGATTTTGTACAATGCCCTTACAATGCCATGACGTCATGAAGTTGATGACGGCACAATGCTATGACATCGCCGCACTGCAAGTCTAATGGTGACCGCCTCCGTGGTGTAGTGGTTAGAGCGTCCGCCCGACCGCGTCATACCAAAAGACGTTAAAATATGGTACTTGTTGGTTGAGTGGGGTATTCATGCTTCACTGCGGCATGATATCTCAGTGGGCTAGCACTATATAACCAGCTTCAGTCTGGGCTAGTACAAGCAGCCGCACATACACATACACACGCATGCACGAGCGAAATATTCTCCAGCACGACGTTAAACCCAATTCCACCACCACAAGTCTAATGGTAGTACAGGGTTCAGAGGTGTACAGTTTTCATTGAAAAATAATGAAGAGTGGTTATTGATGATAAATAGAATCTCACCCTCGTGTCTCCCGATATCAATGATAACAACACTCGTTGATAAAAGTAAAAATATTTGTAACCTTATCAGCTCGTGATGATATAGTTGATATCAGTAGACATTTTGGTGAGATTCTCTATATATCACATATATCTATACGTTTGACCTTTTGTTTCTTTGTTATTTATGCAAAACATTATTTCTTATCCGTTGCAGGCTGCAAGACGCACCGACACGGAAGCAGCTGTCCTGACTCACATGTAAAGCCAGCTCAAATAAAAGGTGCAACAAATAAGTGTCATGTTATCAATGTTTTATAACCCCACGAGATTTACGTGAATGTTGTTGTCAGAGACCCACTCAGAAAAACGGCATTGAATTCGATTTTTGAACTGTCTTATCTACCTGTAAAATTGGTACCAGAGTGGACTATGCCTTCTAGTGGCCACACCCATACAAAATCTATGCTGTAAGCAGGCTCTTTGGCACCATATCAAGAGCAAGTGTTTCTGAATAACTGTTTCTGAATAACTGTCACTGAGCTCGTCCATATCATTATTAGAATAACAAAAAGACAAGTATGATGTCAAAAAATAATGACACACTCAATATTATTATCATCATCTCTAAAAACCTCATTTTTGGAAGAAGGCAGGGTGCCACCTTTTCATGTTTTCCAGAATGAAATTAGACACTACTGTGTAATAACTACGTGTTCTTCTCTAAAGGAGTGCAATATCAGCGCCTTAAATAAGTTTTGGTCTTCATGTCACGGATTGTTTGTAAATCGTAACCTGAATGTCTTTTGTTGATTTTTTATAATGTTTACACAATGTTTTTTAAAAACAATAAAAATAATAAAAATATGATTCCATACCCCGTGTTTAATGATGTGGAAAAGCAACCAGAATGGTAAAGGGGAAGTTTTCGTTTAACGTGGGAAGTGCAAGTGACATTATCCCTTTCCTAGTCTCAGAAAAGTCCGCTAAACGAGATCACTGAGCGATTCCCCCTGCATGAGGAACATGTGTTTATGGCAAAAAAAACCTATCAAATAGGTGAGGTGAGGTGAGGTGAGGTAAAAATTGGGTTTAACGTCGTGCTTGAGAATATTTCGCTCATATGACGACGTGCATGCGTGTGTATGTGTGCGGCTGCTTGTACTAGCCCAGACTGAAACTGGTTTGATAGTGCTAGCCCACTAGCTCACACACATTATACTGACTCCGAGCCGACCAGTCCTTGTTGTACCCATTAATGCCGAACGCCAGGCAGGGACCAACAAGTACCATATTTTAACGTCTTTTGGTATGACGCAGTCGGGGATCTAAACCGCGACCTTCTGCTCTCGGGGCGGACGCTCTAACCACTACACCACGGAGGCGGTTCTATAAAATAGGTATGACACAGGGTGTTTTTGTAAAAGTAGGCGTATCGCTTTAAGAGAAATTGAATTATTAGAAAAAATATTGAATAAGGTGTTTTGTAAACAGAACAATGGTATTTTTAAAAAGGTAGACTAAATAAGTAACTAAGATTGTTAGTGGCTGTATCATCAAAGGGGATTAACGCATTTTAAAATTATTGTCCTCCTGAGAAAATTTAAATCTGTCAACCTTTTTAATCGCAGTATTAATGTGATATTTAATTTATGGCTAAATCTCATCAGAACCACCAATGGCTGAAGGAATGGTGTAAATCCAGCTAGGGTGCATGCAGGTAGCAAAAGTACTGTAAGCCCCCATGGACCCTAATATAGTGATCTACCTTCAGTTCCTGGAGATTTATAGCCTTTTTTTATATTATGTATTGACCAGATAGAGCTATTACTTTTAACTTAACATGCTAGTTTTAATTTTAACTGTCATTCTCTTTGTCTTACTGTCCTTTGACGACAGATTTTATAATATTCACGTATTCCATTTCAAAGTCAAATTTGTTCTTGTCACGATATGGCTGAAATATTGTCGATGTTAAATATTAACTCACTCGCTACAAAGTGTGAAGCATGTGATGTGATACCGCCGTGATGATGCGTAAATAGTGCGAAATGTGGCGCAAAACGTTTACACCCGACATATATTCGAGCAAAAACGTGTGTGTGTGTGTGTGTGTGTGTGTTTGTGTGTGCGAGCGTATGTATGTTATGATGACACACCATTATCAGCAACACACCTATGCCATGTAGTTAATGGAATATGCTGTTGTGACCAGATAAAAGCAACCAATCCTGGCCGTCTAATCCATCAAGGTACTTACAGGAACAATACGTATTTCACGGGACAAATTCTGATGGGAAATGGTAAAACGGTTTAAGAGGCCCCTCTGAACCAGCAATATAGAACACAGACAAGTCTAAAATATTCAATAATATATTGAATAAACAATGAACAAGGATACAATGAATGATAATACCGATTTTTAGTACAATGCAATTGAGTCACAAAGCTGAAATATTTGGTCACAATGTAAAATATTTACTCACTAGAATCTTGACATTCACAGTGAGAACAGAAATACTGATTGATATACAATGACATCAGTTAGAACAGACAAGCACAATCGGTCTTGAAACGTTACTAAACTTGATGATGGCAGACAGATGTGTATAAATCCGAAGTCCTCTACGTCATGTATGGGCGCGGTGGCGAGCTGGCTAAGGTGCTAGGCTAGTGATCCAGCGAGGTTGAGGTGCCGGAATCGAGCCCACCTGTGACCGGGTGTAAATACCTTGGAGTCAAGTTTGTGTGCAGACTCTTTCAGTGTTGTCACAACCCGTAGTGTACAGTACACAACCCTGTGCACTTAAAAGAACCCACGAATCCGTTGGTATATGACCAGATGGTGGCCACATGAATACGTGCAGACACCGTGCAGTGAACTTGGACAAAGTACTGTGACCATGTGTCCCAGTCCACCCAACTGTGAATGGGTACCTCGTTAGGATGAGAAAGCCACAATAACTCGGTGCGCCTAGTGGCAGCAAGAGCAGTATACTCCCGAGGGGGGTGGGGGGGGTTGGGGGTGAGATTGATAATACGATGTGCTGTTGAGATTGACATCCAGTGATCGAGGGAAAAAATACCAGCGCCTTGAGCATGCACCAGTTGCGTGGATATGTACGCTATATAAATATACTAGAATAATGAAGAAAAAAAATCTTGTACATAGCTCTTACACAGTTCAAGCTAGGCTACATCAATATCTTCTCAAAACGTTATGGAATGCCATTGACAACACAAGATGAGAAGCCATCACCGGAACTCAAAACACATAAACAAGCCAGCCAAGGGCAGGTAAATCCAAAAGCGCTATCTCAAAGGGGGTGCAGCTAAAAACACTGTTGTCATTGAACATACATGATGCGAGATGCAAGCCAAAACCCCCACTCAAAACTTTAAACTTTTTGAACCATAATAACTATCAGTTAATCAATGTGATTATAACAGCTGGCATGGTGTCGTTTGTCGTTGAACATGACTATGTGACTGTTATGTGAGCAAAAACACATCACTAGTCCCGTAGATAATTGTGCAATTGACCAAAACAATGTATGTGCAGCACCTTAACACAACGTCTTCGATCTTAACAATCACATCTTTTTAGCCAGTCTGCCCCAGAAGCATAGCCTGCTAGGGTTCAACTCTAAGCCGGAAGCACCTCAATGATGCTTCAGATGCTTAAGACCTCATTCTCTGATGGAGCTAAATTATCCCCACCGATATCTATACATTAAACCTAAATAAATCTATACCATAACAAAACCTGTCGTAAAAGGACAGTAAACATACAAGTGAATGAGTGAGTGAGTTAAAAAGTCACTTTGGCGGTATTTCAGCCATATCGTGACTAAATCAAGTTATAGATTAATATAAGTAAACATACAAGAGTATCAAAGATTTGGTTTAAAACCAGCATGTTGTAATAAAATGTATCACTACAAAATAACAATGGGCAACATACTATGGACCATGGGGACTTACAGATATTTTGCTGCCTGAATACACCCAGCTGGATTTACACCATCCCTTCAGGTGTTGGCGATTATGGGGAAAATTAGCCGAACATTAAAAGAACAAGCATTGTCACTAAGGTGACATAACCCCCCGCCGCAAATTATCAAATCAAACTTATAAAGTAATGAAAGTTTAAGTTAAATGTCAACAAAAACATGACCAGTCAACCTCTCTTGATATCTTGCTCTTTAAGTGTTCAAACACGTACATATTTTCAAGACTGACTTTGACCTTGACATGAATGTCATAGTGTATGAAATATGCAAAAATAGTACTAAAGAAATTGCTTATTGAAAAACATTCAAGGGAAGTCTTGAAAGTCTATGAAGAAAATCCAGTGAACCGTTCTTGAAATATCTTGCTGACAATTCAGGTTAACATGCTGAATTCTTCAAAGTGTCATCGTGACCCTGAAAATTATGTAAAGGTAAATTGACTGGGCCCTGGGCCTGTCCTAGATAAAGCTTGGTGTCAAATATAAAGAAAATCCAGTGAATATTTTTTGCGATATCTTGCTGACTATCTTAACATGCAATTCAACATGCTAAAATCCTCAAAGTGTCTCTGTGACCTTCACAATTAAGTGAAGGTCACCAAAATAGACTGGGCCCTGTGCCTTCCCTAGATAAAGCTTGGTTGCAAATATGAAGAAAATCCAGTGAACGGTTCTTCAGATAGCTTAAGATGCAGGTAAAACGTTACAGTCACCAAACCTGACTTGGACCTTTCTTATACTGTGATGAACCTAGGTACCAAATATGAAAAGAATCTGGTGAACGGTTCTTAAAGGTCACATGCAACCAAAAAATCAAACATAATTAAAACACAATTATCACTTATTCATGACATATAATATACATTGCTGATTATGAAAAATCATATAAACAAAATTAAGAGCGTACGATCGCAAATCAAAGTGCAATATTTTGTACTTGGGTTTACTTCCCTAGAAACGAAGCAGCCGGGATACCGAACCCAGTCAGAGCGGATGGGTGTGCACTCAAGTGTAACGGCTGATTCATTTGCAGATGCCTTCACGGCTCATTGTGTGTGTATATATAGAGAAGTTGGGTTTTGTAAATACATGCTCATTTTTTGTGCATAACATTTTGCAATCAACAGACACCATAACATCTCATGTTCACAAGTATCACGCCTGCCTGTCTGCGTAATTACATAATGTGACAGAGACCGAACTCGGTCCATAAATCAATACGTTTTGTTTATGGTGTATAGCCTGATAGGTGTTAAGTTCAAATTGCATGTGGTCAGTGATCGAAGTTGTGTATTGAATATTGTCATTAGCAGACAGGCAGGCAGACACAGAGGTGTCAAAAAAACAGACATTGAGTTTTGTCTGTGACAACGACATATCTATATCACAGTTAGAAATTCTGTCAACGCTAAATAACGACATTGCTTTTAAGTATCGAACTGAGAAAGTGACTCGGTAAGAAGAACGTGTGGTGAAATAGACAAATGAAATTATATAAACAGTTAAATCAGAAATCTACTGTCATAACATATAAAAAGCTCGCGCCTGTGAAATATCAACAAAACATTAGAAAAATAGCTCACTCTAAAGCCTTCACCGAGTATTTATCGGACAACTCGCTTCCAGCTGGGCGAACCTATTTCACTGCGCATGTGCTATGAGCACAGCCCAGCTGTTGAGACCACTTTTCCCCCAAGCGCTGGGGGAAAATTAGTGAATCGTTTGAACTCCGATTTCGCGGGCTTTTTTTCAACTTTATAAGTTGAATTTGCACTTTCGATGATTTGTTTCGGTAAGTCCATTCCGAAAGTTATCAGAATCTGCAAAGTTGTTTTTTACGTTGCATGTGACCTTTAAGATATTCCAATTCGTACGTACGGACGGACGGACGGAGCCTTAGACTATATCCCCCGCTTCGCGCTAAACGCGCGGCGAGGGATAACAAATATTCTACTATTAAAACGATGGTAGATATAAAAATACTTTGAAAGAAATGGGACTGGCGTACCCTCTCATGGTGACAATAATTATAAGGTACTGAGCGGTCTAGGCGTCCACTGTGGAAGCCGCGGTGGCTGAGTGGTCTAGGCGTTTGACTTTGTGTGCTGGCGATTAGGTGCCTGACTCTGAGAGTATGGGTTCGAATCCCGGATGGGACTCAATCCAACAAAAGTACTAGAATCTATACTTTTCATAGAAAGTGTAATCCCAAATATAACATATGCTACATTTGACCACTTTCTAAATGGCATTGTGTATTTCTATGAGACCTTGTTAACAAACTGGATGTGACTGCTAAACCTTCCTCTGTAAATAGTGGTCATTTGAATATTCAACCCGTCTTATGGGAGTGTTTTGAATGTCAAGCATAAAGAATATACTTTAGCACCTTTTGTTACAGAAGCACTCGTCAATGCTCACCTACTCACGTCTCTATGTGCTAACTGTCCAGATGATGTACCTATTACACTAAATCATCTGATGCACTAAGACGTTGGTAGAAAATCTGCGACAGTGCGTCGAAACGACATCATTCAACGTGTGAGAATGGTGGGGACGATTACAGGAACTGGTCAGGCACTTCTGGAGAGGATGGTTAAGGGAGTAGCTGCCAACTGTTAACGTCAAAAGTGGAAAGAAGACAGATGTGAATGATGTGGACTCCCCACGTAGAAGTTGGCCTTTGCGGAGAATCTTCTTCACTTGTCAAGGCCAAGATGGTCACGTTCGTGTGGTACAAGACAAAATCGTCTGTCTGCCATTGGTTGAACCAATGGCAGGTTCAAAGTGGCTCCTGAGGAGGACATATTCTAACACTGAAGATTGTAATTATAAATGGTCCATTGCTGAGAGTAACAGTAAACTCAGACATATTACGGTAGATTTTACATTATTCAGGGTATAAAATTAGGATTCGTCAAATTCAAAGTTATACATATATACTAAGCAGCAAAAGAAACGTCAGTTTGAAATTTTCCTTCGCAGAAACGGATAACCGTTAACTCATTTAATGTTTTGATTGTATATTTTAGACAACATCTCTAACTTTACCTGAGCAAAGACATTCCTTCCCAAACTCAGAATGGAACCCAGGAAATGGTCTCAAAAACGCAACCTGACCTCGGAGATGGTACGGTGTTCTCCATGTTTTTCATGCTGCACGTGCTGTTCACAAAGACCAGCCCTATAAAATGCATTCCCAAACCTGGTTGAAACATTCACATTACAACGTCAGCAGGATGCCGCGACTCACGACAGCTCAGAGGAACCAGGCGCTAGAAAGACTTGAAGCTGGCCACACTGCATAAGCCGTTGCCAATCACTTCCAGGTCAACGTTCGGACCATCTACAGGCTGCAGCAACGTTTCCGGGCCACCAACATCACAAATGATCGCCCCCGTACTGGCAGACCAAGGGTGACCACAAGACGGCAAGACCGCCATGTTGTGCCTGTACAAAGTCCTTTCTGCAGGCATCCGAAACAGCACGCCAGACAGTGGGAACACACGGAAGACCAATCAGTACTGATACAGTACGCCGACGTCTTAACAGCGGGAACCTCCATTGCCATAGACCTTATCGTGGACCTATCTTCACCTCTCGTCATTGGCGTGAACGTCTAAAGTTTGCCCTACAACACCAAAACTGGCGATACAGGCAATGGAGAACTGTTCTGTTCACAAATGAGAGTCGGTACTGCGTATCAACTGCAGATGGCAGAACAAGAATATGGCGACGACGTGGCCAGCGTTACTCAGACCAATGTGTTATTGAAAGATACTCATGGGGAGGTGCAAGCATCATGGTATGGCGTGGAATAGGCCTGAACCAGAGAGTGGGTCCTGTGGTGTTCCAGAACCTTGGTCCAGGGAGAGGAGGCGGCATCACAGCGGTGCGCTACATCGACCAAGCTCTCAGACCCCACGTCATACCACATTTTGCACGTTACCAGAACAACATTTCCCCGCATGATAACGCCCGGGCCTATACTGCCAGAGCTACACGGGACTTCCTACAGCAAAACGGTGTCAACATTATGCAGTGACCAGCCCTTAGTCCTGATTTAAACCCAATTGAACATCTTTGGGATGAAATTCCGAGGAGACTGACTAATGTCATACCAAGGCCGAACACAGTCGATTTATTGCGCCAGGCCTTTCTCAGAGTGTGGTTCCAGGTGCCAATGGCCTTTATCAATCGATTGGTGCACTCCATGCATAGAAGCTGTACTGCAGTTATTGCCGCTCGTGGTGGCCACACTCGATACTGAAGTCGAGAGTCTGAATGGACTGCAAACGGTCACGTAATGTCTTGAAATTTACTTTATGTGACAACATATTGTACACAAAAAATGGTTTTGATCCGCTAATTATGTCAATTTCTGTAATGATTTGATTACAGTGCCTATCTAGTTTTGAATTCGTACTGACGTTTTGTTTTGCTGCTGAGTATATAATGTGTACTAGTATAATATATTTATATATAAATGAATTGGTGTACGATTAAATATTTATGAAACAAATACACTGTCAAGGTATATTGCTTGTTCTCTCCGAACATGTTATTAGTTGATACACAGCCCTTTCTAAACCCTGCCTGTGATTCATTTATTTATTTCATATATATATTGTATCACCAAGAAGACACGTGTTTCGCTAATGATTGCGGTAAGAGTTCGCTGGAAATGCTTCATGGAGTGATACATCATTTGTTCTGGGTATTGTTTAAATCCCAGTGTTGATATACTGAAACAATTATTCCAATAGCCCTGAATGTCGAAAGATTCCACAATACTCGATTGGATTCAAGTAAGGCATTATCTATTCCAGGTGATTTATTATATTCAAGGTATATTCTTGTCTGATTGTAATACAGTATCCCATCAGTGTAGGCTTTTCGGATTTTCTAATGCCTGGGTGGTATAGTGACAGATCCAGTTTAATCCTATTTATGTGTTTTTTACCTCGATATAAAATCGTGTAATGTGAAAATATGATGTCTATTACCTATATTAAAAAAAGCACATTTGATTCCTTAGAATCTGTAAACTAAACAACGCCATTTTGCCATTGCTAGAAAAAATAGAAAATTTACTTGGGTAAATAGGTATTTACGTTTTTTTAACTCAAGTACATAGAAAATGCTTATATGTATTTCTTATGCAACAATGAAATTCCGCAATTTGTATCCTCAAAACAATTGCGTGCAATACAGCGATTACTACTCCCTTGCTGTAGCCCGTGTTTGGTGGTATAAACCTATACATGGCATTTGTCATCATTCACTTGATGGTCAGTTAATGAATTTATAACACGTATAATTAGTGGTAGCACCACTCAGATTACCCGACAAAGGTTCCCATTTGGCATTTCTCGAATCTGGAGTAAATACTTAGCATTATAAATTAAGGTCTTATGTGGAAAATGTATTACAGCTTATGTAATATGCGGATGGAAGTGCAGCAAGAAGAATTATCAACTAAGTTACAAAAACAAACATCGATCAAAGGATTAACCGATAACACGCTGATTGATTAATTACTTTTATCTTGCGCAGAGGATTTGTCAAAATGTAGTGTTTATGCATGTGGATTTACTCACCTATACTGAATACACCCTGCCGTAAAGTGCCTGTGTAAAAACAACATCCTTCATTCAAAGGATTAACCGCCAATTGAATGCTCATTATTGGCTAACTAAATTACTTTTGTTAAAGAATGGCGGATATTATGCAATTAGTTGCCAGGTGTGCTATCTTGGGTGACCAATGACTATAGACCAATGTGAAAAACCTGAAACGATTTATCACGTTTTCGCATATTAGACTGTAAAAGACACATGGCATGAAACAGGATTCTATGTCAGCTGCAGATGAATGGCATATCGTTCCTTTATGTGGATATGTTGATGGAAACATTCCTCGAACAAGGTAACAGCCTGACATTGTTGCTATAACTCTAATGGTGTATCCATTGATGCTGACATTTCATGTAGTCTATTGTATTCTGATGACATTGCCTTTATTGCCACAGGATGCTACATGTTCTGAATATTTGGTGTAAAAAATGACGTCTCACTGTAAATCTTGATAAAACCAAAATCATTCATTTTAGAAAAAAATCTGTTGTCAAGCCATGTTTTGGTTTTACTTCTGGCGATAACACAATCGTTTATGATACATTCTACTGTTATTTGAGTTTGTGTTTTTGAACGAGCATATGGATATGTATCTTACTGTAAAGGAATTTGTCTAAATTCGCCAGTAGAGCTTTATCTGCACTGTACACAAGTTTATTTACGCTGGGGTATGTCTTATGATGTTTTCACAAAGTTGTATAATGCTCTTGTTGAACCTGTATTGTGGTATGGTGCGAGTATTTGGGGTATAAATAAGTATAAAAAAGTGCAAGTAGTTCCAAATAAGGCATGTAGAATGTTTCTTGGCATTGGTAAGAATGCTCCAGTAAATGCAAGAAGAGGGGACATGGGTTGGTGCTCTGTAGATGTTTCACAAAAGTCGAATGTTTTCGTAATATTTTTAGATTTAAGGCATCCGCATATAAAAAAAGGATACACTTATGGGGGATGCAAAAAAGAAGTTTTTAAGTTGTTATGTCAATACAACTGTGAATTTTTACTTTATAATGACTGGGTTCTAAACGTTGTATTAATTATGTAAAGGAATATAAAAAAAAGACAGGAAGTTGATTGTTGGCATGCTTCTCTATGGAATGATGTTGGAAAGGTTAATGGTAATAAACTGCGCACCAACTGTTTATATAAAATCTTGAAAATTATGTTAAAAATTTATGTTTAGAGATCATGTTGTAGCATTCAACAGAATTTTTTTTTTCGCCGTGAAGTGCAATGAGACAGACAACATACACTAGGTGGCACTTCGGGCGTGTGTGTGAAATATGATTTAACTGGCAATCTATAAAATGTCTACATATTACAGTGATGTTATAAATTCACTATAAGTATCAGCAGATCGTGTGCTTGTTATTAAGTTTCAAAATGCATACAGATATGACAATAAACTAATTTGAATTATAAGACAAAATATAAAGACGTATATTTGACTTCGTTATTTTTCAGTCCTAACATTTTTTACCACTGGCAGATGGTTCAACTTCAAAATGTTTTCACTTGTTATCATAAATAAATAATGAAGATGGAAATATTATCGAGTAAAAATGATTTCATCTTTGTTGATCAGTCCACACTTATACTATTGTACTTGCGGGTGGCGCAGCAGAGGTCATGAACCAGTCGAGATTTCTGGGATATCATCCGGGTACTCAAGGGAGTAAAACAATAACAAAAGCAACAACTAGTCCATGGACATTGCTCTGGATCAGTGCCACTTTAATCTCGACCTAAGTCAACCGGCCCGACATCTATTTGACCTGAGCTCGACGGAAATTCCATTTATCTGCCGAGTATACCATTGGTTTCCAAATTGTATAAATTACCGGGTTAATTTTCACCAGGTATCCATTCAGTTTGAGGACTGCAAAATAGTAACACCACTACCATGAACCTTCACGTAAACATGTTGAGCCTCGGAAGCGAAGACTGCTTACAATGCAGTTGCAGACTGCCTGACACATGCTTCAACTGGCGGATGAACAGGATGTGCGATGTTACCACGTTCATGTGTCCAACGTTAATACTCTCACATTTCTTTACAAAATAATGTATGCAATTTAATTAAGTATACATATTAAGAAAGAAATTTTGGCTTTACTCACCATCTTCAGAACCATGCTGAGGTACCTGACAACAACTCCTTGGATCTCCTGGCGGCATGAACCTTACAATTTCTAAACTCGATTTTGCAAATATTCCATCCAGTTTATAGGTACTGTTTACACATGAACTAATGTATTGTAAAACCAATTCGTAACGTTAAATAGATTATTGTCGTGAGTTCAGTAAATGATGAAAATCAGTAAAAATTGGCGAATTCTTAACAAAACATTACAGCAAAACGCAGCTGTTCACATGAACGATATTTGCATATGCCTTTTAGCGATTTGATGCATGATCCTCATACAAGTAATCTGCATAAAGTTTGCAGTTGGTTCCCCCAAGTTAGCGGAGAAATTCATCTTCGATGTAACCATATATATATACATATATGTCAGTTTATTTGTTTTATTTTTCCTAACACCTTTTTACACACCACAAGTTTGTAAATGCTGAGTTTAAATTGACGTATAATTACGCTTGAGTTATTATAGTTAAGAAACTAAGTGTTAAGTGCCTACCTGCCACTCCTAATGTAAGGCAGTAGGGGTGTCAGGAACTGGAATCTGTCTCTAATCCATTGACGCCTGGCCGTGTGCATAGCATGTTCAGAACTACTCTTCACTACTCTTGAACTACTCGTCAAGTGACATTCATTGGAATATAATATTTCTGGTACATATAAATATATTTCTAGTACATATATATATATAACTACACATTTCTAGTACATATAAATATACATTTCTAGTGAGTAAGTATAAATATATGATATTTCTAGCACATATCCATGTAATGGTCAATTAAGTAATTTATCACTCACTTTCTTGGTGAATTTGCCGTACTGCATACGAATTTCCTTGGTCACCCAGCTCCTTGTCAGCCCACATCTTCTGTTTCTGGCTGGTCAGTTTGGAAAGCTCTGAAGCCTTGTCGTACAAGAACTGATTCTGCTTGAGCCATTCAACCATATGGTCTTCCTCCTCGGACGTCAGTCTCCTTTTCATCCTGTTCATGGCCCGCTCCTGTGGAAAAGAAATAAACATTGCAAATATACAAATAAACATGATCAAAACTGACTCCCACGATGATTACACTACATACCAAAAGTCCCAAATGACACAGGAATGCTTTCGTCTGAGCTCACCTCATCTAAGTCTTGCGTTGAATGAGCTGTTTCTCTGTCTTCAAACTCTGGGTCGGCCTGGTCAACAACTGTCTCCACTTTCTCCTCAAAAACCCAAACTCGGTTCATTTTAAAATGTTAAAGGAAAGTTTAAACATGATCTAAGTAAAACAAATGCTCAGATTTGTTTTTACTATTCACACGATATTAAAGAAACATTACGCAGTCCACATCATACCCAGCAAAAACAATTTTACACATTTCCGTAGTATACATCAATGGTATCAAATAGTACACAGTGACATCTGTGAAATACAAACAAATAATATACACTATACCATCTGCGGAAGAGGCGATAGTCCGACGCTTCTTGTATGACTTCCTGGTGCCCTGCCTGGAAGGAGCCTTGCCCTTGCCCTTGTGACCTTGTTCCTTCGGCATTCTGGATGATTCTGAATGTATCTGCTAAGGACGTTCACTCTTTGGCTCAAGTTTGGCTCAGATGAATCTGCTGGGAAGATGGCGGCCATTAATGCGGCCGGCATGCAGTCGGTTACGTCGAGTTGAGGTCGAGATAGGTCGACTTCAGGTCGACTCATGGTCGAGTACAGATCGACTCGAAGCCGAACACTTATCGGCATGTCAGGCCAGCTCGACCTTCAGCAAAACCTAATTTCCAAGTAAACTCGGCCTTTTTCTACCTACGAAAAGGTTTTGACATTTTTAAAAAACTTAGTATACCTGACTCGACCTATCTCGATCTCAAAATCGACCAACTCGCTTCAGGTCTTCCCTGACATAGTGATGCTTTTATCACATAAAACGTGATGGTCATCACTGGAACAGCTCGTTCAGTCATTTTCTTAGTGTTCTAACCTTCAGGTCGAGTAGGTCGCTTAGCGCAAGGTTGGCACAGGGCCTGCACCATTGTGTAGTTCGTCCACAGATTTGTATATGCTCGGTTTATGTGTTATTAATGTATAACTTGTTTCAGTCACTATATGGCTGAAATACTGCCGATATGACCAGGAATCTTCACTCACTCACTCACTCAGAAGGAATGCACAATGCAGATTTTTCCTGAGGATAGGAAAGAGATTTTATCACATTTACTTTCCACGTTAAATGAAAACTTCGTCCTTCCCGCATTTTGCACGTTGGCCTTTTTCGAACTCTTGATAGTGACAGTTATTCAGAAACAAGTGCTCCTGATATGGTACCAAAGAGCCTGCTTAAAGCATAGATCTTGTATGGGTGTTAGACGACATAGTCCACTCTGGTATCCACTTTACAGGTTACTGAGACAGTTAAGTGTTTGGTTAAAAAATCGAATTAAATTTCCCTTTCGCAGTGGGTATCTGACAACAACATTTACGTAAATCTCCTGGGGTTATAGAACATTCATAACATGACACTTGTATGTTGCACTTTTTATTTGGATCATTGAGCTGGCTTTACATGTAAGTCAGGGCAGCTGATTCTGTGTTGGTGCCTCTTGCTACCTGCAAAGACAAGAAATAATGGTTTGTAGAAATAACAAAGAAACAAAAAATCAAACTTATAGATGTATGTGATAACTATTTTCTCCTGGCAATTGACATGTGTAAGGATTTGTAAAAGAACGACGTCACTCTAAAACCTTGACGCATAGAAGAAACATTCATGGCTGCCAATTATGACTGGAACATCATTCATCTGTTTGATGATTACGCCGCATTAAACCACACTCTAGCGATCTCTTAATATCAAGTAATTGGCATCATAGACATTGATCAAGTGAGATTAGTTGTACGCTGATTTTAGCAATAATCCAGCAATATTATGGCGGGGAACACCAAGAATGGGCTCCACACATTGTACTCATGTGGGAAATCGGCGTGACGAGCGAACACTTTAGCCTCTAGGCTACCCTACCGCCTTCGTGAGTATACAACGTTAACTGGCTACGGGCGCTAGAGGGGTTTTACAACCACCTCGCATATACATATCAGTTCCGTGCTTTATGAACAGAGGCACATTTGAACTAAGTCAGTTGCTCTAATTGGATTAACCCGATCTCCACTGTTCTTACATCATAATTTTAATATCTTAGGATTAAATATGTACTTTTCCTTCCGTGTTATCATCCGAATCTCCGCCATCCTGACCCTCCGTTCCATCTCGGCCACTGTGACCCTCTGTTCCAAGTCGGCAGTCGTGACCCTCTGTTCCATGTCGTCCACTGCGACCCTCTGTTCCATGTTGGCCACTGTGACCCTCTGCTCCATGTCGATCGTCGTGACCCTCTGTTCCATGTCGACCGTCGTGACCCTCTGTTCCATGTCGACCGTCGTGACCCTCTGTTCCATGTCGGCCACTGCGACCCTCTGTTCCATGTTGACCACTGCGACCCTCTGTTCCATGTTGACCACTGTGACCCTCTGTTCCATGTCGGCCATCGTGTCCCTGACCACCCGTTCCATGACGTCCACGCAGTAGTAGCTGCAATAGAAAGGGTTGTTGTTCAACGCTGCACCCAGACATATATTCGAACCATATCACCACCGGCTTTAATAGTCCAGTCTGGACCAGATAATCCAGTGCTTGTCAAAAAGCCGACCCGTCCATAAATTGTGATGTGATACACTTATGTGCAATAGAAAAAGTGGCGGATTACTTCAACCCATTCAGTCTCTGCTTACGAAAAACACAGGATCAATCTGGAAGGCTTACGATTGAGTGTAGTTTATAGAACTACAATATCCAGCAATATCACGGCGGGGAACACCAGAAAAGGGCTTCGCACATTGTACCCTTGTGGAACCTTCAGTAACCCATACTTGTCGAAAGAGGCGACTAACGGGATCGGGTGGTCAGACTCGCTGGCTTGGTTGACATATGTCATCGGCTCCCAACTGCGCAGGTCGATACCCATGCTGTTGATCACTGGATTGCCTGGTCCAGACTCCATCATCAACAGACCGCCGCCATATAGCTGGAATATTGCTGAGTGCGGCGTAAAACTAAACTCACACACACACACGCACGCACGCACGCACGCACGCACGCACGCACGCACGCACACACACACACACACACACACACATACATACATACATACATACATACATACATACATACATACATACATACATACATATTCTTTTCATATACGCAATGGTGTCGTTTGAATTCTTATGTGATCAGGTCAGAACAAACTTGTTGTTTCTGATTACGTTCTTGGTTAAATATATGTTACGAGGAAAGAGTTAAGTTTTTGCTTTTCACTAGCTTACTCTCTCAGTTTGAATTAAGTGACACGTGACTGTTACCTTATCTATTTTTATATAGCTTGTAGAATGGTTTCAGACCGCTTTTGTAATAATTAGGTATATGACGACTTAAAAATAGTGGTTAGGGCGTCCGCCCGGAAAACGGAAGATCGCGGGTTCGATCCCCGACGGCGTCATACCAAAAGACGTTAAAATATGGTACTTTTTGGTCCCTGCCTGGCGCTCGGCATTAATGGACAAGGACTGGTCGGCTCGGAGTCAGTATAATGTGCTGAGCGGGGTATTCATGCTTCACTGCGGCATGGTATCTAAGTGGGCTAGCACTATAAAACCAGCTTCAGTCTGGGCTATACACATACCGCCCATACACATACACACGCATGCATGTCGTCATATGAGTGAAATATTCTCAAGCACGACGTTAAACCCAATTTCACCTCACCTCACTCAAAATGATATCGTTTAAGATACAGATTTTACCCTATACTTAGAACCAACGTTTGAATATTGGGGAGGTTGGAGTAAACGACACTGGACATGCTGGATGTTCTGTTGTGTACAAAATATATCTTTGTTCCTTCTCTTAATGGAACAATTCAAACAGTAGCTATCAATACCCCACAAGGTTATTTTTATACTTACGACACGGCTTATGGCTGCAGTTGACCGTTCTGTCCTCGCGATTAACACAGTCAGGGGGAATGCAAGTATTTATACAGATCCGAGTGCGAGCCTGCTGTTGATTCCCACATCCGCACGTCACTGAACACGGACCAACATTAGACCAGGGGCACCAGGGGCCGATCACTGAATAGGAAATGTTTCAACTTATATGTAGTAATCGCTCTGCAAATAAAGACAGCTAATGGTCTATCCTTGGCAGGTAGTAGCTATTCATTAAAACGTGTACAGCCTGTGACTCGGCTTCATAACACATCGGTCGTATTTACATCTTCACAGTGAGTGAGTGGGTGGGTTTTGAGTGGGTGAGTGAGTGGGTTGGATTTTACGCCGATGTTAGCAATATTCCAGCAATATCACGGCGGGGGTACCAGGTATAGAATCCGGGTCTTCGGCGTGATGAACGAACGCTTTAACCACTGGGCTACCCCACCGCCCCGACAGTGGACGTATATGCCTTTCACACGATGGCTGGAAATGGAAATAGGTCCATGTTGTCAAAATGATAAAACAGTGTTTTATGCACCCAAGCTTGATGTTTGTCCGGTAGTTGAAGTTACATTTTTACAAGTAAATTATTTCGTATTTCCTCATTATTAATAAAACTTTGAAAAATTCCACAATTATAAGACTTATGCATAATTATGTCCCTAGTTTTACAGTCTGTTTGTATTTGTGCGTGTAATGTCTAAGCTACCCTCTAACACATTGAGGCTCATTTGAAATACACATTATGTAATGCTTTCCCAAAGCTTTTATGTGAAAAAGATGAGGAAGGAAGTCGAAAAATGGCTTAAAACTGTTTCGGAGGGTGAAACTAATTTTTCACTAGAGATTATTATTGGATTTAAAGGCAAACACAATAATCATAACTCTGAATATAAGATATATTAAAGCAGAAATCATTAGATATTGTGAAGCAACAAAAAATGATAGCTTTTTCTAATTGTAGTCATGCCAAATTTTTCAGCTTCTGGTCATCCTTTCATACTTTATTTGCTTATAATGAAACTTTTATCAACAGACTTGTACAACATGTAACACTTCATATAGACGCTTAGTCTTGATTTAAGAGCCGCTTTCGATACTGTTGATCACTGCAAACTGCTGGATACTCTGAGGATCAAGTTTGGTACTGTTGCGACCACTTTAACGTGGTTTCAATCCTATCTCACCTCTCGGTACCAATCCGTCAACATTGATGGATCGTAACCGAAGACAGTTATGCCCAAGTGTGGAGTCCCGCAGGGCTCTGTGTTAGAACCTCTACTTTTCACTTTGTATGTGAAGGCTCTTGGAACGA
The DNA here is from genome assembly GCF_003918875.1 of Haliotis rubra. Taxonomy (NCBI): domain Eukaryota; kingdom Metazoa; phylum Mollusca; class Gastropoda; order Lepetellida; family Haliotidae; genus Haliotis; species Haliotis rubra. The sequence goes on along the minus strand of NW_025764904.1, from coordinate 1,542,075 downwards.
TCATTGATCGTACTGCTTCACAACGTACTGCTTCACAACTCATTCTTACCTCATCCTCAGGAAGCTAACATCACACTCCAGCATATGTCAGATTGCTGTGAGGATGTCAAGACATGGATGTTTAACCACTATCTAAAGCTGAATGATGACAAGAGCGAATGCCTTCTAATTGGAACACCAACACGTCGATCTCAATGCTCAGTGTCCAATTTTGAAGGCGGTACTTCCCAGGTCCCAATGTCTGATACTGTTAGGAATCTTGGTGTGATTCTCGATCCAGAGCTCTCACTCCATAACCATGTCACCAATCTGATCAAAAGCTGCTTCTTTCATCTGAGAATTATCGGGAACATACGCAAGTACTTAACAAAGGTCTCTGCTACCATCCTCGTCCTGTCTCTGGTGATGAGTAGACTGGACTATTGTAACAGTCTCCTGGCCGGTTCCACAAAATCTCAGATCTCCAGACAACAACGTGTTCAAAACACTCCAGCTAGAATTTTGCCACTGACTCTAAAATATGATCACATATCTCCAGTTTTCTAATCCTCGCACTTGCTCTCAAGTGAGCACAGAATACCTTGTAAACAATGTTGTTTTGCTTTTATGTGTCTCTCTGGAATGGCTCCAGACCATCTCTCCAGCCTCCTCGATATCTACCAGCTCACTAAATCTCTCAGATCAGAGAACAAACGACTCCTTGTTGTCCCTCGTGTCCGGACCAAACGATTTGGTCACATACCATTTTCTTATTCTGCAGCTACTGCTTGGAATAGCCTACCCATTGAAATTAGACTATTCGTCCTTTCGCTCTTATCTCAAGAACTACTTGTACAGACTCGCCTATTCCAAATGATTCCCACCACTCTGTGTTCCTTCTTGTGTGCACCTTGAGAATGCAAAGTGCATGGAAAGGCGCCTTATATATGGACTATTATTATTAGTTTGATCATTTCACATATCTGTGAAACGCATGATATTTGACAATGTGATCAAAGAAACACTGTATTTGTGTACAATGAGGCTACCTATCCTGTAAAGGTAAAGTCTATAAACAAAATTCTGGGAATGAAAACATGGAAAAAGGAAAGAGATGCATTGCTTTCCCTTTATCACCTACCGCAAAAGTTTTAGCTACTTACCTGGACATGTACAAAGCTGACAGGCCGCTGTTCTCGTCTCACGTAATGAAAGGTCGGCCGGGCAACAGGTAGATTGGGTACAAGTCCGTGTCCGATCCTGCATTATTGTCCCAGGCCCACAGCTCGTAGAGCAAGTTCCATTATCAGCCCATTCGGTCCATTGGCTTATCACTGCAGAGAAGACCAAGTTCCTAATGCATCACACATCGATATAGTGTATGAAAGTAAACAGCTGCAGACAGGTCATGAACGTTGAATAGGAAAGACGTTAAGTTGGTGACACAGGGTCAGGTGATACCTTCCAATCTTTTAGTTAAAACTGCTATTAAACAGATTATTGGAACATCTGACAACTTTAAATAAAGGGAAAAATCACAAATATCATGCACATGGTAGACGAATATATACCTTCAATGCGATGACTGTAACCGCGATGCACGCCTATATCAAGAAAATACTAAAACAGTCATTTATACACCCAGGCTGGATGTTTGCCATGGTGTTGTAGTTGTATTTTCACAAGCACATTGTTTGGTATTTCCTCCTAATTAGTAAACCACATTTGTAGCATTGTAGTTGTGGTTTCTGGTACGTTTGTACTGGAACTCCTAACAGACCCGTACTGATCCTGGTTAGATTTGATCTTCAGCAACCCATGCTTGTCGTTAGAGGCGACTAACGGAATTAGGATATCAGGTTTGCTGACTTGCTTGACACATGTCATCATATCCCATTTACTTACATCGATGGTCATGATGGTGATCACTGGAAAGTCTGATCCAAACTCGATTATTTGCAGACGGCCGCCATATTGTCGGGGCATTGCTGAGTGAGGCGTTAAACACCAACCAACGAGCCTGACAGGGTTGATATACAATGCTTTTTGAAGCAGGTATCACTTGTGATGTTATATCAAGCTTACCTCTAAACATTGATGTTCATGGTTGAGGAGACCAGTTTAGGCTAAACGCAGGGGAATTGTCCTCAATGCAAGTCTACTGATTCAAAGAGTTTCAAGACAAAACTGAGCCCTGCTATCATTCTCATTTCAAAGTTGTATTGTTGTTGCCAACCAAGATCATGCTAGTATTCATACTGGCCAAACAATGCTCTTGGACAAACTAGCTAAAGTAATTCCATTTTATACAAACCATAAAAGTAGCGATAAAGAGACGATGAACGACAGTCCGGCTACATATGTAGGCATAATTTAATAAGTCCAAATTCAACGCGATGATGGATGGATACAGTGGCGAAACGTCTGTGCAATTCAGGATACATTTAGGATGGATTCTAACAATCAAAATTATTGCTAAGATACGAAACTAGCAACGTTTATCTTCCAAGCCGAGTAAAGAGTCACATGAAATGAGTGTGTTCACCAAAATATTTCATTGAAAAGTTGTGACACAATAAAGGTTATAAAATATAAAATTATTAACATTATACTTTCAGACACTGCATTTATGTAGAAGCGATAGTGGGTGGTGCATTCTGAAAAGAGTAATTATATTTCGTAGTTCACTCAAAATTTCGGATATTGTCCCTTGTTGATATCAATCGACACATTGAGGCTTAGTTGAAATACACATCATGCAATGCTTTCCCTTTAAAGTCTATAAACATAATTCTGGGAATGAAAACATGGAAAAAGGAAAGAAATGCATTGCTTTCCCTTTATCACCTACCGCAAAAGTTTTAGCTACTTACCTGGACATGTACAAAGCTGACAGGCCGCTGTTCTCGTCTCACGTAATGAAAGGTCGGCCGGGCAACAGGTAGATTGGGTACAAGTCCGTGTCCGATCCTGCATTATTGTCCCAGGCCCACAGCTCGTAGAGCAAGTTCCATTATCAGCCCATTCGGTCCATTGGCTTATCACTGCAGAGAAGACCAAGTTCCTAATGCATCACACATCGATATAGTGTATGAAAGTAAACAGCTGCAGACAGGTCATGAACGTTGAATAGGAAAGACGTTAAGTTGGTGACACAGGGTCAGGTGATACCTTCCAATCTTTTAGTTAAAGTGCTATTAAACAGATTATTGGAACATCTGACATCTTTAAATAAAGGGAAAAATCACAAATATCATGCACATGGTAGACGAATATATACCTTCATTGCGATGACTGTAACCGCGATGCACGGCTATATTAAGAAAATTCTAAAACAATCATTTATACACCCAGGCTGGATGTTTGCCATGGTGTTGTAGTTGTATTTTCCTAGTGTATGAAAGTATACAGCTGCAGATAGGTCAGCTACGTTGAATAGGAAGGACGTTGATAAGGAACGACGTTAAGTTGGTGACACAGGTTTAGGTGATGATTTTCGTGCTTCAGTTAAATCTGGCTATAGATATATTATTGTAACATTTGATGAATTAAGAAAATGAAGAAAACAGTTAGAAATGTCCTGTCGATAAGTCTAAAGGGACCTGAGGCGGTGGTGTAGCGTAATATTTAAAGCATGTGCTCGTCACGCTGAAGACCCGGGTTCTATTCCCCACATGGGTACAACCAATCCCTTTAGTCGCCTCAAATACCGAAGTACTGAAGTATGGACCGACGCTACACTTACACATCACCACACATCTATACACAGCACATATTTTGACATAAGTATCTGTTTGCTCACATGCGGTTTCTATTTGTTCCCTGACCAGGGCATCCGTATACTTTTCACGGGGACGCTGAGGTAGCCTAGTGGCAAAGCGTTCACTCGCCACACCGAAGACCCGGATTCAATTCTTCACATGGGTACACTGTGTGAAACCCATTCCTGGTGTCCCCAGCCGTGATATTGGTACATTGCTCGAAATGGCGTAAAACAATACTCACTCACTCACCAAACAGGAGCTACGTCGATATCACGGAAATCGATTCATAAAATTCCTTAGTACGCATATCCTTGATGTTTGCCTCAGTGTTTTGGTTTGATTAATTCTGAATGAAACTACAGCAGAAGGATCGTCTTTTCTCTCTATTTTTAAGCATTTCAGTACTTCATCTAACCATAAGTTTGATGTACGTTTGCATTTGAGCCTCTAACGGGGCTGTAATATAGAATTACTTAGACTTGGGATCATTTGAGATATTTTGTCACATTGTTGATATTCTGCCAGGTTATACAACTCACACTTTGAGGCATTGCCTTTTTATACACTGCATTAATAAAAAAGAGGGTAGTGCATGGTGGTGTACCTATTCCAAGTTGACATTGTCAGTCTACATATTATATCTAAACTCTTTTATGAACATATTACACAAATGGCAGGCAGATTGTGTAAGAATATAACGATTTTAAAAAATGTTGGTATGTCCATAGTTTGGGACCGTAACAAACTAAGTGTGGTGGTTTATAGTCAACTGCTAGACGTAGTTATTAACAAAACATTTGAGTGAAATCAAATGCCATTAATCCACTATACTACTCAAAACCATGTTAAGGAACATCCACATCTGGAAGACTGTGTGTATCCATAACCACCATATGAAACAAGTGGGCGTACTTTAACTTCTTCACAGTAGTTTATTTTGTTTTTTATCATGGAAATCTCAGATTAGCTCTACTCTCTTGAAAAAGAGCATGTGTTCATCATCTTCTTTTGAATGGTATAGATTTGTACTTTCATGTCCAAATGGTTTATATATCCTTGACTTTTGCCTCAGATTTATGGTTTGAATTATCATGGAAACTAGAACAAAAATTCTGTATTCCCTCTCATTTTTCGACATATTTCTCAAAATATGATGTTCTTTTTGCGTCATTTACATTGATCAAAATGTTGAAACATTGCTCTGGCTCCATTACACATGATGAAAGTTTTCCCCTTATTGCTTATTACAAGGCATTTCCTACTTACCTGGACATGTACAAAGCTGACAGGACACTGTTCTATTCTCCATTGATGTGAAAGTAGCTGGACAGAGACCGGTGCAGGTCCGTGTGCGAGACTGTCTCTGTTCCCCAGGTCCACATGTCGTTGAGCAAGGTCCTTCGTTGGTCCATTCGGACCACTGAGTGATAACTGCAAAATGTACTCATTCTTTCTCAATTCATTCATTCATTGAACTATATTAAAGATGGTTCTCAAAATGGAAATGAAATATGTCCTTCCATTGAGATGGATGAAGGATGTATGCAAAACACATTCAGATCCACACATATAGTATTCGACAAAAATCATAAAACAATGGAACTGCAAAACAGATCATTTAAATATAACATTCTGACGATTGCTTGAAATAGTTGTAAGGTTCAATCATTGTATTGGGTGATTTCAATACTCATTTTGATGAGCCGAATAAGCCAGATGTCAAGAAATGTATTTCAACTCTTAATGCAAATGGCTTTAAACAGCATGTGTCACAAGGGACTCATAAAAGTGGTCACAATATTGATTGGATTATCACTCGGGATTCTGACACAATATTGGAAAATATTTTAGTTGAAAATCGCCTCATGTCCGACCATTTCTGGATTGGATTTAATGTCTGTTTAATGCAACCCCCAGCATTAAGTAAATCTGTATTGTGCCGTAATGTCAAGGCTATTAACATGGATGACTTCAAGAAGGATCTCCGTGGCAGTGAGCTTGTGACAAATACTCCAAAAGATGTACATGTATTGACGGACATGTACAACTCTATACTCGCAGACCTTCTGGACAAACATGCACCTCCAGTCATGAAGACAGTTCGCTGTAGGTCCAGTAACCCATGGTACTGTGAGGAAATACGAGAAGCTAAACAGTCACGGCGGATCGCAGAAAGAAGATGGCGAAAGTCAAGACTCTGTGTTCACAGAGAACTATACAAGCAGGAGCGTGATAATGTAAACAGAGCAATTCGCTGCTGTAAGCAAAAAGTATCACAATGAAACCATTCTGTCAAATCTTAACAAGCCGAAAGCTCTGTGGACCCATATGTCCAAGCTTCTTGGGAAAGAAAAAGACTTTACACTTCCCGATGCCGATAGTGATGAATCCTTGGCAGAGGATTTCAACGAATTTTTCACTGAGAAGGTAACTACTATTAGAAAAGCCTTCGTTCCAAGTGATCAGAATATATCGGGAGAGCGGATATCTACTGGATGCAGGATGTGCAAATTTCAACCCTTAAGTGAAAACCAGGTTCTGAGTATAATAACAGACTCCAAGAAAACTACTTGCGAGTTGGACCCAGTCCCGACAAATGTGCTACTGGGGCTCATGGATGTCCTCCTCCCTGTCATTACCAGGATCATAAACATTAGTCTTGCTAGTGGTGAGGTGCCAAATGCTTTTAAACAGGCAGCAGTGAAACCTCTGATTAAAAAATCTAACCTTGACAAAAATACTTTGAAACATTATCGACCAGTTTCCAATTTGTCCTTCCTGTCGAAAATCCTCGAAAAAGCTGTGAATGCACAGCTTTTGGATTTCCTGGAGCAGAACAATCTTATGGCAAAGTTTCAGTCAGCCTATCGAAAAGCCCACAGCACGGAAACTGCCCTCCGGAGAGTACTGGATGATCTTCAGCGAGCAGTGGATAACGGCAAAGTTGCAGTATTAGTTCTGCTAGATCTCTCAGCAGCGTTTGATACTGTTGATCACCAGAAACTGCTACAGCGGCTATCAGATGAGTATGGCATTGGAGAGACCGTTTTGTCCTGGTTTCGGTCCTATGTGACTGACCGAAAACAGTCAGTAGTCATCAAGACGTCTCATTCCTCCACTGTCACAGTTGACTATGGAGTACCGCAGGGCTCTGTGCTGGGACCGTTACTCTTCACCCTGTATACCAGGCAGCTGGAGCAGGTTATCAGCAATCACCAGGTACTGCATCATCTATATGCTGACGACACCCAAATGGTTGACAGCTTTCTCCCAGCCAGGGACACATCACCATTGACCAATCTTGAGGACTGCTGCTCTTTAGTAAAGTCATGGATGAATGACAATATGCTTAAACTAAATGAGGACAAGACAGAGGCTATGCTTGTAGGCCCTAAAGCTCGTGTGTCAAAGGTCAACATCAGCCATCTCACTATTGGGGAAACAGAGATTTATTTCTCAAATTCTGTAAAAGATCTAGGAGTATATTTACAGTCAGACCTTTCAATGGAAAGACAAGTATCGGAGATCTGCAAGTCATGTTATCATCATATCCGGACCATCGGAAAAATACGACATCTACTGACTGAATGTTCTACAGCTGCCCTTGTTCGTTCCCTCATTCTTTCCAGAATAGACTATTGTAATAGCTTGCTTTTAAACATCTCACAAGAGCTCTTAAACCGTCTGCAACGCATAGAAAATATTGCAGCACGGATTGTGAGCAAAGCACCAAAGTTCTCAAGCATGACCCCTATTCTAAAACAGTTACACTGGTTGCCCATAAGAGCTAGAGTGAACTTTAAAGTTTTAACCCTCGTCTACCAGTGCATACTAGGCACTGCTCCAGCCTATCTCAAAGAACTGTTCAAACCCTATCTTCCATGCAGACAGCTTCGCTCCAGTGACAAAAACTTACTTCACATTCCAAAATGGAAGTTGAAATCCTATGGTTTTCGTTCCTTTCAGGTGGCGGCCGCGATGAACTGGAATGAGCTACCAGCTCACCTTAGAACAAGCCCAACAGTCACATGTTTCAAATCAAACCTAAAGACATACCTTTTCTCTATGTTTTAAAATGTCTCTTAAATTCTATCTTGTCTGCGCTATGAGCATGCTATCGGTGTGGATTTAGCGCAATATAAATGGACTAATTATTATTATTATTAATCCATTTTCGACCCTTCCTTTGGGAAAATTGTCATATGATTATGAAAAAGTTCTTTTCATTAGTTTACGTTTACTCAGTTCATATTATGGACTTTTCCGTGTTTAAGTCAACAATTCTACATCCATATATATAGTTGCGAGCCAAAAAAAAATGTGATAAAGATATTTTCTCTCGGATTCGATCACACTCATGAAATAGCTGAAATAATGTGTTTTAAGCTGTCTGTAGCTTATGCCGTTGTTACGCAGACGGCTTGGTCACGTGACCTCGTTGCTGGCAGACGATACCGAAGCTTTAGCATGACAAAACAACAGAAATCGACTCGTGCCGTTTTATGAATCTGGTATAAAATTCAATAAACATTTTCTTTTAATTTGACAGGGCTTCAATCTATCGCAAGTTGAAGAAATTTGAAGCTGGATTAGGGTCAGAGCGAAGCCCTGGATTGGATGATGTTCTTCTCTCGGGGTGAATTTCAGGCGACGGATCGCGCCCTTTGCAGCGTTACACACAAACTGGACTGCCAAACAACTTGCTCTGAAGGCTTCACGTCAAGGCACCCCTGTGGTATCAGAATGGACTATCAGAAGATCTTTGAAGCAATCTGGGTGTATCAAGCGAGTCTCAAAGAACACCCCATCAATGACATTAGCGCATATGGAGAAAAGGCTCCTGCAGTGCACGGAAATGCAGGCTAAAAGACTTTTCAAATGTGATTATTACGGACGAATCAAAGGTCCAGTTTTACACGATCGCTAGAAAAAGAGGGCTTAGAGGTGGTCGTTGATGTAAAATTGTTCCAAAGTTATGACCAAGTGTCATGATTTGGGATGGTAATAGCAAACCCGGAGAAACGCCTCTTCTGGCTATTTCGGCGTTATATAGCTGAGTGAGAAGTGGCCAATAGTAAATCATGTTGCCCATCTCCAGAGATACATCAGAACACAGCTGTTGGAGATTATGGTCCCTTCTTAAGAGAATGAACTGTGCCAATGGGTTTGCTAGCAGCGCTTGTGAGTCAAACACTACTTTGGCCATACCATTCAAGTACCCCTGTAGCATCTGGGATGTGTCACTGGCAAAATCTGTCTTTACTGAGGACGGGTCTTCTGCTGCATTAGCCTCCGTCACAGGGGGTAGTACCTTCCCCACATCAGAAATAAACCAGTAATTCAGATCTTGAATGTTGTGAATTAAATGGACGGACTTGTCAAAATTTCTAATTCTTTTTTTCCTTGATTGTCCAGTGAGGTTGATTTCAGTTGTAAATCTCTGTTGTCAGTTGTATATGAGTCTTTACCCTGTAGCGCCGAGTGTCGCAGACGATCTGAATATTTCAAACGTTGATGCCCTCATTCAATTCCTAATTATTTGGGTTTGAAAAGAAGAATGGTAATGTACGCTTTTGCTTGGTCTTAAATATCGGAGCTTCAACCTGCTGAATCTCTGCTGCGAATTCCTTATGAACAGGCTTTGGACATGGAGTCCGGAAAAAAACTTCCAAGGCTGCAACTTTATAGTTTGAGTGAGTTAAAATTTAAAGTCACATCGGCAGTATTTCAGCCATATCTTGACTATGAAAGTTGGAAATTTATAAATGTATGCATGAAATAGAAACACACTCATATACTTACCTGTCTGCGAAGAACAGTAAAATAACTGGTCTATCACAGATTAATTGTCATAACGCCGGTAAGGTCAACCATATGGCATAATGCAACGTTAGAATCTTATGGTCGTCAATAAAACTTATATTTCTAGGTAAATATGATGCACACCAGCATGTTTAGTCACGTAAACCACAAAAAAATAAGAGACGTTAGTTGCCGTGTTGCGATCGATGTGCGTAGGTGCGCGGAATTACCGGACGGCATTGTATTTCTACGTTTAACGGTACAATATCAAAATGGGCTATAGATTGCTATCAACAGAAGGTAGATCACCATACTACGGACCATGGGGACTTACAGTACATTTGCTTCCTGCATGAACCCTAGCTGGATTTACACAATCCCTTCAGCTGTCAGCAAGTTAGACAAATCTAGCCATACATAAAAAGAACACATGTTGTATATTCTACGATTAAAAAGGTGGTAAGTTAAAATTTACTTTTGGGACTTACGTACCCTCTCAGGAGGACAATAATTTTACTTAAACCCCCTTTGAGGGTAGAGCAACTAACAGTCCAAGTTACTGATCTAAACTACCAATCATTACAATGCATCTATCTACAAAACATATGAATCAAAATGTATCTATCGAATCAATTTCGTTTAAAAAAACAATTAAAAAATGAACATGTACATAATTAAAAAGATGCTTCATCGATTTTACATTGAAATAGTTACCCTTTGTGATGGATAAATCAATACATTCAAGCAGGACATGCTTGACCGCGATTCCTTCATCAAACGTTATACAAAACGGGAGTATCTGCACATGTTAACAAATTTTCGTGAGTGTACCTTGAGTGGCCAGTACAACATCGTCGCATAATGACCTCTTCAAATCCGGAGTGACAACCCAAGTAGGTGTAACCGATAGTCATTTAACTTATTTACACCTGCTTGAATGTCTCACTTCTTTTGCATTAGATCACGGATGTACGATCTAATGACAGCTTTGTAATCGGAGTAAGGGATCAGAAGTGGTGTCACAGTTTTGTTCAGTGTCTTTAAAGTTTGAAATGAAAGGCTGGACCGGGTAGATTGGTCAGCAGCTCGGTCAGTGTGCCTTCCGTTATTCACACGTGGTGCCTGGTGTGATCCGTGCTGCTGGGGCAGCCTGCTGTGAATCCACGCCATGGACTTTGTCTAAGTCAGGTTGCAGGGGAAGCAAATCGTTAGCCACGACTTGTGCTGACGACAGTTCATCCAGGTTGCCTCGACTAAGTCACTGGATTTCGATGTGCCTGGGTACTCCTCAGCTGCTGAAGGTGCTGGTCTCCAGCTCGTTTTCTTGCAGACAGCGACTCTTCCCTCTGAGTGATGACTGCCGGACGCTCAGATAAACTCTTGATGAGCTCTCCAAAGGGCTATCCTTCAGGGCTCCTGAATGCCTTCTTCCGGGACATATTTCGGCTCCAGAATCACGGGTCGAGGTGTTGTCTGATTAGGACAGACAGTGAGGACGCCATGCTCCGCCGAGTCCGTCTGAATGTCGCTGATCTAATTCTTCGCTGATCACCGCAGGAGTTAGGGGATGTATTATTGCCATCTTCCTCCTCTGCCCTTTAGACAGGCAGGGCATACATCTCAAAGGCTGCTTGAGACACGGAGTGACATATATGGCATCTAGATACAGAAGAACAAGGCTTCTCTACACACTTCCAGCACTGGGCGTAAGGATCGCGCGAAGGCATAATTTATCACATATCAAATAATGTTTAGCTCCCAAGGGAGACGACAAATATGTTTACTTCCTGTAGATTTATCCATTTAAGAATCAAATAGAACATAAAAAACAAGGAAATTTATAAAAATGTAACAGAGACTAGTAAAACACTTATGCTCATGTGTGCCTTCAGAAAAAATTAGCAGCCCATGCTTGTCGTAAAAGGCGACTAACGGGAACGGGTGGTCATGCTCGCCGACCTGGTTGAGACAGGTCATCGTATCCCAATGACATTGATCGATGCTACTGCTGTTTGTTACAGGATTTTCTGCTCCAGACTCGATTATTTACAGACCGCGGCCATATTGCTGGAATATTGCTGAGTGTGACGTTACACAACAATCAACCAAGTAGCTTGGTGCAGTCCTAACTGAAGGGGTTTCACTGGAATTTTGTTCCTTGGTTGATGGCACATCGAGAGACTTACCGGGGCAGGGTCCTAGGTTACACGGTTCAGTTCGGTTATCGATGTTTGGCAGTACACATAGAGGGGGAATTACTGCGACACAAGTCCTTGTCCTCGTGTCTGTACTGTTCCCTGGACCACATGTCACGCTGCAGACTCCTACTACCCACTCACCCCAAGGGGAATCTGAATAGCACAAACGAAATAGGAATTAGCCAGCAATATATCACCTTCAATACACTGTTCAAGATTCCTATTTGCATCAAACCAACAAACCATCTTTCAGCCACCGAAGGAACACATGCTAGAATAGAACCACACACTTTATTCTCTTATTCATAGATTGAATCTTGTGGTTGTTTGATTGGGTGCACTTGTATCCCAACGGCTCATAATTACAACGGGAATACTGCAACTGAGGAAGCTGAAGGTTCGCGTCTTTGAAAAAAGATTTCCATGGCAGTGGAACATGTTTTGCTAGACTTGGAATGGTTTTATTGGTCATTAATTTCAAGCTTGCAAATTTATTGTCTCCTAAAGAAGCCAACACTGCCTAATACATAAAGCGTCCGCGCTTCACGCTGAAGACCCGGGTTCGATTCCCCACATGGGTACAATGTGTGAAGGCCATTTCTGGTGTTCCCCGCCGTGATATTGCTGGAATATTGCTAAAAGCGGTGTAAAATCATACTCACACACTTACTCATCTATATCGGTTGCGATCGGTCACTTAGGCTACGCTCACGTTTTCACAACACTATTTTGTTTGTAGTGATTCATGTAAAATGATACAATGAGTGTACAACTAGCAATTTATGATCATTATAGAAAAGGGGTTTCTCTTTCTTTCAAATACTACCACTCAAGCACTTGTTAAATTTTAGGTGTTGTGAGAATATGGAGGTGGAAATACTTTTCCAATATGTCATCTTACTTGTTACTTCCAACACTCTTGTTCACCCAAGCAACCTATACAGAGGGCAATGTATTAATGAGGCTTGGTGACTTTGTTCAATGCTGACGCTGTATCCCGATGGTGCTGAACGTTGTGTATAAGATCAACCATTTGCTTGTGTGGCACATAGTCTATTATATACGCATGTTGTTGGCATTATAGTCAGCACGGGAACAATGGAACAGTAACCTGGTGGTTTTGTGTACACATGGGCTGAGAAAAGGGATCAATTACTTTGGTGAGATCAATTACCAATGAGTCGTGGTGTTAACTTGAATTGTTACTGTAGACTATTACCGATGCAAAATGGAAACTCCACCACCATTCACCAAATATGATTGTGATAGTAGTACATGTATGTATATTGTACTGAAGATAATACATCCAATGATATAAATATACATGTAAATAGAGAATGTTTTCCCCCCATTTATTTACCAAGAAAATTGATATTGAGCATTAATTCCATGATATAAGCCAGTTACAATGTATGGTACTGTTTGAAAAGTATTCAAGCAAGGAGGCATTGAATTATCCGACACTGTATAATCCGACATTTTTTCTCGGTCCAAGTGAGTGTCAGATTATACAGAGTCCACTGTATACCAGTGAGTGAGTGAGTTAATATATAACGTCACATCGGCAATATCTCAGCCATATCGTGACGAAAACAATTTATATAATACAAAAATGAAAACATTGTGAAGAGTTAAACTGTCGACGATAGACAGTTAAACTACTAGAGTATCACAGATATGAACATAAAAATAGCATGCAAAACTAAAACAGTGTAATTAAAGACGACAATACAATATAAAGCACGGGCTATAGATCGCCAACAACTGAGGGTAGATCACCATACTAGGAACCATGGGGACTTACATCACTTTTGCTACCTGCATGGAGTCCAGCTGGATTTACACCATCCCTTCAGCCGCTGGCGATTGAAGGATAATTTATCCGAAATTTAAAAGAACAAAAATACTACGTTTAAACACTTGGTACGTGAAAATTTGACTTAGAGAGTTTTGGGGACTCTCAGGAGGACAATAATTTTACGCTAATTCAACTTCCTTTGAGGATACAGCCACTAACAATCTAAGTTGATAATCTAAACTACCATTTATAAAACTTTATCTATTTACAAAAAAAACATCAAAACTCATTTAACAAATCTATCTCTTTTAAAAAATCAATGATTAAATGACAAGTAACTTTTTAAAAGGGTCCTTTACTGTTTTAATATTGAAATATTTATCCCTTAAGATAGAGAATTCAACACAGTCAAGCAGGACATGCTTGACCGTGGTTCTCTCATCCCACTGTATACCAATCTACCCCAGGTAGATGTTCTGTATACACACGTGTACCGCGGGGTGATCATATTAACGGTTCTGAGAGTCAGGTTTAGAGGATACCAAGGTAAAAAAGACCACACTTACAAACATCATTATCAAGGATAAGGGCAGTCGCTTGTGTTTGAGGACCTGTTTGACCATCTAGCGTGAGTGTGAATTGTTCGCTGTCTTCCTGAAGCTGAAAAAAAAAGATGGACGAGGTTACATAAGGTCGAGCAGGCGAGCAAGTGAGATGTTTCTATATTCGGTCATGTGCTGCAAATATATATAAAAAAAATTCTGCATCAAATCTGAGAATTAGGAAATGACACCAGTATCTACTCATCTGGACAGAATGATGTCATCGTAAGCAAAAGCACATGTCACGGTTCAACCTTCTTTTCAAAGAAGAAAATTACTGTGAGTGAGTGAGTTAATATTTAACGTCACATCGGCAATATTTCAGCCTTATCGTGACGAGAACATTTGATATTGAAATAAAATATATGTGTGTTATAAAACACCTGCCGACGAAGGACAGTAAAACAACTAGAGTATCACAGATATACATGTAAATCTAGTAATTGGATCTAAAACATTTTAACCATAGGGGACAACACAATATAAAAAATGGGCTATAGATCGCCAACAACTGAAGGTAGATCACCATGCTAGGAGCCATGGGGACTTACATTACTTTTGCTACCTGCATGGACCCTAGCTGGATTTACACCATCCCTTCAGCCGCTGGCGATTGTAGGAAAATTTAAAATTACTATGACAAAATGAGAGCTGATAAGAGAACTGATGAACAAAAATGTAATAATGTTGCGTAAAAGGACCATGTATGTTGTATCCAACCACAAATTAACATTTGTGCCTGTCTCAGACCATACAAAAATTAGATTTTAGCTTCAGAGGTCGAGGGGTTTTCGGGGAAAATGTAGTTGTGCCGGACGCTTTATAGCTTGGCTTCTTGATGTCCGATGCTATTCACCCGTGAAGATCCGGGTTAGAATTGGTCTTCGGCAACCCATACTTGTCGTAAAAGGCAACTAACGGTATCAGGTGGTCAGGCTTGCTGACTTGGTTGAAACAGGTCATGGTATCCCAATTGCGCAGATCGATGCTCATGATATTGATCGCTGGATTGTCTGGTCCAGACTCGATTATTTATAGACGGCCGCCAAATAGCTGGAATATTGCTGAGTGCGGAGTTACACAACCAACAGTCCAATGCAAATTCCTAATTGACTTTGGCCATATAGTTTCAATGTTTGTATAGTTGAATACGTGACGTGCTTATGTATGTGTTTGTGACATTTGGGCAGGTTGCAGGATGCGCTGACCCTTTCGCGAACAAGTGGAATCATCTGCATCTGCTTGTGAATAATAAACACACGGACTTAAAACAATAGTAACCCTGCAGTTTTTACCGTGTCATCGTTGATTAGAACAGAAATAATCCCCGATGTTACTCCATCATCTAAAGTGAGTGTTCCGTTCCTTGGTCCATCTATGTCTTCCATTTCAGTGGTTACGTCTGTTATGTTGTAACCAACAGTAACAGATCCAGTTGAGCCTTCTTTTCGAATAATTTGGAACATGACTGCACCCGCGTCCTCATTAACGCTGTTGTTCATCAGAACAACGCATAATTGCCCAGCTGAAAAAAATTACATTGTAGATTGTGTTTCATGCATTAACTTGTCAACTATATGAACGAAACGTTTCATATTAAAAAGTCCTTGATAAAGTTGAATAACCGTTGTCAAAAAAGATAACACTCCTCTTTTTCTGTCTTAGGCTTCTGGTTCATTTTAGGAAGAAATAGATGCTCTGATATACCCGATTGTCACACACAAACTATCAGAAGAAGATGTTAAGGGAATACATAATATAAAGCGGTATGAAAAGTTTCTTCCCTACTTAATAAATTTGGAAGAACCCTACTGACTCATATTCCGACAGCGGAACCTACAACCCTACTGTATTTTACCACCTTAACCCAACACGTAAACGTCAACCACCAAGGTTTGACAAGGAATGTGAAAAACTGAAATCGGAAAAATATAAACAGCTTAAATATTTACGGAGATGTAAATGCGACAGAAACATTCAGGATTATCCACGTGCTAAATCACACTTCAAACATTGCTGTAACGAGTGAGTGAGTGAGTTATTATTTAACGTCACATCGGCAATATTTCAGCGATATCGTGACGAGAACACATTTGTTTTGCTGTAACGAGAAGAGGATGCTGTTTCAAAGAACGAAAGCTGAAGATCCTAATGAAGCAACAAAACTTGGGGTCTACAAGCAGTTCTGGAACACGGTGTCTTGGTAGTAGCAGCAGGTCACCAATAGTCACCCAGATGGTTTGCCCATTTTAAAGACTTCCTAAATAACGCTAACATTGACAGAAGTAATGATGAAGACCTATATGATTTTGTGGACGATCATAATTGTGGCAATTGTAAACCATACCTTTGAATCAGAAAACTTATTGTCGTCCATTTTAACAGAAGAGGAAACTATCTTAGCCATTGACAACTTGAAACGTGGAAAAGCGCCAGGTGGAGATGGAAGAATACCTCCTGAAAAGTTGTCTAACACCTTACCTTACACTGTTGTTCAATGAAATACTAGAGACAAGTTCATGGAATGTTGGAATGATTATTCCGATCTGCAAATCCGGCAGTATAAAAGACCCTAGCAACTATCGAGGGATATTTTTGCTGAACATTACTGGTAAAATCTTTACTAGTATTCCAGAAAAGCGTTTCAGACTCTTGGTTGAAATCAACTACTATAGGAATCTTAAGTAGGTTTCCGCCACTCAACAATAGGCAATTATCTTTATACAACAGTCATTATGCTCTAAATTCTTATGTAAAGCTATTGGACGCTTCTCTGTGCTTTCAATGATTTCAAGAAAGTCTTCAATTTTGTTGACAGAAAAAAGCTATTATGTTAGCTCCACATCAAATGTTGTAATGGTAAAATGTATCATGTTCTTAAAAGAATGTATTTATCAGTCAAGGCATATGTCCGAACATCAGAAGGCAAAACACAGCTATTTTCTTCAGACATATGGTTGTTAGACAAGGCTGTATGTAAATTTGTTTACAGTTTTCATAAATGAACTTGTGCTGGTTATGTACAAAGGTTGTAATCATGGTATTTCTGCGACTCAAGAAATTGAGGATCTTTTACTTTTTGCTGATGACATTGTTACTTTTCCATTTTTTGTAAATGGTTTCCAAAAGCAATAAGATATTCCTGACAAGTTTTGTCAGATATGTCAGAGTGCGGCGTAAAACTAAACTCACTCACTCACCTGACCTGATAATAACTCGGTTTGGCCAATCTGTGGGTTACATTTGGAACAATATAACCTCAGGTTGACTTTAAATGATCTCTTGTATTCAGTGCCTCGCCTGTATCAAGTGGTGGTCACATGCGATGCTGACATTGTTGAATGGGTTGTTACACAACCATTCTTCTTGGGGATTTCAGATTTTGGTGCAGCGCAAAGTTTGACACAAATCTTTAATGTTTGTCCAGAATAATCATCATTCGTTGTGTTTGAGCTGAAGTTGGGAATCACGGTTTGGGGTATTAGCTGCCCTTGCTCACATTTTGGCTTTTTCATATCAGAGATGGGAAGATTTATGAGTATTGCCGAGGGAAGGAATGTTATGCTATACGATGCGTACATTAAGTCTAAAGATTCGATGGGGAAGAGTCATGAAGTGAGAGCCATTTATTATGGGTGAAGAACAGGGGAAACCTTGTGTGTGTTATTTTGACGATTTCTCCCAGAGCGGTCTATTCACTGTCGTTCATATCAGGTAGCGTAGCGAGTCATCATGTTGCTGCCACTGGCATTATTTTAACTATATTTCAACGAATAGTTATAAAATATCAATAAGATTTAATAGAGAATCAATAGCAGCACATATCCAAATATTCAATGCCCTGAATAAATCTGTGGAAACTCATACATGAGCAGATAAATCATTGTCCCGTATGTGCATGACAGATTGACATTGAACCTGGATGATGCTTAAATGATTGCAGAGAAAGCTCTACTCTAAGGGAGTGTCCATCTGCATTATGGTCCGGGCTAGAATTGATATTCAGTAACCCATGCTTGTCGTAAGAGGCGACAAACGGTATCAGGTGATCAAGTTCGCTCACAGGGTTGATGCATGCCATCGAACAACAAACATACAAATTAAGAAATATGAGACAGAGAAGAAACGAATATGCATCTATACGCAAGCAAGTCCAACTAAGTTAGAGCAAGTCTAACAAAAGTGATATGTTCAACTTCATAGAATATTCTTACCCAATATGCCTGTCCATACGTTGAGAGGGGTAAACACTGAGCTGTCCAAACAATACTATGGAATTGGGACTCCACATTTTCTATTTCTAAGTCCGAGTATTTTCTCTGAAAAGATCCTAGCTGGTAGGTATATGTCACACACGTTTAACAATACGCTGTAATATGTCAAGACTTAACATGCAGCAGTTTACAATTTGGTAATG
The DNA here is from genome assembly GCF_003918875.1 of Haliotis rubra. Taxonomy (NCBI): domain Eukaryota; kingdom Metazoa; phylum Mollusca; class Gastropoda; order Lepetellida; family Haliotidae; genus Haliotis; species Haliotis rubra. Next base: position 1,523,515 of record NW_025764904.1, on the reverse strand, counting down.
ATGTCTGTCTTCAGAAGGAAATCGGTAATATTCGAGATATTTTCAAGAAAAACAAATCCCTGTGAACAGAGTTAAATTCGACGTGGAAACGACAATACCCAACTATATTCCTTTATAAAAGCATGCCCCACTTGACAACCTAGTCGCTGTGTGTGCTAGAATAAAAGAATTATGTTTTAGGAAAGTTTTATACGGACTAAAACTTATGACTGACGGACAGAAAGAGGGTGACTATATTGCTCGTATACTTGCCTGGGGGGATAATAAATGATCATGTTGAAGTAAATTACTTGCATGTAAGCAAACAAACAGGTTATGTTTAAGAAAAGTTTTCTAATTTTCACTTATAGGTTGCCCATTATTACAATATATGCACATAATAGTAATAGATACGCTTCTCAATATATTCAGATCTGGATGGAAGGAAAACTTGTAAAACACTTACGCCCAAAAAAGTGAGTTGATTCAACAACCTCTGTTCATTTCTGGATCCACAAAAACCAAAAACAAAATAAAACAAACAAAAACAAACAAAAAAAACCCCGCAAATTCAACGACTGACCTTGTCCACTATTTAAACTGACCTCCAATACCAAACTAACCGTAACATTGTTATGGGACTCAATTCTTCAGCCATAGACCCGTCGACCCGGGTCTTCAGCAACCCATACTTGTGAGAGGCGACCGGTGGTCAAGCTCGAAGACTTGCTTAACACATGTCATCGTATCCCAATTGCGATGTTCAGATCGATGTTCATGCTGTTGTTCTCCGGACTGTCTGGTCCGGACTCGATTATCTTTAAATCCCAAGCTGTCAGTCATACCAGGTCACGCTTCCCTAAATCTAACCTGTTTCCATAGTACTACCGGATTGTATCCAACAACAACACCACAAAGTTCAATACACCACTTTAATAACACCCGAATATATATATCCAGTGAGATTACACGTAATGTATAAAACTACCGCCTCCGTGGTGTAGTGGTTAGAGCGTCCGCCCGGAGAGCGGAAGGTTGCGGGTTCGATCCCCGACGGCGTCATACCAAAGGACGTTAAAATATGGTACTTGTTGGTCCCTGCCTGGCGCTCGGCATTTATGGGTACAACAAGGACTGGTCGGCTCGGAGTGAGTATACTGTGTCTGAGTGGGATATACATGTTTCACTGCGGCATGGTATCTCAGTGGGCTAGCACTATAAAAGCAGCTTAAGTCTGGGCTAGTACAAGCAGCCGCACATACACACGCATGCACGTCGTCATATGAGCGAAATATTCTCAAGCACGACGTTAAACCCAATTTCACCTCACCTCACCTAATGTATAAAACAAAATCATATGTGATCTTGACAAAAGGGATACCAGAACTATCAAGTTCAAAGTCATTAAAAGACAAAAGACGTATTATGAAAAGTTCAAAACCTATCTTTTTTGGCGTTTTATTGCAGATACTAAATTCAGTTATTATTGCTTTTGAATAATAAATATTATAATCATTTTCAGTGAATGAGTTAGATTAATAGTCACGTATTACAAGTTCAAGCAAACAACGACAGCCGATGTAGATTGTGGTCGGACTGCATTGTGTCACATTGTGATTGCAAATGAATTGACCAACATCACTATCCTCCAATCTATCATCTTGTAAACCATACGTTATTCATCCAACTTAACCATACGTAAAGGACTCTGCATGATATCGAGGGCCATCCTGTGCCATACAGTTTGATTGACCATTTGTGACGGGATATGGCCATGGCAGGGAATAAAGTCTTACCCAATTCATTTATTCATCTTTCTAAGGTATAGAAAACCATTCATAATTCATCGATGTAAATTTAAAAAGTACGGTTTCCGATTAATTTCTGTATCAAGACTAACAGTGAAAATCATGTATTTCTAAAGGTTTTAAATAGGTTTGAAAAAGCAAGCTGTCTAAATCACTGTAATGGCACACGCACACAGTTATGTGCCATTTTTTCATTTTGTGTCACTGCCCCTTCTAAATGACCTAACACACTTGCCTGGATCATTATGTAAATGTATGTACGTACTGGCACAACATTTCAATGCTTTGCAAAGGTAGGAATTATAAGGAAATGAGGAATATGTGAAAATACATATATATTTATGTCGAACGTCTGTAAATGGGCTGTGGGTAGCTCACAATATTTCAATGCTTTACAAAGGTAAACACGTATGGAATTATAAGGAAATGAGGAATATGCGAAAATACATAATGTCAAACGTGTGTACATGGGCTTAGGACTTGAGTACAGCTTACTTACGTTGTGCTGTTGTCTCCTGCACGCTGGAAATTAGGAGAAACGCAAAGACTGACAGGAGAGTTACTGCTGACATCTCTAAAATGTTGAAAAAAGTATGATCGATTACACAGGTTGTTAAGATCGGTATTTCTGTTCGTGCTCGGAAATATTCCAGCCACATATTCAAGCCGAACTTATGACTAATATCACATACTACCGGATTTACGTACCCTCTCAGGGGGACACTATGTTTACAGTACTTCAACCCGCATGTCTATAAGCTGCAGACGGGTGTACAATTTACAGAGCAATTTACAGTATATCATTTTCAAGATGCATTCTAATTGAAACGACTGTAAGGATCCTGTGTCACATATCTTTCTTGCATATGCAAATAAGAATATGTCTTGCATATGCAAATTAGAATTAAAGATATAGTGAATATCTTTAATTCTAATTTGCATATGAAAGAAAGATGTGACACAGGATCCTTACACAGTCGTTTCGATTAGAACATCAATTATATTTCTTCACGTTTGTCCTCCTGAGAGGGTACGTAAGTCCACAAACATTCAAAGTAAATAAAAACTTTCCACTTTTTTAATCGTAGAATATGTGTCTTTTAATGTATAGCTAGATTTATCTAAATTGCTAACGGCGATGTGACTCACTCACACACTCATTTATTCACGTTTAGAAAGTGGCCATATGTTTTTTCGCACGAAAGTACAGATTCTATGTTTTTAGGTTGAGTCCCATCCAGGATTCGAACCCACACTCACAGAGTCAGACATAAGGTCACCACCACACAAAATCAGCCATTTAAACTCACTCATCCACCTTGGTTTCCACAAAAATGGAAGTCGGACAACTGGTAGTTAAGATCACGTTCAATGTGTACCCATCTGACAAGTGTAAATTGGCACGGCTTCAATTGCCGAAAGCTACGAATACAAATGTCATTTAGAAAGTGGTCAAATGTAACAGATGTTATATTGTGAGTATAACACTTTCTCAGTAAAGACACAGTATTGAAGCACATGGAGCTTTAAGATCCTGTCTGTACCTAAACATTAAATATATAAGTATTAAATAAAAGTGTGACACATAACGCCTCTTTGTGCAGTGTCCAAGAATTATTCTTCAGTGGAATCGAGAACGCGGCTTCGCCAATTGTTTCACAGCAGCCATGATATATGAGAAGTACTGTTCAAAGCAGCGTATTATGCAATTCACACACTCAGCTATGGATGTCAGTCAAAATAACAAAGCTTACCTGCTCTGAAATGAGTGAATATTGCTCAACGCCGCATCTGGAGAGTCTCCTTGCCGCCCAACACTCGAACGCAGCATTGGGCTATATTTATACTACATGTCATACAAAAGGGTCGATAGCCAATGCACCAGTCTAATTACTGTATTAATTCACATAAGCTCTGTTTGGGTGTGCCCATGAATATTTTAATGCCTTATAATACTGAGCTGACTTATCGAAAGCTTCCCATGATCCTACCTGCTGATCTCCTGCATTTATGGCTTCCCTAGCACAGGTGGGCGGACTCGCGAACATAGAGAACATCGTCCAGAACAACTGCTGAAACGTTTTCGATGAATCCTGGAATAATGGTCACTAGTGATAAACAATATAGTATTCTTTGTCATTAGGGGAGATGATTGTCCACGGATGCTGTACTTGTCAAACGACTTGGGCATGGATCAATGTCTTGTAGTGGCACAACTGCCTGGACTAAAGATTAGCCTGTGAAAATATATATATTTGAGAAAAGCAAATACCTCCCTGTTTACTGGAGACCCGTGAAGGTCCCGGTCAGAATGTACCTTCAGTAACCCATGCTTGTCGCAAGAGGCGACGGGTGGTCAGGCTCGCGGCTTGGTTGACACATGTCATCGGTTCGCAATTGCGCAGATTGATGCTCATGCTTTTGATCACTGGATTGTCTGATCCAGACTCGATTATTTACAGACCGCCGCCATATAGCTGGAATATTGCTGAGTGAGTGAGTGAGTTATTATTCAACGTCACATCGGCAATATTGCAGCCATATCGTGACGAGAACATATTTGACATTGAAATTGAATATATGTAAATTGTAAAAAATTGTAGACGAAGGACAGTAAAACAACTAGAATATCACAATTAGAAACTAGCGTGGAAAGTTAAAACTAATAGCACTATTGGGACAATACACTATATAAACAGGCAAAAGATCGCCAACAACAGAAGGTAGATCACCATACTAGGGACCATGGGGACTTACAATACTTTTGCTACCTGCATGGACCCTAGCTGGATTTACACCATCCCTTCAGCCGCTGGCGACTGTAGGAAACTTTAGCCGGCAGTTAAAAGAACAAATATACTACGTTTAAAATATGGTAAATTTACACTTTACTTTGATAGTTTTGGGACTTATTTTCGAAGACCACTAAATCTGAAATTATATATGTTTTTATTGACAACACCATAATGAAGATGAACATCATGGATAATTAATGTAAGTTTTTAGGCAATATGTTAATCAACGAGGCACTCAAATTGAAATAAACAAGCCACCAACCAGATGCATGACATATAACTGACCATAAGCGTCAACAATATCAGTGCCAACTCTCATTGAGATTCACCTGGAGTAAGGATACACTCCGAAACGTTGTGTTCCTCATAGAAACGAAGCTGACATCCATAAAACACTCTTCCTTATTGAGATGATGTTGATCTGACAGTATGGGGCCCATTTAAACTGTGATGATGTTCCCATGTACATCAGCTGTCAATGTCCGTTTAGCACGAAACAAATACTGTTAGATTGTACGGACACAACATCGTTGTTCTATTGTGGAACATCGCTGCAATACACTGTTGCAGCTTGTTTAATTGTTTCACTAAAACAAAAGATTTGAACAAACAATATGTCCTATACATAAAAGACCCATACATGTCAAGGTTCAGCTTACATATCTATATTTACAGAGACATTGAGAGAATTTAGGACTACCGTCTTAGCAGATTGTGTTTGTTTGTTGTTCAACGCTCAGCAATATTCCATCGGCAAGATGGCTGTCTGCAAATAACCCGAGTATTGACCAAACACTCCACTGATCAACATAAGCAAACGAAAAAACGCTAAATATTTAGAGTCCAGTAGTTGTAATCCAAGATGACTGCCTACATTGAAATGTTCCGCATGTCTTAGCATGTTATGAATTCATTAAAATCAGATCTGTTCTGGTTGGTTGAACGCCGCACTCGGCAATATTCCAGCTATATGGCTGCGGTCTGTAAATAATCGAGTCTGGACTAGACAATCCAGTGATCAACAGCATGAGCATCGATCTACGCAATTTGGGATACGATGATATGTGTCAACCATGTCAGCGAGCCTGACCACACGCCCCTGTTAGTCCCCTCAAACATTAGTTGCATCGGTAAAGCATACGGTCAGTTGTTGCAAATGCTCGTCTTGTCTTGTTTGTTTTAACTTTTTTAAGTAACACCTACAAAGCTTGCATCAAGATTTTGGTGACCTTCCCTAGGATATATCTAGTGATAGGCCTAAGTAAACAAACAGCTTTCTGTCTTTCTTCCATATATAAACATTCATATGAAGCTACATGTAATTCTGTTAATGCTAGTTGTCTGCACACATGAAGGAATAAAGTTACGTTCTTATCTAAATTAAAGCGACAAAACCCATTATTTAGAAATCTCTGTTAAAATCAGATAGTCATGCCTATACCATGAGCATATATTTGTTGCAGCAATATTACAGCTGAACGATGTTGTTTGTAAACAAATCTAGTCTGGACCAGACAATCCAGTGATTATCATAATGGAATACGATGACAGAACTTCTGTTTATGAATCACTATATAGGTGTTCGCTAAATGGTGAGCGTATCCTGCCCCACCGGTGGCACCCGTCAATTGTTCACCTGAAATAAGGGCGTATCAAACCCGTATCAAACATCTCTATTGCAAATGTAAATTGGAGTGTAAATGTGGGAGAAAATCATTCTATAGTGGTTCGTAGGAATAACGGCTATTAAGATGCTATCTTAACCTGTGTATCTATCTTCACTTAAATGACTGAATATGATCGTATGCTTCCTTTCACAATGGTAAAGCATTATCCGTTAAGTGCTACAGTCATGTGCTGAATCACCCTAATAGTAAGGCATGTCGTGTTAACACCGGAACAGCTGGGTTACCTTACTGCGTCTCGGCTCTGCATTGTTTCTACAGTAATCAATTAAAAACTGAAATACTCTGTGGCATAACACCCATCTCATTACCAATCCAAATGGAAACTATCACACGTGGAAGTGCCTCCTTGCTGTCCAACGATTCTGGATTACTGTGGAACGCAGAATTATGTCATCTTAATACCAAGGCCTTATACCTGGATCGGTTAGAGTGCTTAGACAATACTATTTATGGATTACACCAATGTGTTGCTAACTCCGTGAGGGTGTGCCGAATGATCTGATAAATATGTAATGACAACTAAGCTGGTTTATTGACGTGAGTCTTTTGAATGATATATCTCACCTTCATGCAACTTTTACTGACGGGTAGGTAACAGCAGGGCAGAGCCGCATCTACTATTTCCATGAGAAATCTTTAGACAGCTTTGTGCAGAGTTGATTTATAATCCCGAATATAAGCCGGGCATGTGTTTGTGAATCACTAGCATAGTTTCAAGCCGCACCCTCCCCTACCAACCCAAAGAAAAATGTGTCACTTGGTGCAGATAAGTGGGATGATTAGTCCTCTATATCACTGTCATGTAAGATTTGTTAAGTTCCTGAACACTAATCAGACAACGCATGACGCAAGTGACACCTGAGAGAAAGAGGGAGAGAGAGAGACTGAGAGAGAGAGAGAGCGTTTCATCCCAAATGGTAAATCATCACACACACAGACACACACATATGCATACATGCACGCATGCATGATCATGGACTACGCATTTTTAGCGTTAAGTCAAATGGGTTTCATATAAACGATTTGACACCAATTACATACGTACGCTCACACACACACACAAACATACACACGCTCGCATCAAACCAAACCACACACACACACACACACCACCCCACCCCACCCCACCCCACCCCCGACACACATGTCTTTGGTGCCATCTGGGAACTACCCCAATAGAGTACTTCGTTGTTTTTGACTGTTCAGAGCTGTTACTGTGATTAGCTGTGCAGAGGCCATCCTTTGGACCCTCTCCATATGTGGGCGATATTGTCAGCCAAGTGGGGACACACACGCATACACTATGACTTTCTTGGCGGTATGGATTTGGGGACACCCCAGTCCCTGTGGGCAGTATTATTTGGGGACACCCACGTCGCTCTGGGAAGTATTATTTGAGGACACACCCATCCCTCTTGACAGTATGATTTGGGGACTACACGTACCCCGTCTCCATAGGCAATATTATTTCGGGACACCCACGTCCCTCTTGGAAGTATTATTTGAGGACACACCCATCCCTCTTGACAGTATGATTTGGGGACTACCCCGTCTCCATAGGCAGTATTATTTAGGGAGGCGCACGAACTCCGGACAGTATAATTTGTGTTTAACTTCCAATTAACTAAAAAATGAGGACACTTGAACAAAATTTATTCATTTATTTCATTGGTGTTTTACGCCTTAGGCCCTACTCGAGAATGTTTCACTTACCATACGTACGACGACAACCAGCATTTTGTACCGTACTTATGCATCTATCATACTTGTACAATTACCTTCGAACATATAAACCATTGCTTTTATCTCCTTGTACAGTAGAGGTAACAAACTTTTTCATCCAAGTGTGAAAGTGAGAATTTTACGCTACGTCAACCCCTTTGAGGGTACAGCCACTAACAATCTCAGATACTAATTTAAATTACCAATAATAAAATATTTATCTATTTACAAATCAGTTAACAAATCTAATTCTTTTAAAAATTCAACTATTAAATGATAATTAACATTATAAAAAAGTTCCTTCAATGTTTTGACATTAAAATACTTATCCCTTGTGATGGAATATTCAATGCAGTCAAGCAAGACATGCTTGACTGTGATCCTTTCATCACAAGGGATACAAAACGGAGGATCTTCGCCTTTCAATAAATATTCATGAGTATATCTGGTATGGCCAATGCGACATCGTCGCATAATGACCTCTTCAAATCTGGACTGACAACCCAAGTAGGTGTAACAAATGTAGGGTTTTATTGCATGTAATTTATTAATACCTACTTGGGTGTCCCACTTCTTTTGCATTAGATCGCGGATGTATGTTCTAATGCTGGCTTTATAATCAGAGTATGGGATAAGACGTGGTGTCACAGACTTGTTGAGGGCTGCCTTAGCAGCAATATCAGCCATCGTGTTCCCAGAAATGCCAACATGGCTGGGTAACTAACAAAAGACGATGTCGCATTGGCCAGTAGCAAGATCATTATATAATTCGATTATTTCAATTAAAAGTGGATGTTTGCAAGAGATATTTTAAATAGCCTGAAGGCAAGAAAGAGAGTCAGAAAATATTATATATTGTTTATGTTTGGGATGTCTTTGAATATATTTAAGAGCTGTTAATATGGCGTTTGCTTCTGCCGTGAAAATAGAGCTGTTATTGGGTAATCGAGAAGAGATTGTTCTGGATCCAATGACGGTGGCACAAGCAACCGCACCACCATCCTTGGACCCATCTGTAAATAAGGATGTGTATGTAGTATATTTAGTTTTTAATTGATTAAATTCTTGTTTATATTGTAATTCATTTGTTTCTGATTTTTTAAATGTTGTCAGTGTAAGGTCAACCTGTGGCCTCACCAATTGCCAAGGAGGAGAAGAAATAAGACGGGAAGGAGCAATATGTTCTAGCTCAATGCCAGCAGCAGAAAGGAAAGGTTTCACTCTTATACCAAGAGGCGGAACAAGAGAAGGCTTCTTGTTATACAGATCTTCATATACTGGATTAAAGACAAAGTTATATGCAGGGTTTGACTTATTGGAATAAAGTTTTGTTATATACTGTAAAGTTAATTTAATACGGCGTTGTGTAAGAGATGGCTCATCAGCCTCGACGTAGAGGCTGTCAACAGGTGAAGTTCTAAAGGAACCAAGACATAGTCTTAGACCTTGGTGGTGGACAGAATCTAAAAGTTTTAGGTTGCTTTTGCAGGCTCCACCATATACGATGGAGCCATAATCAAGTTTGGAACGAACCAATGATCGATATAATTGTAGTAGGGTAGCTTGATCCCCTCCCCACTTAGAATTGGAAACGACTTTCAACAAGTCAAGTGCTTTCATGCATTTAGTTTTAAGGGCCTTGATATGTGGAAGAAAAGTTAGATGCGAGTCAAAAATTAAACCCAAGAACTTGGCTTCCTTAACAACTTTGATGGGAGAGCTATTTAGAAACAGTTCAGGGTCTTTATGCGGTTTATATTTTCTACAAAAATGGATACAATTAGTTTTGGATTTCGAAAATTTAAATCCATTCTCAAGACACCATTTATCTATTTTGTTTAAACACAACTGCAGTTGCCGTTCAATAGTATGCATATTTTTACCACGACAAGAAATATTAAAATCATCCACAAATAGTGACCCATCGATTGAATCACTTAAGACCTTTGATAAACTATTGATCTTAACACTAAACAATGTGACAGACAAAATACTACCTTGTGGGACACCCTGATCCTGCTTATAATGGTCAGACAGGGTAGAACCCACTCGGACTTGAAATTGCCTATCAGTTAAAAACTCGGATATAAACTGAGGCAAACGGCCTCTCAAACCAAAATCATGTAAATCTTGTAAAATGCCGTGCTTCCATGTCGTGTCATAGGCTTTCTCTAAATCGAAAAATATTGACACTGCATGCTGCTTGTTAAGAATGGCATTTTTAACGAATGACTCCAATCGAACTAAATGGTCAATGGTACTGCGATTTTTACGAAAACCACATTGAATATTTGTGATTAAATTATTGGACTCTAAGTACCAAGTTAATCTGTTATTGACCATGCGTTCCATGGTTTTGCAAACGCAACTAGTCAAGGAAATGGGCCTATAATTTGAGGGATCGGTATGATCACGTCCAGGTTTAGGTATGGGTACAACAATGGCATCACGCCAAGATGAAGGAAAGTTACGAGATGTCCAAATGTCATCAAAAATATTTAAAAGTGTTTCTAAACAAGATTCCGGTAGGTGTTGCAGGAGTTGATAATGAATGTTATCAGCTCCTGATGCAGTATTGTGAGCTTGTTCAAGAGCAGTATGAAGCTCGTGGATAGAGAAGATTTCATTATAGGCTTCCCCGTTATCCGAATGAAAATTGATTTGTTTCTTTTCTTGCAATGTTTTGTATTTTTGAAATTTAGCAACATAGTTTGACGAGGAAGAATGTTTTGCAAGTGTTTCACCCAGTTTATTTGCGATGTCAGATTTATCTGTTAACAATTGGTCCCCGGTTTTGAGATGATTAATGCTTGATTTGGTACCCTTACCTTTAATTCTCTGGATCATGTTCCATACCTTGGACATCGGCGTCCGTGAATTTATTTTCGAAACGTAATTTTGCCACGACTGGCGCTTATTTAGCTTAAATGTTCGACGTGCTCTAGCGTTTAAAATTTTAAATTTATCTAAATTATGCACCATTGGGTGGCGACGGAAATAGTGTTCAGCTTTTTTCCGTGCCTTTCTAGCTTGTTTGCAGTCATTATTAAACCATGGTTTACGTATATGTGGATTTGTAGAGGACCTAGGAATACACTCAACAGCTATTTTGTGTAGTTGATCAGAGAATAATTGCACAGAATCAAGAGCATCAATAAAACGAGCAGGATTTAGTTTGTCAGTACAGAGTAATTCAAACAAAGGCCAGTTTGCTTTGTTGAAGTTCCATCTTGATGATGGAGCAACATCAGCAGGAGTTATTGTTTTAAGAATGGTCGGAAAATGGTCGCTGCCACACAGATCGTGTGGACTGACCATTCAAATTCATTTAACAGATCGGTGTGAGAAAGTGATAAATCAAGAGAAGAATATGTGCCTGTGCCAGGATGCAGGTATGTTTTCGAATTATCATTAAATATACACAGATCGTTGTTTGAAATAAAATCTTCTAGAACTGTCCCATTTCTGTTTGTATGAGAACTACCCCAAAGAGGACTGTGACCATTCAAGTCACCCATAATGATACACGGTTTGGGGAGCTGGTCATAAAGAGCCTGAAGATCAGTTTGGTGAAGAGTGGAAGATGGCGGCACATAAAGGGAGCATAATGTAAAGGCAATGTGTAAAGTCAACCTGACTGCAACAGCCTGAAGTGTTGTATTTAGGGGAATAGGGCTGTGTATAATACCCTGTCGAACCAAAATTGAAGAACCTCCAGTAGCTCGGAGCCCCGGAGGAGAAAAGAAGTTATATGAATTATACTGCCGTATATCAAATTGATCTGTGGTTTTAAGATAAGTTTCCTGCAAACAAAATGCCGATGGTGTGAAATCTTGTATAAGTAGTTGTAAATCATTAAAATTATTTCTTAGTCCTCTACAATTCCACTGAACAATGTTATTTGAGCCACTCATGGAGGATCAATTGGAGAACGTGGATTGGAGGGAGGTCTACTCCCAGGGACTGGGAAAGAGGGATTGACCTCCATCTCCAAAGGTTCAAATTTATTTTGAACCTGTACAGGGGACGACTGAGAGGAAGGCATCTCCAAATGTTGAAGGGCCCTGGTCCTTCCTCTCGATTTTTTCTTTTCCTTTTTCTCATTTTTTGATGATTTATTATGCTGCGATGAATTTGTGGCACATTCTGGTTCAGACGCAGGATCTGTTGAAGGCAGCGATGTGACAGTCTCCGTCTGGGATGCCGATGTCAAAACACTAGAGGTGCCCATTTGAGAGGTCTGACTTGCCTCATCTAATGTTAATTGTTCATGAACCCAGGATATTGACGTTTGACACGACGTTGATGTCATGGGAGGTCTGAAAGTATTGACACGAGAAGAAACTGCAGTGGAATATGAAATTGTTGAATTTGTTGAAACAGTTACCTGCTTTTTAGCTTCAGCATAAGAAATATTGTTGGTATGTTTTATCCTTTGAATGGTAGACTCACGTTCACAGAAGGGGCATGATTTTGATGAGGCCAAGTGGTCGTCGCTGCAGTTAGCACACTTGATGCTATGAGTGCACTCAGAGAGTTCATGTGCACCACCACAACGGGAACATACAGTGGTGTTACGGCAGAACCTGGCCCCATGACCAAACTTTTGGCATTTGAAACATCGGAGTGGAGTTGGTACATATACCTCAACTCCGATGTTAAAGTACGCAGCTTTTATACTTTTTGGTAGTACGGAGAGTGAGAAAGTAAACAAGTATGTATTCAACTTGACAATTGTGCCATCATCATTCTTTTTCGAAAAACGCTTTACTGCTGTTACGCCCTGGTTTTTTAGTTCATTGACGATGTCATCCTCATTCATATCAGAAAGGCACCGGGCCCTGTCTCTGACTATACCTCTGCAGGAATTGAACGTTTTGTGCACTGACACAACAACGGGTTTATTCACAAATTGTTGTAGTTTCAACAGATTGACCGATTGTTGTTTACGGGTACATTCCACTAAGAGTGAGCCATTTCGAAGCCGTGTAACGTCCTTCACTTCCCCACAGACACCATGAATGCCCTTGGAGATTGCGAAAGGGTTAAGTTGTAACGGCGTATCGTCTTCAGAGGAGATAACAATAAACCTCGGCCACGATTCAACAGTGTCAGAAGATCCTTCATCCGACGATGTAGATTCTACATATCGACGTTTATGTTTAGATGAACCAGATGGAAGAGAAAGAGCCATAATGTAGGAAAAGTGTTCAACATCCCTGCTCCCCACCTACCATGGAGTGTCAACAAGGACGGTGGTACAGCGGAAACCAGCATGCTCCACCAGGGTTACAGGGATGTTATACTCCAGCAAATAAATACTTGAATAGCTGTCGAATCTAACAGAATAAATGTCAGACTGGTTCGCCCTTGACACCTTTCTGGAGAAACACAGAATTCAGAGGTCTCCATTGCCAGATTGGCCCATGAGCCACCGCCTTTTGGCATAGGACTCTAGGCAAATTTCAATAGAACATTTTATTGATGACATTCATTTTAATCAATCACAATAAAGTTGAAATTGCACAATTTCAAAATGAATGTTTCCATGCGCAGGGCATGACGTGACCAGCCGATTGGTTGAACCGGGCCCGTTCAACCACCCGTCTAGGTGAAGTAAGGGTCGAAGTGGTGTATTGGGCAAAGGAACGCTGTTCCTGGAGCCCTTGCCCTCAACCACCAGAATCCCGTCCTCCACCGACACAGGGGCGCAACCCACGGCAAACGGGTTGGTGGACCAAATATCCCCCCGGGTCCACAACGGGGGGTCGAAGGGCGCTTAGCGTGACCCAGCACCCACCACGAGGAGGTGGCCCTTCATGGGTGCCAAGTGTGAAAGTGAGATATTTTCCAACTATTGGTATTTAAATGATTGTGAAGTTTGAAAAAAATTATAATACGATTCGCTTTATAAAGTTTAGGAACTTTATTACCGATATTGTAGTGTATCACGTGCAAAGACGAGGCTGAAAGGTCATTGTTTGGACTATTCTAAAATAAAATTCATATGATATAAGAAATAAATGTACATATTTATTCAAATGGGGTCTTCCAATGTCAGTTAAATACAAGTTCTGTGTGTACTAAACACTCCCTCTAGACTAACTAAATGAGGTCGCTAACAACATGGTATTCAAGTGGGGTCTAGTGATGTGTGAAGCATACACATGCACAAGCTGGTATTATTGAGGACATGTGTAAAACCCTATTCAACTGGGGGGCTTGCCATAACAACCAATGATGAAAGGCACACTACCCTTCCAGAATGGTGACTTCTACAGTTGTACATAAATAAACATATAGCACATTTTGGCGTGAAAACCGTTCTAATGCTTGTTTGGATTAAGCATGATGTGTGTGTGACAATATGTTGGTGATTTCCTGTACCTAAATTGAGTGAAACTGCTGTAATCACCTACCTCATTTGCCATGCAAACACAAGACTATAAAGGCCATCAGTGTTAATAGTTCAAATTAAGTGGGAACCTGTGGAATGTACCAATTCTTGTTTCTTAGTTCTTCACTCCCAGAGACTGGTTGATTGGGTTTAGTCTTACAATTTGGGTATTCTTAATTGCTCATGCTTAAAGCTTAGATGCAACCAACAAACTAAACATAATCAAAACACAATTATCATTTATTCATGTGATATACATTGCTGATTATGAAAAAACAAAAATAAAAGCGTACAATCGCATATCAAAAGTGCAACATTTTGTACTTGGGTTTACTACCCTCGAAACGAAGCACCCGGGATACCGAACCCAGTCAGAGCGGGTAGGTGTGCACTTAAGTGTAACGAAGCCTTTCATTGGCTGGTTCATTTGCAGATACGCTCAGGGCTCTTTGTGTGTGTACAGAGATGTTGGGTTTTGTAAATACATGCTCATTTTTTGTGTATAACATTTTGCAATCAACAGACATCATAACATGTCATGTGTACACGTATCACACCTGCCCGTCTATTTAATTACATAATGTGACAGAGACAGAACTCGGGTGCAAGAGCCATAAATGAATGGGCTTTGTTTATGGTGCATAGCCTGATAGGTGTTAAGGTCAAAATGCCTGTGGTCAGTGGTCAGTTGTGTATTGCATATTGTCATTAGCAGACAATCAGGCAGACACATAGGTGTCAAAAAACAGAAATTGAGTTTTGTCTGTGACACAGGCATATCTATATCACAGTTAGAAATTCTGTCAACGCTAAATAATAACGTTGCTGTTAAGTATCGAACTGAGAAAGTGACTCGGTAAGAAGAACGTGTGTTGAAATAGTCAAATGAAATTATATAAACAGTTAAATCGATAATCTACTATCATAACATACAAAAAGCTTGCGCCTGTGAAACGAGGACGTTATTTCTCCAGCAGCGGAAGTGTGTAACAGGGTGGAAAATATTGTATTTATTTTGGTATTGTTTGGTGTTTGGTTTTAATTATAAGCTTTTAAATATTGTTAATTTCATAATGAGGTAGGGACCCTCAGTACCACTCATTTGGAGCCTTGCCACCTATGTAAGGATAGTTCACAATTCACATTTTATACCAACTGTGCTGATTGGGTTAAAGTGTATGAAGAAGCCTTACAGGTGAGGTGAGGTGAACTTGGGTTTAACGTCGCGCTCGAGAATATTTCGCTCATATGACGACGAAGAAGCCTTACAACTTCTCATTGGCTGGAAATAGCAGCTCATGTTTTTTATGCAAGGCGAGATACTCAGTTATTTTCATTCTGGCTGGCAACTTCACCAGGGACACACTTGTTTCGTCTCGAAGAAACGGAAGGTTAGTTTTATGTATTATAATGTAATTAATTAAAGGATAAACAGTACAAAAAATATTTCAATTGGTTTATGGTATTTCAAAGTAGGGAAAGAGTTCCTTACGTAGCCCCGCCTATTTTATGATTTTTTTTTAAAAAAGGGGCGCTTTCAGTTTTGGGTGTTTTTTTAAAGCATTTCATGGGGGTATAGAAATTTGGGGGTTACTTTTAAAAAAAGGGGGCTGGTGGAAAAATTCACGTACCTCTCCAATCCCTCTTGCCATACAGGTAGCAAAAGTACTGTAAGTCCCCATGGACCCTAGTTTGGTGATCTACCTTCAGTTGTTGGTGATCTATTGCCCGTTTTATTTTGTACCGTCTGTAGTGATTTAAGTTTACGATACATGTGACATGCCTAAAAAGAGTTAAAGGGCAAGTGTACACGAAAATTAACCTTTTTGTCTTGCACTTTTTCATCATAAAAAGTGTTTATCAAGTAGTTTTATATCCAAACACGTACATATATCAGAAGTAACTAATTTATTTTTTGCGTTATATCAATTCATATTTTCAACATTTACCGAGAGTTCTATGTCCACAATAAACACACCATGGCTTATGTCCCTTGGAAATGACGTCATTGGTGCCCAAACGATAAACGAATGACGTCGTTAGACCTTATTAGACCCATTTCACGTGGTGCAGGTATAGGTGTGGTTCTTGTGTCTCGATGCGCAGGCTACTGTTTTAATCCACCTGTTGCCTAGCCGTCAGCTGGCTATGTGGTCAGTTCTACACTGTAATGACGTTGCTGTTTTGAAAAAAGTATACATTGTACTAAATGTGTTACCACGTAACCAAATTGTATAACATTCAACCTGAGTCGGTCGCCTTTTCAACAGTATCATTTTTCACAAAAATTAAAACGTGCACTACATCTAGCTTGCCATCTGTGAATGTGCCGGCCTTCTACGTTTGTTACTAAAATTCCTACTTAAATCGTACAATATGTCCCTCCTCTTCCACCTTCACTTTGATATCGATACCATATCCAAATACATCACGAAGATAAATGCAATTTGCAGTTTTGAACTCTGTTTGAAATTCGTTTTTCTATGATAGATGTATCATCCGCTCATTATCCAAATATACTGAAAATTACATGCATCGTAAATCTCGCCAGTTTTGACACATTACTAAATCACCATTTACTGCGTTTTGCGTAATTTATAGTATGTCTTAATTCAAATGTCAAATTTTACTGGGAGAACTCAATTTAAAAGAAAAAGACGTATCATTGTGATCAGCGGTAGTTTTGTTGTTGTATGATCAAATCACCAATGCTCGTTCTGAAGCATTGTCGATGAACCGAGAATCGCTGAGAATGTTAAGAAAATACGCAAACACCAAAGCCATATTACAGAGTGTTTATAAAATCACGTCACATGTATGTTGGTTATGTTTCGCCCATAAAATCAATAAAATTGTATAGTTCAACACCATCTTCCTGACAGGAATCCCTGAATTCCACATACAGTTCAAAATAAACTGGCAAGTGGACTTTGTCACCAATTCGAAGTGTTTCAGTGAAATCGAACGAAATATATCAGATGCCGCGCTGGGAAAGGACCACATGTTTGAAATGTAAACAAAGCCAATCTCAGATTTTACACTGTGTATCCGTTCGCCTACTTGTTGCCTGGTCATTAGATTTAGAACATGCATGGAAAGGTATCGTAGCAAGCGATAGTTAAATAAAATAGGTGTATTCTTGTGATTTTCTAGATTCATCACAACATATATTACAGTTTCTGAAAGCGTGACGCCATGATTGACGCCAACTCACGCACAACGATGACGGTACCTCTCTTAATTTCTGACTATTTCCCTTGGTCACAATGAAAACAAAAAGAAAATAACAACCAGCAGACTGACATAATTTTCGGACTACTTACATGTCACATTTATGCATATACGTTGCTTGAAACAACGAAAATGTCTTCGAAAACTTCGTACTCGTGTCAGTGAACACGCCATTTTGAAAAAGTCGCTTCCCGATAGTGATGTCATACGGACGTCAACATTGTTATACACATTTGGTATTTTCACTGAGGTGAGGTTATGAATGAAAATACACACGATCAATCTGTCCTGCTGCTTACATTGTCTGTTCTTATGCTTCTTTCGAATTTTCACAAACTTTTTTCACGTGATTAATTTCAGTATAATTTATCTTGGGACTAGACAGGAGACCAGTTTAAAATCAAGTGGCACCAATTACGTCATAATCAAAGGGCGGTAACTCTGGCCTGTTTTAGCTCTGCAAACAAAGGCCTCATATTGGCGTAACATATCAGCACTTATTTTGTGGGTTATACTTACATTGTAAGAAAAATAAGTGTATATTTTCAAACATTGGTATTAACTAATTAAAACAGTTCACTTTGATTCACATAAGAATAAATGTGATTTATTCGTGTACAGTTCCCCTTTAAGATACGTTGTATATACGTTCCAGCAGAAGATGGTTTCCCTGTTGTACAGTACAACCAGAAATTATTGAGAATTTAAGATTGTATTTTTAAAAATGTATTTCACTCATTACTCACGTATTAAATGTGAATATTAGCAGAACATAACTCCAGATTCAAAGACAGGCGAACAGTTAGTATTTTGTCAAGTCAACATGGGCAGCAATGCAGGCTTCAATGCGGCGAGGCATACTACTGATCAAAGAAGTTAGAAACCGCCTCTTCTTTCATTTCCGCAATATTTGTCAGATTTTTCTTATTGACACTTTCCTTCATAAGTCCCCAAATGCCATATTTTGGGACCGAAACCAGGCCTGTGAATGCTTTGAACGATGTTTTGGGTCGTTGTCCTGCTGGAAAATCAACATATTTTCATAGAACACGTGAGCAGATGGAAGTAAATGTCCCTCGAAATTATCTGTGTACCGCTCACTCACTATTCATATTTCCTTCAAATACACAAAAGGGCGTTGCCCCTAACACAGATATGCCACCCAATACGTTAAATTTCGGACTGTTCTTTGGGCGCTGATACAAAGGTTTTTCAGTCTGTTTGGTCCAGAATTTCAGTGTACTAGGAAACAGCCACACAAAACTTTCATCTGAGAAAATCACATTGTCCCAGTTAAAATGTCTATGCTGTAAGCACCAGTTCAACCTTCGCTCCTTTTCTTCAGGTTTCATGATCGGTGATGGTGTTCCTAGACTTTTTCTGCCAACCCATTGCATGCAGCTCAGTTCTAATTGTCTCCTTACAGACAGCCATAGTTCCTCTATCAATCATATTCAGCCTTAAGTTTTCTAAACACCTTCGTTTGTTTTTAGAAACAAGAATACCAAGCCGCCTCCTGTCACCGACAGTCAATTTTCTGGGCCTGCCTGCGCCTCTCTGGTGCTCAATGCCATATCCATTTGCAATATTTTTCAAAACACGATAAACAGTGGACAAAGGGATGCCTGTTCTACTTGAAATCACTTTAACTGATCTGATGTCCTTGTTATAATACTCTAAAATCAACTTCCTCTTCTCTAAATCATCCATACTGAGGATCACTGAAAATGTCGTCTGCTAGCAAGTCAACAAAGGGGGATAACTCTTTACAAACTAATGCAAAAGGATTAACGGAGTTGTCTCTCTTGAATGAAACCAAGCACTTGATAGCTGGTCAAGGTTGTTTATACTAGAAATCCAATTAAACATATTCCTAAAATCTCAATAATTTCTGGTCATACTATACATAATTGTGTGGAATGCTGTTTGTGTGATGCATGTCCTGTCCTTGTCGCTGTTTGCCGTAGTGTGTTGGTTAGTATTGCTTTAATGGTCTTTGTTTCGTATAGCTCTGTTTGATACAATTCCGTTCCGTAGACCTTTCTGTTGTCATGGTTCTGAAGGAAACATTTAATAAGAACACGTGGCTTTTTTTCCTCCCAGGTCTGTAACGGTACTGAGCTCCACTTGTGATCCACTTACATGACGTAATTTACGTAAGGAACTCTAACCAAACCATTGCTTTAAAAGTAATTTGTATTGCACTTGTGATGTATTTTATACTAGTGTTTTGCATAGCATTCATAATTTTTATATTGTGTTTAGATACACTATTGAAGGCGTTCTGATGCAGCACCATAATTGTAATAGCAGTCACTTGCCATATGTGTATTTAATGTTTATGTAATGTTCCTTAAAGATTTAGTTGTATTTAAATGTTATATGTTGAGATCCCAATACATGTATTATAACAAGTTTTTGATATGACTCCAGCCGGGTTTGATCCCAGATCTCCCAAAGGTCTAGTGTAACAGTCCCACAGCAGATTACTGTAATTCGTCAACCTTTTCGCATGTTTGCAAAGTGTTTAATTCTAATTATAAATGGGCATACATTTCACTGAGTGAGTGAGTTAAAATTTATCGTCACATCGGCAATATTTCAGCCATATCGTGACGAGAACAATTAATTTTATACATTGAGTGAGTGAGTGAGTTAAGATTTAAAGTCACATCGGCAATATTTCAGCCATATCGTGACTAAAACTAGTTCCTAATACATACATATAATATATAAAGCCCTGTCAGCAAAGGACAGTAAAATCATTTGATTATCACAAAATGAGTTAAAACTAGCTAGCATATAACTTTAAAAGTAGAAAACTATTTTTAGACAATACAATGTAAAAATGGGCCAGTAATCGCCAACAACTGAAGGTAGATCACCATACTAGGAACCATGGGGACTTACAGTGCCTTTGCTACCTGCATGGACCCTAGCTGGATTTACACAATCCCTTCAGCCATTGGCGGTTATACTGAGATTTAGCCATACATTAAAAACACAAATATACTACGATTAAAAACCTGGTACACTTAAATTGACTAAATGTTTTGGGACTTACGTACCCTCGCAGGAGGACAATAATTTTATGCTACTTCAACCCCCTTTGAGGGTACAGCCACTAACAATCTCAGTTACTAATTTAAATTACCAATAATAAAATATTTATCTATTTACAAATCAGTTAACAAATCTAATTCTTTTAAATATGCAATAATTAAATGAGAACTTATATTACTAAAAAGATCCTTCATAGTTCGTGATTTGAAATAGATATCCCTTGTGATGGAATATTCAACACAGTCAAGCAAGACATGCTTGACCGTGATTCTTTCATCACAAGGGATACAAAACGGAGGAACCTCACCTTTTAACAGGTATTCATGAGTATATCTGGTGTGACCAATACGACATCGTCGCATGATGACCTCTTCAAATCTGGACTGACAACCCAAGTGAGTGAGTGAGTGAGTGAGTGAGTGAGTTAAGATTTAAAGTCACATCGGCAATATTTCAGCCATATCGTGACTAAAACTAGTTCTAAATTTATAATTTATAATACATACAGATAATATATAAAACCCTGTCAACGAAGGACAGTAAAATAACTAAAGTATCACAGATGGAGTCTAAAACTAGCATGAACATGTAAAACTATTTGAATTACGAAAACAATACAATATAAAAACGGGCTATAGATCGCCAACAACTGAAGTTAGATCACCATACTAAGGCCCATGGGGACTTACATTACTTTGCTACCTGCATGGACCCTAGCTGGATTTACACCATCCCTTCAGCCATTGGCGTTGATACTGAGATTTAGCCATACATTAAAAACACAAAAATACTACGATTAAAAACCTGGTACACTTAAATTGACTTGAAATGTTTTGGGACTTACGTACCCTCGCAGGAGGACAATAATTTTACGCTACTTCAACCCCCTTTGAGAGTACAGCCACTAACAATCTCAGTTACTAATCTAAACTACCAATAATAAAATATATATCTATTTACAAATCAGTTAGCAAGTCTAATTTTTTTAAAAAGGCAATAATTAAATGAGAACTTATATTACTAAAAAGATCCTTCATAGTTTTTACTTTGAAATAAATATCCCTTGTGATGGAATATTCAACACAGTCAAGCAGGATATGCTTGACCGTGATTCTTTCATCACAAGGGATACAAAACGGAGGATCCCCACCTTTCAATAGGTACTCATGAGTATATCTGGTGTGACCAATACGACATCGTCGTATGATGACCTCTTCAAATCTGGACTGACAACCCAAGTAGGTGTAACCGATAGTGGGTTTTATTGCATGTAATTTATTGATACCTACTTGGGCATCCCACTTCTTTTGCATCAGATCACGGATGTAAGTTCTAAAGCTGGCTTTGTAATCAGAGTATGAAATAAGAAGTGGTGTCACAGATTTGTTGAGTGCTGCCTTGGCAGCAAGATCGACCAATGTATTCCCAGAAATACCAACGTGGCTGGGTAACCAACAGAGGACGATGTCGTATTGGCCAGTGGCAAGATCATTATATAATTCTATAATTTCTAATAAAAGTGGATGTTTACAAGAAAGATTTTTAATAGCCTGAAGGCAAGAGAGAGAGTCGGAAAATATTATATATTGTTTATATTTAGGATGTTTATGAATATACTTGAGAGCTGTTAGTATTGCGTTAGCTTCTGCTGTGAAAATTGAACTGTCATTGGGTAATCTGGAAGATATTGTTTTGGACCCAATGACAGTGGCACAAGCCACTGAGCCACCATTCTTGGACCCATCTGTATATAAGGATTTATATGTATTATATTTACTTTTTAATTGATTATATTCTTGTTTATATTGTAATTCATTTGTTTCCGATTTTTTAAATGTTGTAAGTGTTAAGTCAACTTCTGGTCTAACTAACTGCCAAGGAGGAGAAGAAAAAAAACGGGAAGGAGCTATATTTTCCAGCTCAATGCCGGCAGCAGACAGGAATGGCTTAATTCTGTGCCCAAGAGGCGGAACAAGAGAAGGTTTTTTGTTGTATAAATCCTCATAGAAGGGATTGAAAACACAGCTAAATGCAGGGTTAGACTCGCTAGAATATAGTTTAGTAATGTATTGTAAAGACAATTTTATACGGCTTGTGTAAGAGAAGGCTCATCTGCTTCAACATATAGACTATCAATAGGAGAGGTTCTAAAGGACCCAAGACAAAGTCTTAGGCCTTGGTGGTGGACAGAATCAAGTAGTTTTAAGTTGCTTTTGCAGGCTCCACCATATACGATTGTGCCATAATCAAGTTTCAAGGGGACCAATGATCGATATAGGTGGAGGAGGGTAGCTTGATCCCCTCCCCACTTTGAGTTGGAAACAACTTTCAACAAATCGAGTGCCTTCAGGCATTTGGTTTTAAGTGATTTAATATGCGGCAAGAAAGTTAAATGGGAGTCGAAAATTAGACCCAAGAACTTGGCCTCCTTAACAACTTTGATGGGAGTGCCATTTAAAGATAGTTCTGGATCTTTAAGCGGCTTATATTTTCTACAAAAGTGTAGACAATTAGTTTTGGATTTGGAAAATTTAAAGCCGTTTTCAAGACACCATTTATTTATTTTATTTAAACACAACTGCAATTGGCGTTCAATAGTATGCATATTTTTACCACGACAAGAAATATTAAAATCATCCACAAAAAGTGATCCATCTATTGAATCGTTTAAAACCTTGGATAAACTGTTTATCTTGATACTAAACAATGTGACAGACAAAAGACTGCCTTGCGGGACACCCTGATCCTGATTGTAATGGTCAGACAGGGTTGAACCCACTCGGACTTGAAATTGCCTGTCATTTAAAAAGTTGGATATAAATTGAGGCAAACGGCCTCGTAATCCAAAGTCATGTAAATCTTTTAAAATCCCATGTTTCCATGTGGTGTCGTATGCTTTTTCTAAATCGAAAAAGATCGACAATGCATGTTGTTTATTAATTATGGCATTTTTCACAAAAGACTCTAAACGTACTAAATGATCGATGGTACTACGGTTTTTACGGAAACCACAT
Organism: Haliotis rubra; assembly: GCF_003918875.1. Taxonomy (NCBI): domain Eukaryota; kingdom Metazoa; phylum Mollusca; class Gastropoda; order Lepetellida; family Haliotidae; genus Haliotis; species Haliotis rubra. Next base: position 1,499,818 of record NW_025764904.1, on the reverse strand, counting down.
TGTATATTAGTTATAAGGTTATTGGTTTCCAAGTACCACACAAGTCGATTGTTGATCATACGTTCCATGGTTTTGCAAACGCAGCTAGTCAGTGAAATTGGTTTATAATTAGAGGGATCAGTATGATCACGTCCAGGTTTAGGTATGGGAACAATAATAGCATCCCGCCACGACGAAGGAAAATTTCCAGTTGTCCAAATGTCATCAAAAATATGTAAGAGCGTCTCTAAACATGATTCAGGTAAGTGCTTCAGGAGTTGATAATGTATGTTATCAGCCCCCTGAAGCAGTATCATGAGCCTGATCAAGGGCAGTATGTAGCTCATGTATCGAAAAGGTTTCATTGTAGTCTTCCCAATTATCTGAATTTCTGAGATTTCTTTTCTGGCTGTTTTTTGATATTTTTGGAATGCAGGTACATAATTAGATGAGGAAGAATGTTTGGCCAACGTGTCACCTAGTTTATTTGCAGTATCTGATTTATCAGTCAATAACTGATTCCCATCTTTGAGATGGTGAATGCTAGATTTAGAGCCCTTACCCTTGATTTTCTGGATCATATTCCACACCTTTGATATAGGTGTGCGCGAATTGATTTTTGAGACATAGTTTCGCCAAGAGTGGCGTTTATTTTGCTTGAAAGTACATCGTGCTTTAGCATTTAAAATTCTAAATTTGTCTAAATTGTGGACCATAGGATGGCGACGGAAATAATGCTCAGCTTTCTTCCTTGCCTTCCTTGCCTGTTTGCATTCGTCGGTAAACCATGGTTTTCGTACGTGTTGAATTGCAGAGGACTTTGGGATACACTCGTCAGCTCTGTTATTTAGTTCATCTGAAAAACATTGCATGGCATCAGGAATATCAATAAAAAAGTTCAGGCTTGAGTCTGTCATCACAGAAAAATTCATATAAAGGCCAGTTAGCCTTTGTTGGGAAATGGTCGGGAAATGGTCACTTCCACAAAGGTCGTCGTGGACTGACCATTCGAATTCACTCAATAGGTTGGAGTCAGTAATAGATAAATCAAGAGCTGAATATGTTCCTGTGCCAGGATGTAAATAAGTATTGTCACCGTCATTATAAATGCATAAGTCATTATTTGAAATGAAATCGTCCAGTAATTTACCCTTGGCGTTTGTATTAGTTCCACCCCAGAGTGGGTTGTGGCCATTTAAATCCCCCCATGATTAAACAGGGTTTAGGTAGTTGGTCATAGAGAGCTTGCAGATCCGTAAGGTGAACAGTTGATGAAGGTGGGATGTACAAAGAACACAAAGTAAAAGCAACCTGTAATGTAAGTCGAACTGCAACGACTTGAAGATTTGGTTTAAGTGGAACAGGGCTATGGATAACATTGTTCTTCACCAGGATTGATGCTCCACCAGAAGCTCTATCACCAGGAGGAGAAAAATAATGATACGCATTAAACTGACGTAGATCAAAGTTATCTGTTTGTTTCAGATACGTTTCTTGTACGCAAAATGCTGATGGGTTAAAATCTTGGACTAATAACTGTAAATTGGTTATATTAGACCGAAGTCCTCTACAATTCCATTGTATTATAGGTGAAGGTATCATTTCTTCGGAGGATGAACAGGAGATCTACCCCTCACCTTCCTTGAAGGTGACAAGCTATGTGTCCTACCAATGCTATGGTCGAACACATCCAAGTCCTCAAGAGATCCAAACTTGTTAAATAGTTGGACCTGATTGTTCGACCCTTTAGAGGTTCTGTCACTTAGATTCTTTTTGGAAGTGTCATTTTTAGGTTTTGATTTATTTTTCACATTTTGTTTCACATTTGTGTCTGATTTCGATGTTTGTTTCTGAGAAGCAGATGTAACTTTCTCAGAAGATGCCTGGGATTGAATAACACTTGTGGATGAAGACAAGGTTTGTGAACAGGGTGTGACTTGTGAGGGTTTGGACTGAATCTCTCCAGACAATAAGGTAGGAGCAGAAGTCCTAGCCCACGTGTAATCTGTCTGGCAACCTACTGAAGAACAGGAAATATGTTTTGGTTTGGAGGCCTGAATAGAAGCTGATACGGTGGTGGCATAGGTCGGGCCTGACTGTTCTTGAGCAAGAACAATCTTTTTTTGCTTCTAAAAATGAAATATTTCTTTCATGTTTCACTTTTGAAATTGTTAATTGCACTTTCCATGTAGGACATTCCTTAGATGGGGAAGGGTGACTGCCAGAGCAGTTAACGCAGACGGGAGGTTTGTCACAGAGACTGCTATCTGCACACGTTCCAGCACATCGCTGGCAAGCAGCTGGGTTGCGGCAGGACTTTGATCCATGTCCATACCTTTGACAGGTATAACATCTCAAAGGATTAGGAATAAAGGTGTCAACCCTCAAGCTGCAGTAACCTGCTTTCAACGAATGTCGATGCACTGGTAAACAAAAGGTGAATAACTATGTATTTGTTTTGCGACAGCAAATGGATTCAACTTGACAGGTCCACCATCAGGTGCACACATGGCAAGGAAACGAGGCCAATTGTCAGGGCTGGTCAGAGTTGTAAGACCCTCATCCTCTGAGGAAAACGAATCGTCAGATTCGTGGGAACGTTTTTTAAGTGGGGTGCCATGATAGAAATAAATATGATTCACCCTCCTAGCTCCCCACCAACCATGGAGTGTCAACAAGGACGATGCCTCATGTCTGTGGATCTCCAGCAGACGGCACCAAGGATACTAGGAGGGTATACTCAAGCAGAAACAATCTTGAAAAGATAAATCCCACCAGATTGGCCCATGAGCCATCGCCTTCTGGGCATGAAGACTCTAGGCAAAGTTCATGATAAACATATTACAAATTTAGTGTTAATGAACAAAGGATGCCAAGACCGAAATTTCAACAATTCTAAATCAAATTTTGTGCAATTACATATAATCAATGCACAGGGCTTGGCGTGACCAGCCGATTGATTGAACCGGGCCGGTTCAACCACCCGTCTAGGTGAAGTAAGGGCTGAAGTGGTGTGTTGGGCAGAGGAACACTGTTCCTGGAACCAGTGCCCTCAACCACCAGAATCCCGTCCTCCACCGACACAGGGGCGCAACCCACGGCAAACAGGTTGGTGGACCAAATATGCCCCCGGGTCCACAACGGGGGGTCGAAGAGCTCTTGGCGTTACCCAGCACCCACCACGAGGAGGTGGCTCTTTACGGGTGCCAATTTGTTTTTGTTTTTATACATAGTAATTAATAGTAAATTGTGAAAACCTGTGAACAAAGTACAGTAAAATAACAGTTTAAGTATAGATGGCAATACAAGGTAAAAACAGGGTATATATTGCCAACAACTGAAGGTAGATCACCACACTAGGGACAATGGGGACTTACAGTACATTTGCTTCCTGCATGGACCCTAGCTGGATTTATACCATCCCTTCAGCCGTTAGCAATTCTGCAAATCTAGCCATACATTAAGGAACACGTATTCTACGATTAAAAAAGTGGAGCGGTTTAATTTTATTCGAATGTTTTGGGACGTACGTGAGTGAGTGAGCACAGGAACCCGTTATCGGCATGTAGGTTAAACATTGACCTTAGATCTACACGCACGTCACATATATAAATAGAGTAAAGGAGCAGCAGCTGCCATCTTGGATTGCCGGGCCGAGATCGACTCGTTCCGATTTCAGGCCGAAATGTACGCTAAGAATTCGGTGACATTCCAAACCATACACACGTACCTCTCAATTATACATTTCCCCATACATCCTGTCTGGTTTCCACGACATGTCACCCGTTTTATTAACTGTAATACGTCCTCAAACTCGCAAATCGAACCAAACTACCTCTGGGGTGAACGTCAAATGGATATAAATATATAAGCAAAATGTATATTAACAAACACGAACAAATTGTGCTTCTGACAATACCAAGAAAATAGGGAGAAAAAATATATCAACAACTTTCTCCCTCAAACCATACCGTCCTGTTTGTGTACCGATACTAAAAATACTTCCCCTCAGCTGACCAATCAGATCGCTCGAGAGGCAGCGAGTGCGGGGTAACGTTCACCCCAGAGGTAGTTTGGTTCGATTTGCGAGTTTGAGGACGTATTCTTAGCGTACATTTCGGCCTGAAATCGGAACGAGTCGATCTCGGCCCGGCAATCCAAGATGGCAGCTGCTGCTCCTTTACTCTATTTATATATGTGACGTGCGTGTAGATCTAAGGTCTATGTTTAACCTACATGCCGATAACGGGTTCCTGTGGGAAGGAGATATATTTTCCAACTCAATGCCGGCAGCAGAAATTAATGGTTTAATTCTCAAACCAAGAGGCGGAACAAGAGGAGGCTTTTTGTTGTACAAATCCTCATTAAAGAGGATTAAAGACACAGTTAAATGCAGGATTGGACTCGTCAGAGTAAAGTTTTGTTATATACTGCAAGGACAATTTTATACGGCGTTGGGTAAGAGATGGCTCATCGGCCTCGACCTAGAGACTGTCAATAGGAGAGGTTCTAAAGGACCCAAGACAAAGTCTTAGGCCTTGGTTGTGGACAGAATCAAGTAGTTTTAAGTTGCTTTTGCAGGCTCCACCATATACGATGGAGCCGTAATCAAGTTTCGAGCTGACCAATGATCGATATAGGTGGAGGAGGGTAGCTTGATCCCCTCCCCACTTTGAGTTGGAAACAACTTTCAACAAATCGAGTGCCATCAGGCATTTGGCTTTAAGTGATTTAATATGCGGCAAAAAAGTTAAATGGGAGTCGAAAATTAGACCCAAGAACTTGGCCTCCTTGACAACTTTGATGGGAGTGCCATTTAAAGATAGTTCTGGGTCTTGATGCGGCATATATTTTCTACAAAAGTGTAGACAATTAGTTTTGGACTTGGAAAATTTAAAGCCGTTTTCCAGACACCATATATTTATTTTATTTAAACACAACTGCAATTGACGTTAAATAGTATGCATATTTTTACCACGACAAGAAATATCCAATATAAAAAATTCATTCACAAAAAGTGATCCATCGATTGAATCGTTTAAAACCTTGGATAAACTGTTGATCTTGATACTAAACAAAGTGACAGAGTTGAACCCACTCGGACTTGAAATTGCCTGTCTTTTTAAAAAGTGTGATATAAAAAGAGGCAAACGGCCTCTCAAACCAAAATCATGTAAATCCTTCAAAATGCCATGCTTCCAGGTCGTATCATAAGCTTTCTCAAGATCAAAGAAAATTGATACAGCATGTTGTTTATATACTATAGCATTTTTAACAAAGGATTCTAAGCGTACCAAATGATCAATGGTACTACGATTTTTCCTGAAACCACATTGAATATTTGTTATAAGGTTATTGGTTTCAAGATACCAAGTTAATCTATTATTCACCATACGTTCCAATGGTTTTACAGACACAGCTAGTTAGTGATATCGGTATGTAATTCGACGGATCTGTATGATCCCTGCCAGGTTATGGTATTGGGACTACAATGGCATTACGCCATGAAGGAGGAAATTCTCCAGACGTCCATATTTGGTCAAATATATCTAAAAGTGTCATCAGACATGGTTCAAGTAAGTGTTTTAGTAGCTGGTAATGTATATTGTCATCACCCACTGCAGTGTCATGAGCTTGCTCAAGAGCAGTATGTAGCTCATGTAATGACAACACTTCATTTATATAGTCTTCACCGTTATTTGATTCGAGATTAAGTTTTGTCTTTTCCTGTTGTTTCTGATATACCTGAAACTCAGGGACATAATTTGCCGAAGATGAATTTGTGGCAAGAGTTACGCCAATTTTATTTGCAATGTTGCATTTGTCAGTTATTAAGTTGTCACCATCTTTAAGATGATGAACGGCAGATTTGGAGCCTTTGCCTTATATTCTCTGAACCATGTTCCACACCTTAGACATGGGTGTGGGCGAATTAATTTTTGAGACATAGTTTCTCCAAGGTTAGCGCTTGTTTTGCTTATATGCCCGTCGTGCCTTGGCACTGGTAATTTTAACATTGTTCACATTATGAACAGTAGGATGTCGGCGAAAATATGTTTCTGCCTTCTTCCTACATTTCCTGGCTTGTTTGCATTCATTGTTAAACCATGGTTTACGAATGCGAGGATTTGCAGAGGAATTAGGAATTGTTGTTTCAGCAATTTCATTCAGTTGAGCTGAAAACAGCTGTATTGGATCTGATGCATTATTAAAATTGTCCGGTATTATTTTGTCCAGACACATTATTTCAAATAGTGAGTGAGTGAGTGAGTTAAGATTTTAAGTCACATCGGCAATATTTCAGCCATATCGTGACTAAAGCAAGTTATAAATATATCAAGAATTTAAGTTAAATGATAAAATTCTGCCAACGAAGGACAGTAAAACAACTAGGGTATCACAGATACAGATATAAAACTAGTAACTAAATCTAAAACATTTGAACTATACAAGACGATACAATATAAAAACAGGCTATTGATCGCCAACAACTGAAGGTAGAGCACCATACTAGGAACCATGGGGACATTATTTCAAATAAGGACCAGTTGGCCTTCGAGAAAGTCCACCGTGATGAAGGTGGATCATCATCCGGTCTGATAGCTTTCAGGACAGTAGGGAAGTGATCGCTTCCATAAAGGTCTTCATGAACAGACCATTCAAACTCGTTGTAAAATTCGCATCTGCGAGGGACAGATCAAGTGAAGAATAGGTTCCTGTAGCAGGGTGCAAATAAGTGCTTGATTCATCATTAAACACACATAAATTATTATCAGAAATAAAATCTTCAATTACCTTACCTTTATTGCTTGTACTTGTACTGCCCCATAGAGGGTTGTGCCCGTCCAAATCGCCCATGATGATACAGGGCTTAGGTAGTTGATCATATAGATTCTGAAGAGCAGTGAGTGAGTGAGTGAGTTAAAATTTAACGTCACATCGGCAATTTTTCAGCCATATCGTGACGAGAACAACTAATTTTATGCATAATAAGCAATAACAAACTATAAAAACCTGTCAACGAAGGACAGTAAAACAACTAGAATATCACATATACAGATAAAACTAGTAATAGAGTCTAAAATATTTAGACAACACAATATAAAATTGGGCTATAGATCGCCAACAACTGAAGGTAGATCACCATACTAGAAACCATGGGGACTTACATTACTTTCGCTACCTGCATGGATCCTAGTTGGATTTACACCATCCCGTCAGCAGCTGGCGATTGTAGGACAAGTTTAGCCAAAATTTAAATGAACAAATATACTACGATTAAAAATCGGGTAAGCAAAAAGTGAATTTTGAAAGTTTTGGGACTTACGTACCCTCTCAGGAGGACAATAATTTTACACTACTTCAACCCCCTTTGAGGGTACAGCCACTAACAATCTCAGTTACTAATTGAAACTACCAATGATAAAATATATAACTATACTCTGCAAAAAAAGAAACGCACAGGAGATAATGAAATTTAAAATTAACTTTATTTTATTTCTATGCAAACAAAACCCGGTTACTTTAACCAAACATAATGTATACTTGTTCATATCCATTAAGTATCGCTCAAACACACCATTTCATGAAATATTGTTGTTTGATGATGGTTTTTGAAAATATCATGAAATTTTCACGTGTAAATGACACTTCGAACGATATGCACGTGAAAGTTGCTTCACCTATGCACCAGTGTGTACGGTATATGAGGAAGGCAGTTTAACGTGTTCAATTCACTTTCAACGCCAGTTTACTGACGAATTCAACATGCCACGACTTAGCGAAGCTGACCGGAACATCGCCATCGGACGTCTTGAGGCTGGCGAATCTCAGTCATCAGTTGCAAGACACTTCAACGTGCATCACACAACAATTTCCCGTTTATGGAGGCGCTACAATCAACTGGGCTCGACCCGCGACCGACACCGGAGTGGTAGACCACGGGTAACCAATGCTGCACAGGACCGCTACATCCGGGTGTTCCATTTACGTAACCGGGCCGTCCCAGCAACACAAACAGCAGAGAACGTCCCAGGTCTTCGCCGCGTCTCCGCCCAGACAATCAGAAATCGCCTCAGACAGCACGGGATACGCCCTCGACGACCTCACGTAGGATGCACACTACGACCTCATCATCGCCTGGCACGTGTTCGATGGTGCAGGAACGTCCAGAGATGGAATTGGAGACATTGGCAGCGAATTTGGTTCAGCGACGAATCTCGTTTCCAACTTCAAAGACACGATGGTAGGACGAGGGTCTATAGACGGAGAAACGAACGTTACGCCCGTAATTGTGTAGTTGAAGCGGACAGATTTGAGGGGAAGTGTGATGGTATGGGGGCCATTTCTTACAACGGGAGAAGTGACTTGGTGCACGTCCGTGGTAACCTGACTGCAATTCGTTACAGGGATGAAATTCTGCAACGTCATCTTTACCTGTCATCAACCCTCAACGTCACGTTTTCCAACAGGACAACGCCAGACCGCACGTGGCTCGCATCACAATGGACTACCTGACGAATCAGAACATCACAGTTCTTCCCTGGCCTTCAAAATCCCCCGATTTGAACCCAATAGAGCATTTGTGGGACCAGCTTGGGAAACGCGTTCGACGTCGTCAGCCTCAACCCCAAACGTTGCAACAACTGTCTCAAGCCTTGCAGGAGGAATGGAGGAGGATCCCCCAAGCACGGATTCAAAGACTGATCATGTCCATGGACAGGAGGTGCCAAGCTGTGTTGCAAGCTCGAGGTGGTCACAACAGGTACTGACCTCCACGCCATCTGTACGCCCGGTGAAATGGTTTCAGAGACAAATGATAGCTGCATGTTGTAAAGCTGACTCTTGACAACATCCATGTGAAATTTTACGTTCGTGCGATCATTAGTTAAAGTTTTATTTGGAAACAAAATAAAGTGTTTACATTCCTGAGTTTTCACCTGTGCGTTTCTTTTTTTGCAGAGTATATTTACAAATCACTTAACAAATCTAATTCTTTTAAAAAGGCAATAACTAAATGAGAACTAACAGTAGTAAAAAGATCCTTCAATGTTTTGACATTAAAATACTTATCCCTTGTGATAGAATATTCAACACAGTCAAGCAGGACATGCTTGACTGTGATTCTTTCATCACAAGGGATACAAAACGGAGGATCTTCGCCTTTCAGTAAATATTCGTGAGTATATCTAGTGTGGCCAATGCGACATCGTCGCATAATGACCTCTTCAAATCTGGACTGACAACCCAAGTAGATGTAACCAACGTAGGGTTTTATTGCATGTAATTTATTAATACCTACTTGGGTGTCCCACTTCTTCTGCATTAGATCACGGATGTAAGTTCTAATGCTGGCTTTATAATCAGAGTATGGGATAAGAAGTGGTGTCACAGACTTGTTGAGGGCTGCCTTAGCAGCAATGTCAGCTATCGTGTTCCCAGAAATGCCAACGTGGCTGGGTAACCACCAAAAGACGATGTCGCATTGGCCAGTAGCAAGATCATTATATAATTCAATTATTTCAATTAAAAGTGGATGTTTGGAAGAGAGATTTTTAATAGCCTGAAGGCAAGATAGAGTGTCAGAAAAGATTATATATTGTTTATATTTACGGTGTTTATTAATATATTTAAGAGCTGTTAAGATGGCGTTTGCTTCTGCTGTGAAAATTGAACTGTCATTGGGTAGTCTGGAAGATATTGTTTTGGACCCAATGAAACTGGCACAAGCAACCGCGCCACCATCCTTAAATCCATCTGCATATAAGGATTTATAGGTATTATATTTATTTCTTAATTGACTAAATTCTTCTTTATATTGTAAATCATTAGTTTCGGATTTTTTAAATGTGGTTAATGTTAAGTCAACTTCTGGCCTCACCAATTGCCAAGGAGGAGAAGAAAGAAGACGAGAAGGAGATATATTCTCCAGCTCAATGCCAGCAGCAGAAAGGAATGGTTGAATTCTGTGCCCAAGAGGCGGAACAAGAGAAGGCTTTTTGTTATACAAATCCTCATAAAGAGGATTGAAGACACAATTAATTGCAGGATTAGATTCGTTTGAATATAGTTTAGTAATATATTGTAAGGATAATTTAATACGGCGTTGGGAAAGCGAAGGCTCATCTGCCTCAACATAGAGACTATCAACTGGAGAGGTTCTAAATGATCCAAGACAAAGTCTTAGGCCTTGGTGGTGAACAGAATCAAGTAATTTAAGGTTGCTTTTGCAGGCTCCGCCATATACGATCGAACCATAAGCAAGTTTAGATCGTACCAATGATCGGTATAAGTGAAGGAGGGTAGTTTGATCCCCTCCCCACTTTGAGTTGGAAACAACTTTTAACAAATCGAGTGCCTTCAGGCATTTAGTTTTAAGTGCTTTAATATGTGGTAGAAACGTTAAGTGTGAGTCAAAAATAATACCCAAGAACTTGGCCTCCTTCACAACTTTGATAGGAGTGCCATTTAGAGATAGTTCCAGGTCTTTATGCGGCTTATATTTTCTACAAAAGTGTAGACAATTAGTTTTGGACTTGGAAAATTTAAAACCGTTTTCAAGACACCATTTATGTATTTTATTTAAACACAGCTGCAGTTGCCGTGCAATAGTATGCATATTCTTACCACGACAAGAAATATTAAAATCATCCACAAAAAGTGATCCATCTATTGAATCATTTAAAACCTTGGATAAACTGTTAATTTTGATGCTAAAAAGTGTGACAGACAAAATACTGCCTTGTGGGACACCCTGATCCTGATTGTAATGGTCAGACAGGGTAGAACCCACTCGGACTTGAAATTGCCTGTCAGCTAAAAACTTGGTTATAAATTGAGGCAAACGGCATCTCAATCCAAAATCGTGTAAATCTCTTAAAATGCCATGTTTCCATGTAGTGTCATATGCTTTTTCTAAGTCGAAAAAGATCGACACTGCATGTTGTTTATTAATTATGGCATTTTTTACAAAAGACTCTAAACGTACTTAATGATCGATGGTACTACGGTTTTCACGGAAACCACATTGTATATTAGTTATAAGGTTATTGGTTTCCAAGTACCAAACAAGTCTGTTGTTGATCATACGTTCCATGGTTTTGCAAACGCAGCTTGTCAGTGAAATTGGTCTATAATTAGAGGGATCTGTATGATCACGTCCAGGTTTAGGGATGGGCACAATTATAGCATCCCGCCACGACGAAGGGAAATTTCCAGTTGTCCAAATGTCATCAAAAATATGTAAGAGCGTCTCCAAACATCACTCTGGCAAGTGCTTCAGGAGTTGATAATGTATGTTATCAGCTCCAGAAGCAGTATCGTGAGCCTGATCAAGAGCGGTATGAAGCTCATGTATCGAAAAGGTTTCACTGTAGTCTTCCCCGTTATCTGAATTGAAATTAATAGCTTTCTTTTCTTGCTGTTTTTGATATTTTTGGAATTCAGGTACATAATTTGCTGAGGAAGAATGTTTGGCCAACGTCTCACCAAGTTTATTTGCAATATCGGATTTACTAGTCAATAATGTGTTCCCATCTGTTAGATGGTGGATGCTAGATTTAGAGCCCTTACCCTTGATTTTCTGGATCATATTCCACACCTTTGATATAGGTGTGCGCGAATTAATCTTTGATATATAGTTTCGCCAAGATTGACGTTTACTTTGCTTGAAAGTGCGTCGTGCTTTGGCGTTTAAAATTTTAAATTTGTCTAAATTGTGGACCATAGGATGGCGACGGAAATAGTGCTCGGCTTTCTTCCGGGCCTTCCTAGCCTGTTTGCAGTCATTGGTAAACCATGGTTTTCGTACGTGAGGAATTGCAGAGGACTTTGGGATACACTCGTCAGCTATGTTATTTAGTTCATCTGCAAAACATTTTATGGCATCAGGAATGTCTTTAAAAAGTTCAGGTTTCAGATTGTCAGCACAGAGAGCTTCATATAAAGGCCAGTTAGCCTTTCTAAAATTCCATCTTGACGATGGAGGAACATCAGATGGATTCACAGGTGTCAGTATTGTTGGGAAATGGTCACTTCCACAGAGGTCGTCATGGACCGACCGTTCGAATTCACTCAGTAGGTTAGAGTCAGCAATAGTCAAGTCAAGAGCTGAATATGTTCCTGTGCCAGGATGTAAATATGTCTGTGAACCGTCATTATAAATGCATAAATCATTATTTGAAATAAAATCCTCCAGTAATTTACCTTTGGTGTTTGTATTAATACCACCCCAGAGTGGGTTGTGGCCATTTAAATCCCCCATGATTAAACAGGGTTTAGGTAGTTGATCATAAAGAGCTTGTAAATCTGAAAGTTGAACAGTTGATGAAGGCGGAATGTATAGAGAGCACAAAGTAAAAGCAACCTGTAATGTAAGGCGAACTGCAACGGTTTGGAGATTTGTTTTAAGTGGGACAGGGCTATGGATAATATTGTTCCTCATCAAAATTGATGCTCCACCAGAAGCTCTATCGCCAGGAGGAGAGAAATAGTGATTTGCACTGAACTGACGTAGGTCAAAATTATCTGCCTGTTTCAGATGGGGTTCTTGTATGCAGAACGCTGATGGTTTGAAATCTTGGACTAATAGATGTAACTCGTTTAAATTAGTCCTAATTCCTCTACAATTCCATTGAATAAGAGGTGAAGCCATTATTTCTTTGGCGGATGGACAGGAGATCTACCCCTCACCTTCCTTGAGGGTGACAAGCTATGTGTCCTACCATGGCTGTGGTCGGACACATCCATGTCCTCAAGGGATCCAAACTTATTGTAAAGTTTCACCTGGTTAGTCGACCCTTTTGGGGCTCTGTGACTTTGATTCTTTTTGTTTTCATAGTTTGGTTTGGATTGATTCTTCACAGTTACTTTCACATTTTTGTCAGATGGTTGCTTCTGAAATGAGGATGTGTCTGTCTCAGAAAGTGCCTTAGACGGAGTAATGGTTTGCAAAGGCATGGTTTGAGCACTTGAAGTCACCTTTGGAGGTCTCGCTTGAATTTCAGCAGTTACCAAGGTAGGAGCAGAAGTCCTAGCCCACGTATAGTCGGTTTGGCAACCTACTGAAGTATATGAAACATTTTTTGGTGTAGAGGGCTGAACCGAAGCCGAAACAGTGGCAGCATAACTTGGACCTAAATGTTCTTGAGCAAGAACAATCTGTTTAGCTTCAAAGAAGGACACGTTTCGCTCATGCTTCACTCGCGAAATGTTGATTGCAACTTCCAGGAAGGACATTCCTTGAAGAAGAAGGATGGCAACCTGCACAGTTGACACAAAGAGGTGTTTTGTCACAAAGGATACTGTCTTCGCATGTTCCAGCACATCGATGACATGCAGCTGGATTGTTGCAAGACTTGGCCCCGTGACCATACTTCTGACAAGTATAGCATCTTAAAGGATTGGGGATGAAAGTATCCACCCTCAAGTTGCAATAACCTGCTTTCAGTGATTGTGGGTGAACTGGCATACAAAACGTGAACAAATAAGTATTTGTTTTCAAGGTTTCATTATTCTTTTTAGCCGTGAATCGTTTGACATGAGTTACCCCTTGAGAATGCAATTCGGTAACGATTTCAATATCGCTCATGTCTGATAGGCAACGTCCATTATCACGGACGATGCCTTTGCTGCTATTTAATGTCCTGTGAGGGGACACCTCCACAGGAACATTTGCTAAAGATGTTGTTTTCAGAAGAATGTTGGATTGGATTGGTTTCCTGCATTCGATTAGCAGGGAGCCAGATCGCAACTTTTTTATTTCTTTAACGTCTCCGGCCAAACCTTCAATACCCTTTGCAACAGCAAAGGGATTCAGTTTAACAGGGCCACCATCGGGGGCACACATGACTACAAAGCGAGGCCAATTGTCAGGGTTGGTGATAATATTTTGAGCTTCATCCTCTGAAGACAATGAATCATCTGATTCATGTGAGCGTTTTTTGAGTGGGGGTGCCATGGTTAAAGTATATATGATTCACCCTCCTAGCTCCCCACCAACCATGGAGTGTCAACAAGGACGATGCCTCATGTCTATGGGTCTCCAACAGACGGCACCAAGGATACTAGGAGGGTATACTCAAGCAGAAAAAATCTTGAAAAGATAAATTCTACCGGATGAGCCACCGCCTTCTGGGCATACGACTCTAGGCAAAAAAATACATGAAATATTGTATTTGAAATTATCATATCAAAATTGGCCAAGACTTAAAAATATCATTAAATAAATCCAAAAATTTTGTGTAACAATTCACAATTGTAGTACACACAGGGCTTGGCGTGACCAGCCGATTGGTTGAACCGGGCCAGTTCAACCACCCGTCTAGGTGAAGTAAGGGTCGAAGTGGTGTGTTGGGCAAAGGAACACTGTTCCTGGAACCAGTGCCCTCAACCACCAGCCTCCCGTCCTCCACCGACACAGGGGCGCAACCCACGGCAAACGGGTTGGTGGACCAAATATGCCCCCGGGTCCACAACGGGGGGTTGAAGGGCTCTTAGCGTTACCCAGCACCCACCACGAGGAGGTGGCCCTTCACGGGTGCCTGAAGAGCAGATGAAGGTGGAATGTACAGTGAGCACAAGGTAAATGCAATGTGCAAAGTAATGCGGATAGCTACGGCTTGAAGATTAGTATTCAGGTGAACGTCACTATGAATGACATTATTTCTGACTAATATAGAAGCACCCCCAGTTGCTTTGTCCCCTGGAGGAGAAAATGAGTGGTGACATGTGTACTGCCTTAGATCAACTGTATCAGTACGTTTAAGATACGTCTCTTGTAGGCATAATGCTGACGGTTTAAAGTCTTGAGCTATCAACTGCATCTCATTACAATTATTTCTAAGTCCTCTGCAGTTCCACTGAATAATATTTGCCAACTGACTCATGGTGGTACAATTGGAGATCTCGCACGTGAATGTGAGGAGCATAAGCTCCTCCGCCTGTCCTGTCACGACAGGGTAACCGGAGATGGACTGACTTCCATGTCTAAAGGTTCATAGCTGTTATGAATCTCTACAGGGCATGTCAATGGGGATGGCACCTCCACAGGTTTGAGGGCCCTAGATCCTTTCTTCTTTAATTGTTTCCTTTCTTTGCTTGTAAGTTTTTTTTCACTGCCTCGGTTTCAATCTCAGTTTGCTGGTTCTGGTGCAGTCTGAGGTTCAGAATGAATCTCAGTCTGTGATGCCGACGTTGATGATTTGTTGCTTTCGGTAATAACTGATTGCTTGTCAGTGACCCAGCAGATGTCTGTATGACATGCTGCGTCAACTTGTTCTGTGAGGAAGTAACGGCAGCAGAGTAAGAGTGAGAAAGTGGCATTGCGGTTGGATGAGTTTGGGTTGTCATTAGTTTAATTGCGTCTGAAAAGGAAATGTTATTTGTATACTTTATTTTGATAATCTGTGATTGTTTCTGAAAGAATGGACAGGATATTGAAGAGGAGAAGTGTTCACCGTTGCAGTTAGCACACCTGATATCATCTGTACAGGCATCAATACCTTCATGACTTTTACTGCAACGGGAGCATATTGGAGATTTATTGCAGGACCTTGCCCCATGCCCGAACGTCTGACAACGGATTGGATTCGGTATATATATATCCACTCCAATGTTGAAATAACCAGCCTTGATTGAAGATGGTACTTTGGGTAGGGCAAATGTAATAAGATAAGTGGTCGTTTGAACAACACCGTCTCTGATCCTTCCTGGTAAATCTTTTCACAGACGTCACTCCTTGTGACTTCAGCTCTAGCACTATCTCATCCTCAGACATGTCAGACAGATATTTGTGAACGGAGACAGAAATTTCAGTGGTTCCAAAATGGCTAGCTTTGAGTAAATTCATAGACTGTTGTCGCCTTGAGCATTCGACTAGCAGGGATCCGTTTCATAGACGCGTTACGTTCTTGACGTCTCCACAAATCCCTTCAACAGCCTTGGACACAACAAAAAGATTAATCTTAAGACGTGTCCCATTAATTGCATCGACCACCAGAAACCGTGGCCATGAGTCAGCATTACCTTGTGAAGCACTTTCGTCATTAGAAGAAATAATTTCTGTATCTAGATGCCTTCTTTTAGTTTTCAATCGAGAACCAGTGGATTGTAAGGTTGCCATGATAAGGAAAATCATTCAACATCCCTGTTCCCCACCCACCATGGAGTGTCAACAAGGACGGTGTCGAAGTGGAAGCCGACTACAAACACCAGGGTTAAAGGGATGCTATACTCCAGCAAAAGAGACAAGGGTAGCTGTAATAGTCAAACAGAATAAAAGTAAGGCTGGTTCCGCCCTAGACATTTACCTGAAGACAAACAGAACCCGGTCAATAGTGCCAGATTGGCCCATGAGCCACTGCCTTCTGGCATAGGACTCTAGGCAATTAAATAAATCAAAATCAAAATACAAAATCAAAATGGCCAAAACCCCAAAAGAGTTAAATGTGGAAAAATATTCACTATGCACAGGGCATGGCGTGACCAGCCGATTGATAGAATCGGGCCAGTTCTACCACCCGTCTAGGTGAAGTAAGGTGAGTGAGTGAGTGAGTTAATATTTAACGTCACATCGGCAATATTTCAGCCATATCGTGACGAGAACATTTTACATTGTAATGGAATATGTATATATTATAAAACCTGTCATCGAAGGACAGTAAAGCAGCTAGAGTATCACAGATATATATGTAAAACTAGTAATTGAATCTAAAACATATTAACTATAGGGGACAACACAATATAAAAATGGGCTATAGATCGCCAACAACTGAAGGTAGATCACCATACTAGGAACCATGGGGACTTACATTACTTTCGCTACCTGCATGGATCCTAATTGGATTTACACCATCCCGTCAGCAGCTGGCGATTGTAGGACAAGTTTAGCTAAAATTTAAATGAACAAATATACTACAATTAAAAATCGGGTAAGCAAAAAGTTAACTTTGAAAGTTTTAGGACTTACGTACCCTCTCAGGAGGACAATAATTTTACACTACTTCAACCCCTTTGAGGGTACAGCCACTAACAATCTCAGTTACTAATCTAAACTACCATTAATAAAATATATATCCATTTACAAATCACTTAACAAATCTAATTCTTTTAAAAAGGTAATAACTAAATGAGAACTAACAGTAGTAAAAAGATCCTTCAATGTTTTGACATTAAAATACTTATCCCTTGTGATGGAATATTCAATGCAGTCAAGCAAGACAGACATGCTTGACTGTGATCCTTTCATCACAAAGGGATACAAAACGGAGGATCTTCGCCTTTCAATAAATATTCATGAGTATATCTGGTATGGCCAATGCGACATCGTCGCATAATGACCTCTTCAAATCTGGACTGACAACCCAAGTAGGTGTAACCAATATAGGGTTTTATTGCATGTAATTTATTGATACCTACTTGGGTGTCCCACTTCTTTTGCATTAGATCGCGGATGTATGTTCTAATGCTGGCTTTGTAATCAGAGTATGGAATTAGAAAAGGTGTCACAGATTTGTTGAGTGCTGCCTTGGCAGCAAGATCGGCCATTGTATTCCCAGAAATGCCAACGTGGCTGGGTAACCAACAAAAGACGATGTCGCATTGGCCAGTAGCAAGTTCATTGTACAATTCAATAATTTCTAATAAAAGTGGATGTTTACAGGATAAGTTTTTAATAGCCTGAAGACAAGAAAGAGAATCTGAAAAGATGATATATTGTTTATATTTACGGTGTTTATTAATATATTTAAGAGCTGTTAAGATGGCATTTGCTTCTGCTGTAAATATAGAGCTGTTATCCGGTATTCTAGAAGATATTGTTCGGGATCCAATGACAGTGGCACATGCCACTGCGCCACCATCCTTGGACCCATCTGTAAATAAGGATTTGTATGTATTATATTTATTTCTTAATTGACTAAATTCTTGTTTATACTGTAATTCATTTGTTTCTGATTTTTTAAATGTAGTTAATGTTAGGTCAACCTGTGGCCTAACCAATTGCCAAGGCGGAGAAGAAAGAAAACGGGAAGGAGCTATATGTTCTAGCTCAATGCCAGCAGCAGAAAGGAAAGGTTTCACTCTTATACCAAGAGGCGGAACAAGAGAAGGCTTCTTGTTATACAGATCTTCATATAGTGGATTAAAGACACAGTTATATGCAGGGTTTGACTCATTGGAATAAAGTTTTGTAATATACTGTAAAGTTAATTTTATACGGCGTTGTGTAAGAGATGGCTCATCAGCCTCGACGTAGAGGCTGTCAACAGGTGAAGTTCTAAAGGAACCAAGACATAGTCTTAGACCTTGGTGGTGGACAGAATCTAAAAGTTTTAGATTACTTGTGCAGGCTCCACCATAAACGATGGAGCCATAATCAAGTTTGGAACGTACCAATGATCGATATAATTGTAGGAGGGTAGCTTGATCCCCCTCCCCACTTAGAATTGGAAACGACTTTCAACAAGTCAAGTGCCTTCAAGCATTTAGTTTTTAGAGACTTGATATAGGGAAGAAAAGTTAGATGCGAGTCAAAAATTAAACCCAAGAACTTGGCCTCCTTTACAACTTTGATGGGAGTGCCATTGAGGAACAGTTCCGGGTCTTTATGCGGTTTATATTTTCTACAAAAATGTATACAATTAGTTTTGGATTTAGAAAATTTAAAGCCGTTTTCAAGACACCATTTATGTATTTTATTTAAACACAGCTGCATTTGCCGTTCAATAGTATGCATATTCTTACCGCGACAAGAAATATTAAAATCATCCACAAAAAGTGATCCATCTATTGAAACGTTTAAAACCTTTGATAAACTGTTAATCTTGATACTAAACAATGTGACAGACAAAATACTGCCTTGCGGGACTCCCTGATCCTGATTGTAATGGTCAGACAGGGTTGAACCCACTCGGACTTGAAATTGCCTGTCATTTAAAAAGTTGGATATAAAGTGAGGCAAACGGCCTCGTAATCCAAAATCATGTAAATCTTTTAAAATCCCATGGTTCCATGTTGTGTCGTATGCGTTTTCTAAATCGAAAAAGATCGACACTGCATGCTGTTTATTAATTATGGCATTTTCTAGGCGCACTAAATGATCGATGGTACTACGGTTTTTACGGAAACCGCATTGTATATTAGTTATTAGGTTATTGGTTTCCAAGTACCAAACAAGTCGATTATTTATCATGCGTTCCATGGTCTTGCAAACACAGCTAGTTAGTGAAATTGGCCTATAATTGGAAGGATCAGTATGATCACGTCCAGGTTTAGGGATGGGCACAATTATAGCATCACGCCACGATGAAGGAAATTGTCCAGATGTCCAAATGTCATCAAAAATAGATAAGAGCGTCTCTAAACATGATTCAGGTAAGTGTTTCAGGAGTTGATAATGTATACCATCAGCTCCTGAAGCAGTATCGTGAGCTTGGTCAAGAGCAGTATGAAGCTCATGTATCGAAAAGGTTTCATTGTAGTCTTCCCCATTGTCTGAATTGAAATTAATAGATTTCTTTTCCTGCTGTCTTTGATATTTCTGGAATTCAGGTACATAGTTAGATGAGGAAGAATGTTTGGCCAAAGTTTCTCCAAGTTTATTTGCTATGTCAGATTTATCAGTTAATAACTCATCTCCATTTTTGAGATGCTTAATGCTAGATTTAGAGCCCTTACCTTTTATTTTCTGGATCATGTTCCACACCTTTGATATCGGTGTGCGTGAATTGATTTTTGAGACATAGTTTCGCCAAGAGTGTCGTTTATTTTGCTTGAAAGTACGTCGTGCTTTAGCGTTTAAAATTTTATATTTGTCCAAATTGTGGACCATAGGATGGCGACGGAAATAGTGCTCGGCTTTCTTCCGTGCCTTCCTAGCTTGTTTGCAATCATTGTTAAACCATGGTTTTCGTATGTGTGGGTTTGTAGAGGACTTAGGAATACATTCATCGGCAATTTTATTCAGTTCATCAGAGAATAGTTGGACAGGGTCAGCAACATCTATAAACAGTTCAGGTTTTAAGTTGGTTGATGCAAGTATTTCAAATAAAGGCCAGTTGGCCTTAGTAAAGTTCCATCTGGACATTGGAGGAACATCAGATGGAGTTATGGCTTTTAGAATGGTCGGAAAATGGTCACTTCCACACAGGTCGTCATGGACTGACCATTCAAACTCATTCAGCAGGTTAGAGTCGGTAATGGATAAATCAAGGGAAGAATATGTTCCTGTACCAGGATGTAAATAGGTGTGGGAATTATCATTAAAGATACATACATTGTTATTAGAAATAAAGTCTTCAAGTATTTTCCCTTTTGTGTTTGTATGTGTACCTCCCCATAGAGGGTTGTGGCCATTCAAATCACCCATGATGATACAGGGCTTAGGAAGTTGGTCATACAGCGCCTGAAGATCGACAGGCTGCACAGAAGAAGAAGGAGGAAGATAGAGTGAGCACAATGTAAAAACAATGTGCATGGTTACACGGACAGCAACAGCTTGTAGATGGGTATTTAGAGGAACAGGGCTGTGAAGTATGCCCTGTCTCACTAATATTGAAGACCCGCCAGTTGCTTTCGGCCCTGGAGGAGAAAAGCAATGGTATGGAGTATACTGTCTTATATCAATTCGATCGTTTTCTGTAAAATACGTTTCTTGTAAACAAAATGCCGATGGCTTAAAATCTTGTATAAGTAAGTGTATATCATTAAAATTGTTCTTCAGTCCTCTACAATTCCACTGAATAATGGTATTGGAGCTGTTCATGGAGGCTTAACTGGAGATCGTGATTGGGAGGAGTGTTCACTCCCATTGATTGTTTGTAATGGAGTGACGTCCATCTCCAGAGGTTCATATGAGTTATGAACCTCAACTGGTGTAACAACAGGAGTGGGCGTCTTCACGTAAGTGAGAGCCTTTTTTCCTTTTTCCAATTTCTTTTTCTCTTTTCTAGTTAACCGTTCATCACCCACAGGTGTACTTACAATTGAGTCAGATGGTACATCAATGGTAGGATTGTCCGTTTGCGAAGTTGTTGATTTCAGACTACCTTCCTGAGATAGTTCAGTGGACTGCTGCAGTACAGTTTGGTCGTCCTTGACCCAGGAGATGTTGGTCTGACACGAAACAGAGACCGTCGTACAAACTGGAGGGGAGGATGCAATTGCGGCGGAATTTGTTTTGACATACGTTTGAGCAGAAGATGGAACTAGTTTTTTGGCTTCTTGGTAGCTGATGTTATTGGTATGTTTAATTTTTAGGATTTGGGCTTCAAATTCAAAAGATGGACAGGATTTAGAAGACGCCATGTGATCTCCGGTGCAGTTGGCACATTTCATGTCGTGCGTGCACTCAGAGCTATCATGGGCTCCACTGCAACGGCAGCATACTGCCATCTTGCTTCGGCAGAACTTAGCGCCATGACCAAACTTTTGACACTTAAAACATCGGAGTGGATTTGGTACATAGACCTCCACCCCGATGTTGAAATATCCAGCCTTTAGTGATTTGGGTATTGCAGGTTGAGAAAAAGTGAAAAGATAGGTGTGTGTTTTAACAAAGGTACCATCTTGAGTTTTCCTGGAAAAACGTTTTACATTTGTAACTCCTTGAGCTTTTAATTGAACAGCAATTTCCTCCTCGCTCATGTCAGAAAGACAGCGAGCAACATCTCTGACAATGCCTCTGCTAGTGTTCAGTGTCTTGTGCTCCGAAACAACAACAGGAGTATTAACAAACTGTTGTAAACCCAACAGATTGACTGATTGTTGTTTTCGGACACATTCCACTAGCAAGGCACCAGTCCGTAGTCGTGTAACATTCTTGACATCCCCACAGACACCTCTAATGCCCGCCGAGATAGCAAATGGATTAAGTTTTAATGGGCTTCCATCAACTGACGCAATTACGATGAATCGTGGCCAAGAATCTGAAATCTCTGGAGCGACCTCCTCATCAGACGAGAGCACATCTACATGTCTGCGTTTATTGGCTTTGGATGAACCAGGTGAATTGTATTGAGACATGGTATAATATATGAATTCAGCACCCCTGCTCCCCACCCACCATGGAGTGTCAACAAGGACGGTGTCAATTTGCACCGGATCTCCTGGATGCTAACACCAGGGATACAGGGGTGTTATACTCCAGTAAATATGACGTGAATAGCTAAATTCGTCTAATAGAGTAGCTGTCAGGCTGGTCCGGCCCATAACAAAAATCTAAAGACATATAGAATTCAGCGGTCAACATCACCAGATTGGCCCATGAGCCACCGCCTTCTGGCATAGGACTCTAGGCAATTTAATATGATCAATATTTTTTACACAATAAATCAAAATACCCAAGACCAAATGATAATTTAAATGTGCATAATCGCCATGCACAGGGCTTGACGTGACCAGCCGATTGATAGAACCGGGCCAGTTCTACCACCCGTCTAGGTGAAGTAAGGGCCAAAGTGGTGTGTTGGGCAACAGGAACACGGTTCCAGGATCCTATTGCCCTCAACCACCAGAATCCCGTCCTCCACCGACACAGGGGCGCAACCCACGGCAAACAGGTTGGTGGACCAATTATCCCCCCGGGTCCACAACGGGGGTTTGAAGGGCGCTTAGCGTTACCCAGCACCCACCACGAGGAGGTGGCCCTTCATGGGTGCCCCTTTGCTTTTGACGATTGGTGGAACGTTACTGCTAGACTGGAACATTTGAGACGCCTGAGAAGACGTATCACGATCATAATTTGCTTCTGAGTGTGTTTGGGGCGTGCGAGGAAGTGGTTCCGCAGTTTGTGTAGACATACATGATTCCGAAGTATGCGTAGAACGCACGGGTGTGACAATTTCTGGCTTGTTCGTTTTGACCCAAGTCAAATCAGTTTGGCAGGTTACAGACGATGTGGATACTGGCGATGTATTTACCTGTGGCCTGATTTCAGAGGGTGTCTTAGTGACAGATGCATACGTATCGTTTGGCAATGTAGATTCAACCAACTTTTTTGCATCAGCAAAGCTAATGTTTTGTGTGAATTTAATTCTGTTAATGTCCATTTGTTTTTTCCACATTTTGCAGTCTTTTGAAAAAGAAGAATGGCTACCCGAACAGTTTGTGCACTTTTTAATGACATTGTCGCAGTCTTCCGTGACATGAGTCGTCTCGCTACAATGTCCACATGTTACTGCAAGTGTTTGCGCCATGACCATATTTTTGGCATCTATAACACCTTAACGGATTTGGAATATAGATATCGACTGCAATGTTACAATATCCTGCCTTTATTGACTGTGGGGGATTCGGGGTTGAGAACGAAAACAGATAGGTATTAGTTTGAATAGTCTCATTGTTTTTGCGGGTAGTGAACCTTTTGACATAAGTAACTCCTTGGTCCTTCATTTTCGACACAATATCCAGTTCCGTCATGTCAGTCAACAAGCGTTCCCTGTCTCTGATTATGCCTTTGCTGGTATTCAGTGTTCTGTGTGCTGACACTGAGACAGGAGACCCACAAATGATTCAATAGACATTAGGTTTGATGCTTGTTGCCTTTTGCTACATTCAATTAGCAATGCACCTGAACGTAAACGTTTAATGTTTTTGACTTCTCCCGCAATGCCATGTATACCCTTTGATACAGCAAATGGGTTTAATTTCAGAGGCGTTTTATCAGGACGTGAGTGAGTGAGTGAGTTATTATTTAACGTCACATCGGCAATATTTCAGCCATATCGTGACGAGAACACTTGACATTAAATAGAATATATAGAGAAATAATAAAACCTGCCGACGAAGGACAGTAAAACAACTAGAATATCACAATTACATCTAAAACTAGTATTGAGAGTTAAAACTGATAGCACTATGTGGACAATACAATTTAAAAACAAGCTATAGATCGCCAACACCAGAAGGTAGATCACCAAACTAGGGACCATGGGGACTTACAGTACCTTGGCTACCTGCATGGACCCTAGTTGGATTTACACCATCCCTTCAGCTGCTGGCGATTGTAAGAAATGTTAGCTATAATTAAAAAGACAAGAATGCTACGTCTAAAAATCCTGGCAAGTTTAAATTGACTTTGAAAGTTTTGGGACTTACGTACCCCCTCAGAAGGACAATAATTTTACGCTACGTCAACCCCCTTTGAGGGTACAGCCACTAACAATCTCAGTAACTAATATAAACTACCAATAATAAAATATTTATCTACTTACAAATCAGTTAACAAATCTAATTCTTTTAAAAATTCAACTATTAAATGATAATTAACATTATAAAAAAGATCCTTCAATGTTTTGACATTAAAATACTTATCCCTTGTGATGGAATATTCAACACAGTCAAGCAGGACATGCTTGACCGTGATTCGTTCATCACAAGGGATACAAAACGGAGGATCCTCACCTTTTAACAGATATTCATGAGTATATCTCGTGTGACCAATACGACATCGTCGTATGATGACCTCTTCAAATCTGGACTGACAACCCAAGTAGGTGTAACCGATAGTTGGTTTTATTGCATGTAATTTATTAATACCTGCTTGGGTATCCCACTTCTTCTGCATCAGATCACGGATGTAAGTTCTAATGCAAGCTTTGCAATCAGAGTATGGGATCAGAAGTGGTGTCACAGATTTGTTGAGTGCTGCCTTAGCAGCAATATCAGCCATCGTGTTCCCAGAAATGCCAACGTGGCTGGGTAACCAACAGAGGACGATGTCGCACTGGCCAGTTGCAAGCTCATTATACAATTCAATAATTTCTAATAAAAGTGGATGTTTACAAGAAATATTTTTAATAGCCTGAAGACATGAAAGGGAATCGGAAAAGATTATGTACTGTTTATGTTTAGGATGTCGTTGAATATATTTAAGAGCCGTTAATATGGCGTTTGCTTCTGCTGTAAAAATGGAGCTGTTATCTGGTATTCTAGAAGATATTGTTCGGGATCCAATGACAGTGGCACATGCCACTGCGCCACCGTCCTTGGACCCGTCTGTAAATAAGGATTTGTATGTATTATATTTATTTCTTAATTGACTAAATTCTTGTTTATACTGTAATTCATTTGTTTCTGATTTTTTAAATGTAGTTAATGTTAGGTCAACCTGTGGCCTAACCAATTGCCAAGGTGGAGAAGAAAGAAGACGGGAAGGAGATATAGTTTCAAGATCAATGCCGGCAGCAAAAATAAACGGTTGAATTCTGTGCCCAAGAGGCGGAACAAGAGAAGGTTTCCTATTGTATAGATCCTCATAGAGGGGATCGAAGACACAAGTAAATGCAGGGTTAGATTTGTTAGAGTATAGTTTTGTAGTATATTGTAAAGATAATTTTATACGTCGTTGTGTAAGAGATGGCTCATCTGCTTCGACGTAGAGACTGTCAACAGGAGAAGTTCTAAAAGATCCCAGACAAAGTCTGAGACCTTGGTGATGGATAGAATCTAATATTTTAAGGTTGCTTTTACAGGCTCCTCCATATACAATGGAGCCATAATCAAGTTTGGAGCGAATGAGTGATCTGTATAAGTGAAGTAGGGTAGTTTGATCCCTCCCCATTTTGAATTGGAAACAACTTTTAACAAGTCGAGGGCCTTCAGACATTTAGCCTTTAGTGATTTAATATGCGGCAAAAACGTCAAGTGGGAATCAAAAATAAGACCCAGAAACTTAGCCTCCTTTACAACTTTGATAGGTGTGCCGTTTAGAAATAGTTCAGGGTCTTTATGTGGTTTGTATTTACGGCAAAAATGTATGCAATTAGTTTTGGACTTAGAAAATTTAAAACCATTCTCTAGACACCATTTATTTATTTTGTTTAGACATAACTGCATTTGCCGTTCAATAGTATGCATATTTTTGCCACGACAAGAAATATTAAAATCATCCACAAAAGAGATCCATCAATTGAATCATTTAAAACCTTTGACAAACTGTTGATTTTGACACTAAATAAAGTCACAGACAAAATACTACCTTGTGGGACACCCTGATCCTGATTGTAATGATCAGACAGGGTAGAACCCACCCGGACTTGAAATTGCCTGTCAGTTAAAAAGTTGGATATAAATTGAGGCAAGCGGCCTCTCAATCCAAAATCGTGTAAATCTCTTAAAATCCCATGTTTCCATGTTGTGTCATAGGCTTTTTCTAAATCGAAAAAGATCGACACTGCATGCTGTTTTTGAATAATGGCATTTTTAACAAAGGACTCTAAACGCACTAAATGATCGATGGTACTTCTGTTTTTACGGAAACCACATTGAATATCTGTTAGAAAGTTATTAGTTTCCAAGTACCACACAAGTCGATTATTTATTATGCGTTCCATTGTTTTGCAAACGCAGCTAGTTAATGAGATCGGTCGATAATTGGAAGGATCAGTATGATCACGCCCAGGTTTAGGGATGGGTACAATGATAGCATCGCGCCATGAAGAAGGAAACTCTCCAGATGTCCAAATATCATCGAAAATATTCAAAAGGGTCTCTAAACCTGATTCTGGTAAATGCTTCAGAAGTTGATAATGGATGTTATCAGCTCCTGTAGCAGTATCATGGGCCTGGTCAAGAGCAGTATGGAGTTCATGAGTCGAAAATAACTCGTTGTAATCTTCCCCATTATCTGAAGTAAAATTGATAGATTTCTTTTCTTGCTGTTTTGATACTTTTGAAATTGGGGTGCATAATTTGAGGAAGAGGAATGTTGTGCCAGTGTTTCGCCAAGTTTATTAGCAATATCGGATTTATTAGTTAATAACTGGTTTCCGTCTTTGAGATGGTGAATGCTAGATCTAGAGCCCTTACCTTTTATTTTCTGGATCATATTCCATACCTTAGAAATAGGCGTTCGGGAATTGATATTAGACACATAGTTTTGCCAAGATTGGCGTTTTTTTTTGAATGTACGCCGTGCTTTAGCATTTAAGATTTTAAATTTGTTCAAATTGTGGACCATAGGATGATGACGGAAATAATCTTCAGCTTTTTCCGTGCCTTCCTAGCCTGTTTGCAATCAGCATTAAACCATGGTTTCCGTATGTGTGGAATTGTAGAGGACTTGGGGATACACTTATCAGCTATGTTGCTTAATATGTCAGAGAAATCTTTATAGCATCAGGAACATTAATAAAACGTTCAGGTTTAAGTTTGTCAGTACAGAGTTTTTCATATAAAGGCCAGTTGGCCTTTTTAAAATTCCACCTTGACGATGGAGGAACATCATTTGGGTTCACGGGTTTTAATATTGTTGGGAAATGGTCACTTCCACAGAGATCATCGTGGACTGACCATTCGAATTCACTCAACAGGTTGGAGTCACAAATAGACAAATCAAGAGCTGAATATGTTCCTGTGCCAGGATGTAAATATGTCTTTGAACCGTCATTATAAAGACATAGATCATTATTTGAGATGAACTCCTCCAGTAATTTACCTTTTGTGTTGCTATTAGTACCACCCCAGAGTGGGTTGTGGCCATTTAAATCACCCACGATCAAGCAGGGTTTAGGAAGTTGATCATAAAGAGCTTGTAGATCAGTTAACTGGATAGCAGATGAAGGTGGAAGATACAATGAACAGAGAGTAAATGCAACTTGCAATGTAAGTCGTACTGCCACGGCTTGGAGATTTGTTTTGAGTGTGACTAAGCTATGGAGGACGTTATTCCTCACCAGGATAGATGATCCACCAGTAGCTCTGTCACCTGGGGGAGAAAAGTAGTGATATGCATTAAACTGACGTAGGTCAAAATGATCTGTCTGCTTTAGATAGGTTTCTTGAATGCAGAACACTGACGGATTGAGATCTTGGACTAATAGCTGTAAGTCATTAAAATTAGTTCTGAGTCCTCTACAATTCCACTGAATTATTGGAGAAGACATTATTTCTTCCGCGGAGGATGTACGGGAGATCTACCCCTCGCATTCCTTGAGGGTGACAAGCTATGTGTCCTACCAGAGCTATGGTCAGACACATCCATGTCCTCAAGGGATCCAAACTTATTATAGAGCTGGATCTCATCATTTGAACCCTTAGCGAGTCTATCGCTTTGGTTGAGTCTATTTAATTTGGGGTTTCCTTTCACAGTTTGTTTAACCAGAGGTTCTTTTACAGGTTTTGATGGATATGAATCTTGTCTGGGTTTGGGACTGTAAGACCGTCTTGTGTCTGGTTTTGTCTTTGGACATGCGGGACCCTTTTGGGAAGAAGAGATATATTTAGATGAGGTCACTGTAGCTGGTAACACGTCAGCAGTCTGTGTAGCAGATTCTCCTCGCACTGACAGTTCTTGACTAGGGACAAGTATAGGAGATGTAGAAGTAATCCATGTCAGCTCTGTCTGACATTCGACTGAAACTGTGGTCGTGGATTGTCTTTTAGTAATTGAAGCATAAGATTCACCTGGGTGGACAGTTGGTACAAGTTTCTTAGCTTCAGCATAACTGATGTTTTGACTGTGTTTTACTTTATTTACCTCCATTTCCCTCTTCCAAACTGGACAATCTTTTGACGACGAGGAATGCTTACCCGAACAGTTGACGCATTGTTTAAAGTTGTTAGTACAGTCTTCTGTGACGTGTGATTGCTCCCCACAATGAGCGCAAGTTATTGGGTTTGTACATGAATTTATCCCATGACCAAATTTTTGGCATTTAAAACACCTCAACGGATTAGGAATATACAGTTCAACTTGAAGATTGCAATATCCTGCTTTTATTGATCTTGGTGCCGATGGAGACACAAATGAGAACAAGTACGTGTTGGTTGGTACCACTTCTGAGTTCTGACGCCTTGTAAATCGTTTCACGTACGTGACGCCTTGATCTTTGAGTTCTAGCATGATATCAAGTTCTGTCATGTCCTCTAAAAGATGATCTCTATCTCTGACAATGCCTTTACTAGAATTGAGGGTCCGATGGATTGACACTGAAACAGGGAATCCAGCCAAGTTATCAATTGACAGCAGGTTAGACGCTTGATGTCGTTTGCTACATTCTATGAGTAACGATCCAGATCTCATTCGTTTGATATTTTTGACGTCACCTGCTATACCGTACACTGCTTTAGAAACAGCAAACGGGTTGATTTTAATTGGTTTCTTCTCTGGAGATTCTATCACTAGAAATCTTGGCCAGTATTCTACTTGTTTTGATGGTCTACAACTATCAGGTGTATTTTCATCAGTATCAAGCTGACGTTTTTTTTTCAAGGGGGTTTCAGGATTCATGGTAAAGTATATAAGATTCATCATCCCAGCTCCCCACCCACCACGGAGTATCACAAGGACAATGCTAAAAAACAAGCGGACCTCCTACTTGCAGCACCAAGGATACTGGGATGATATACTCAAGCAGAATAATAGAAAGTAATTATTCTACCAGATTGGCCCATGAGCCACCGCCTTCTGGGCATACGACTCTAGGCAAAGTACAAAATTGAGGTTTTTGAAATTCAAACAGAATAATCACAAGCCAATGCTTCTAACGGAAATTTTACAGAGTTTATTGCATTTGTGCAGCAAAATAGACATGCACAGGGCTTGGCATGACCAGCCGATTGGTTGAACCGGGCCCATTCAACCACCCGTCTAGGTGAAGTAAGGGTCGAAGTGGTGTATTGGGCAAAGGAACGCTGTTCCTGGAGCCCTTGCCCTCAACCACCAGAATCCCGTCCTCCACCGACACAGGGGCGCAACCCACGGCAAACGGGTTGGTGGACCTAATATCCCCGGGTCCACAACGGGGTTGAAGGGCTCTTAGCGTGACCCAGCACCCACCACGAGGAGGTGGCCCTTCACGGCGGGTTGGTGGAGCGCTTAGCGTTACCCAGCACCCACCACGAGGAGGTGGCTCTTCACGGGTGGCCCCCAAACATTAGAACAACGCAGAGGAGGAGGCAGAATGACTGGACACAAAAAAGATCTACAAAGGTTTAATGAAAGGAAAGACCACTGTCAAACATATCAATGCCATTACACTTGACAAAATACCAGAAATTCTTCCTCCTTGCTTCTTTGTTATGCTAAGAAGCAAAAGCTGTTTAAAGTTTGCAAAAAGTACTGACATCAAACGTAAAGGTAACGCTGTACTTCTCGAAGTCCACATGTCAGATAATGGGGTGACATACATTGTGGTCGGTGGCAAAATTGTAAACTACTATTCTTGTTTACCTTCAATGATCACTATGAACAGGAATTGTTTAGACAACTTCATTAGAGGGCTAATGAAAGTCAAGTTTTGCCAGGGCGTCATTATAACTAGCAACACACATTATATGAAGGAAAGAGTTGTTACTCAACAAAACAATGCAGTGTTTATACTCTCTATCTTGCCAGAAAGTATTAGCTTTCAATTCATATAGTTCAACAACAGCATGTTGTAAATGTCGAACAGCAGCTCAAGTCAGTCCTGAGCCTGATTCCTTTGCCTGCCACAAATTATGACAACACTCCTACAGTAACATCTCCAGTTGATGTCCTGTCTATTCTGAGGGGGAATGCCCCCTTTCTGTCTATGAGCCAGCTCACTCTCATCAAAAGCGAACTGAAAAACCCTAGTATCGAAAAACATTCAAGTTGATGGGATCACAACAAGATTCAGCTGTGTCTTTCTTTGTTGACGAGGAGTCCAGAAACATACAAACAACTGATTAATATCCTCCCGTCTGTGTCAACTCTGTCAAGATTTTAGAACTCCGTAGACCAGGATGTAGGAATAAATCCAGATACATTCCAATGGATGTACATGGAAGCAAAACACAGATATTCCTGCCCATGGGTTTTACGGGGGACTTATTCTTGACGAAATGTCTTGAGAGGATACGTAAGTCCCATAACTTTCAAAGTTAAATTTAATACTTACCAGATGTTTAAAACGTAGTATTTTTGTTCTTTTAAAATTTGGCTAAATATTCCCTACAGTCGCCAGGGATGTTGTAAATCCAACTGGAGTCCGTGCAGGTAGCAAATGCACTGTAAGTCCCCATGGTCCCTAGTATGGTGATCTACCTTCAGTTGCTTGTGATTTACAGCCCGTTTTCATCTTGTATTGTCTTGCATAATAGTATAAGTTTTTAGTTACATGCTAGTTTTATATCTCTATGTGTGATACAATAGTAGTTCGTCGTCAACAGGGTTTTAATTTCTATTTCCATTGATCTCTAACATAATCATTAATTGTTCTCGTCACGATATGGCTGAAATATTGCCGATGTGACGAGAAATTTTAACTCACTCACTCTGACGAAATGTCAATTCAGCAAGATGTGCAGATTGTAAAGAAAACAGGCAAGATTAAACCTGTAGGGTTTTCAGACTGTGGCGATTCACCAACACAATCATCAAGCACACCTGTTCTGTCCAATCATGCCCTACAGTACATTTTCCATGGAATTTCAGGCTTCAGATTCCCAGTAGCACACTTTCCGACCAACTAGGCCAATGCTTCACAGCTCTCCTCAATATCCGTCGATGTGATCGCTGCACTACAGGAATGGGGATTCCACGGTCCCTTTATGTGCATGGATGGAGCCTCAACCAACAGAACTTTCATGAATTCTCATTTTGAAGGTCCGCCCACATCTAACAGCATGACGACAGAAAACAGCTTCAGTGAAGACCCACTTTTCTTTCTTTCAGATCCGTCACATCTATTTAAGAATATCCGAAATAACTTGTTGAAAAGTGGTGATCAGAAGTGAAATTCGAGGGGAAACCAATTGTGTGGAAGATGTGGATTGATTGCTATCAATGGGATAAGGCACATGGTCTCTACATACACTATCGCCTAAGCTGTGAAAACATATATCCAAACAAAGCTGACGTTATGCGTAACCACCTTGCAGAGGAGGTATTGAACAGAGACTTGCTTTATGTAATGCGATGCTACCAGCAACACCTTGGAGCCTCAGGATCAATCTTAGACTCTGCAATCAGCTTGCTTGAACTGACCAGCACCTTATTGAATATATTCCATGACAGGAGGCCAATCACGGATCTGGCCGATGTTTGCTTGACCCAGTTGAAGCAGGTGCAGACTTTAATCCATGAGTGGAAAGCGATGCCTCGTCCAGGCAATTGATGTCCTGGGAAACACGTGAGGATCTGAACTTCTCGCCTCCGGTATTGTTGTTCTGACAACACATGCTATCACAAAGCTTCATATTGGCATCACTCTTCACTTCATCAACAGCGACATTGTGGAAAATCACTTTTCTCAACAGAGAGGCATGTACCTTGTATCAGTTAGATCATTTCAAACCGAGATCTGTGCTCGTATACACCACAGTTTTGCCGGAGTTGATTGACGGGTGGGAGACGCGAGAGCTTTGCTCGAGCTTCCTCAACACCTGTCAATCAACTCCGGCAAAACTGTGGTGTATACGAGCACAGATCGAGGATTGGATGAGCTAACTGACTTGTACAACGCCTATTATGTATGGGAGGCGGGAAAATTTTAAAGTTTTAACGACCGTTTCATTCTCAGTCTAGTTACCAAAATGAGTGCTATTTATAATAACTGTGTTTTCTACAATAATGAATCTAAATCTGTAAACATTTTTGGAACTATAACTTTCATTATTGTGTAAATTTTAAGGCACATATAAAGTACATGTATACGTTTAATTCTTTTTCATTTAATACAGCATTTTGTTCTCATAAATTAAAGAGTTGGTCAATTTCAGCTTGTAAATTCATTTGAAACCATTAAAACTGTAGAGGTTAAATTTCCTTGTTGCAAACCTTGACTGACATAAATTGTGTACAATGTTGAACAATGTTGAGTTCAGTCCTCTTGCCGTGGGGCGTGGCTTTAAGGAGCCAATGGCAGACGAAATCTGCCTTCAACACAAAACTTTTGTCTTCCAGCACATACACCACGGGTAAGATCAAAGGAACCGACACTCAGGCGTGGTACAAGGGTCTTCAGCTAATCCAAATTATAACCAGTATAGATCGGCCACAAACAGTATCATTCTTGGTCAGAACGCCATCTCTAACAAGGCAAACACATCCATGAGAAAACGTTCAAAGAATGATTCTGCATTTCCGTTTTCATCACTTTGCAAGAAATTAAGATCATAAAAACAATTATCAAAAGAGTCTCCTTCAATTGCGTAACATGACTTCATAAACGTTTGCAAGCCCAAATATTGTAGTGCACATCTTAAATATTAACACAGTGGACAGTGCCAAGTAATGTCTTCGGCAGAATATTTACCCCATTGTTCATCACCCAAGCCTCCACAAGAACGATGAAACCACCTCTCACATTTACTGCACCCTATCCAAGGCTCATCATCTTCTTTATGGTACATTACTTCACAGATTGCACAAAAGTCATCATCAATTTCTTGTTCCTCTGATTGTCTTCTCAAAACAGTTTTCTTTCCTTTCCAATTCTTCCTTCCCTTTCCTTTACTTTTGCCTCCCGTTTCGGTTGTTTCTGCCTCTGTACATTGTGAAAATGTTCCTATGTTTTAAGATGTCCCAGTTTCTGGCCCTGTATCCAATGCAGCTGTCAGCCTTGCTAAAGTACTTCCCTGAGCTGCGGTAAGTGTTTGACTTTGGCAAGTAAACACATCCTCATTGATCAGTTCATCAGATTCTAAGATTTGCTGAGCTAATTCATCGATTAGTATGTCCTTCTTCTTCACGAACAACAACCTGCAGCCACATGCAGATTCTACGACTAACAGTTCACTTTTGGCAAACACCATTAACCTTTTTGGGTCAGTCATAACGGCTCTCTTGAGTTGCAAATGTGAAGCCTGACCTTCAGGTGTTTTGTCGTTTTTCAGACTGTTGAAGGTCAGCAGCGATGAAGATGAACTTGAAGCTTGCTTGAGGGGAACTTGTTTCCAGCTGTGTTCCATTGTTTTTTCAGGCCCCCATCAGCAAGGAATATTCTCACAAACTCAGTGTTCCCCAACACTTCAGGGTTTCATACACTGATGGGCTTTCTGAAGGGAACCACTCCAAACTGAACTGCTTGAAGTGGCTGCAAAAAATGAATAAACAGTTTTATGTCACTGAGCAATGTATCATGAATGGGCTGCAGTAAGTCAGACGTGTGCACCTGTAAATGGACTGGCAAGCACAATGGACGTCGCTTCTTTTCCAGAGACAGAAATAATTCAAATAAGCTGTCAATGATGTTTGTTAGGCCAGATCACACGTTCTGCTTTCTTGATATTTCAGTCATGCTTTCGGGGTATAATGTATTCTGACTGATGTCTTCTTGAGAAGTGGTAAGTGTTTTCATTAGATCAAGTATTATTTTACTTTCAGTGTCCACCACACAAAACGAGTTTAACGACTTGTTTACAAGCTTCTTGTGACTATGGAACACCTTCCCCACAGCATAGCCCCCAACATACCGGATTTTGCAGAAGGCAGATGATGGAATGTTAACATGGGTGACCGGCTTTCCTCCATTGGTACAACACACACACACCTTTTTTCGCAAATAGGTTAGTACTTGACCCATAAGAAGCTTGTTGACTGCCCCAGGATGGAATAGTTTTGGGAAGCATTTTTGTAATCTTCCGATGACGAGTAACCATGAAATTCTTTCTGAAAATCCATAGTTCTGTAACTTTCCTTTGTTGATCATTATAAAACTTCTGTATGTGGGACGCAGAACTAGTGACGTAGGAAATGGCATCTGTCATTTCTTTTTGTTGAGGGGTGACTTGTTTCTTGGGTGAAAGAGCAGAATTAACTTTGATAACTTCTCTTTCTGTCAGCTGTTTGGTGGCCCCGGCATCAGATGTGGCATCCATATGGAACCGGAAGAGAATTAGAACTATCTATCATTAATATATACAAGAAGGTAATTCGTGATTATTATCTCATGAATGAATTTGCAATATCTTCCCATCCAAAAAAAGGACTTTCCCTTAGCAAAAGTAAAAGGGATCAAGTAATCTTTCTTTTAGCATTTCTGAGCTTATTAAGCAAGTCAATGTCAGTATGATGTAATGATAAGGAGATGTCCCATTTTGTGTGAAATTGCAAAATTCAATGGTTAAGAAGTGAGATATACTTTAATCAAATATATTTACATTCCATGATGGCATATGAATTTGCATTCATATTAAATTCTTCTTTAGGCAATCTTTACTGTAGAAGTCATATTTACCTGCGATGTATCTGTGTCCATAGGTTGTTGAAGCATAGATTCATCATAATCACCTAGATGTTCGTAAAAAAGTTTAACACAATCATCATTATCATTCCATTCAATTTTAACTAGTACTGTGGTTCCACTTTTAACATGGTCACTGTACTAGGTTTTAGCTGTAAAGAAGAGTAAACCATGTATCCCAAATATGTTATATATATCCCATATTTAAACTTAAAAAATATTGGTTTCACACAAGGCACAAGTACAAATTTGGTTTAAATTCATATATTATAAATAAATATCTCATAAATGTACAAAATTACATTCTAGGTACTAAGATAAGGAAACCCGAAATGATAACATTTATATACAAACAAAACTGTTAGAGTAAGTAACAAATGATTTATCCTCGACTCTACAGTGATCCATGTTTATTTAAGATCTGAGAGGAAGCATTTATGAATTCTACTATTTCACAACAAATTCAGAAGAAATTTAAATGCAGGAATGTTAAGATATATTTTCATACTAATGTACCGATACTTTCAGACAATATGATTATCGATCTACCTTTTTCATAATGATATATTTTGAAAGTATCGCCAGTCAGATTACTGGTATCTACATTCAATTACACTGGATCCAAATATTCAAAGTTGGATGATGGTTGATATGCAAATGCTGATTGATTTATATTAGTGTATCATTTCCAGAGACCGCCTCCGTGGTGTAGTGGTTAGAGCGTCCGCCCGGAAGGCGGATGGTTGCGGGTTCGATCCCCGACTGCATCATACCAAAAGACGTTAAAATATGGTAATTTTTGTTGGTCCCTGCCTGGCGGTCGGCATTAATGGGTACAGCAAGGATTGGTCGGCTCGGAGTCAGTATGATGTGTCTGAGTGGGGTATTCATGCTTCACACCGGCATGGTATCTCAGCAGGCTAGCACTATAAAACCAGCTTCAGTCAGGGCTAGTACAAGCAGCCGCCCATACACATACACACGTCGTCATATGAGCGAAATATTCTCAAGCACGACGTTAAACCCAATTTCACCTCACATCACCCTCACCGTGGTCTAGACTACCAGTTGTCCGACTTACATTATCATTAGGGCTGCACGGTATTACCGGTATACCGCAATACGAAATTGTAACAATTACGTGCGATACGTTTATGACGTACCGGTATACCGCCAAAGATTTATTTGTACGATTTTAACCCATTCAACACCGCACATAAGCAGATTGGGGATACCCTATCTGGTGTATGTATGGACCCATCCTGGGTATTACACCCCGACTAAGTGAAAAATGCGCCCTATCGAGCCCATAAAAAACGGCAATTTCACCATCCGCGGCGCTCACACGGAACGTCGCAGTATGGTGAGGTTATTTTTGCTTAGTACGGTATTCCTCGTAACCATACCGCATGCATCAACAGTCCCACATTGCTCCATCAACGCTACGCTATCGCTAAACACGACCACTATCACATCATTCTGAATAAAAAATGGCCATAGTTTCATCAGTATTGACTATACAGCAACCATTTTCACCTCAAACATCGCCCTCATGCCCTGCAACACACCAGGACCTCTCCATGCGTCGTCCTCGTTGCATATCCAGTAATGGCGGCCGCTGACTGAACGTCATCACCCAAAGTACACAAATCTACGAAGGGCAAAAGGGAAACTGATCAGTTCATCTTTGGTTTTACACACTAATTTGTCTTTCGCCTGCCTGTCCTCTGGTGTGATGTATATGCGCATCACGGGCGTTCCTCTACGACTGAAATCTCCAGTCAAAGCGATACTTCAGTAAACACTATACAACATGTATCCCTTCTGAGCATTTGTTTAGTTATACCAGCCTATCATCCTTTTTCTATAAAGGTACACATTTCAATATGAGGAAAATTACCACATTACATTATTGCTTTCTTTAATGGGTCCCATTATTACTTGCAAATGCAATGGTAATTACATGTTCCAACATATTTCATTCCTTATTATTTTAGCTTTTTTGAAGTCAATGTATCATTGACCCAAAACCAATATATTAATATATCCTCGCGTAACCGGTTTTCGAACAGATAAGGCGACGGCGTTTTTAAAACATCAGTAATTCAGCGGACAACAATAAAATACGTTTCCTACCTTAGCTGACACATTCCAGCAGGCAATAAGCACAAATTCCAATGTCAGAAACATCCTCGTTAAAAAAGCGCGGCTGCCATTTGCATGCGATGTCAACATCCGATCAATGAAGTGACGTCACCAGTTTTCGAACACTGATTGGTCAGTCCGATAGAAGGGTTTCCCGAGGAATGTAAGGCGATGTACGGTGCTCCGTTGGGGACATTATATCGTCAGAAATCACAGTAAAAAGTTCACACAGTTCAAATACGAAGATTTAACGTCAGAAAACTGTGAAATGCACACAAAAATATTTACATCAGTCTTTTCTTTGAATAAAGCACATTTAATCTTCTCTTTCATCATGACATGGGCACCAATATTCTGATTTGCAACGCACAGTTTTAACTGGAGTGCAAAATCCAAGATGTACCAGGTGTTGGCAAGTAGGATGTGTACATTGAGCCCACTTCACGAATATGAGGGAGACACAGCTTCTAACCTCAACTGGCTGGAACAGTTTACACTTGCAACACACTTCCTCATCATCATCAACGATTTCTGAGTCACTGTCAGACACTTGCAAAGTTTTCTTCATGTTTGATGATTTGGTCCCTGATGTTCTTGGCAATGGTTCAGCAGATTTTCCGGTAGATTTTCCCCTTGTCTTTTTCAGTGGTGGTGGATGAGCAGCTTCATGGTCCTTCATCTTCTGCAATGTGGCTGTTTCAGTAATAGCTTTTCCTCCGACAATTGCACTCATCACATTTCTCTTTTTTGTGGGGTTTGGATCCTCAAAGATTACATTATCAAGCCGTTGGAAAAAGTTTGAGACTGTTGTTTTTGAAGTGGTTTGCAGATTGGTTTCTCTTTGGGTTGACAATTCACTTGCCGAGGTGGTTAACAGGACTATTGTTGCTTTTGTTTGATTCTCTGTGCCTGCCATGGCTGCATTCTCTGTCTTCTTGTACACTGTAGCTGGTACGAAATTGATCTTGTTAACAGCATGCTTGTCGAATGGTGATATTCCACATTTACGAAAAAATGCTTGAATGTTGGCTGGTGTGAGAGCAGCTGAATATGCCTTGCATCCTAATCTGCAGATCGAATGTTTCTGGACTCTCTTAGCTGCATTTTCCCGCAGATACTCGTGACGGATGTTACAATATATCCTCTCAAAAGGACCAAAACATCCAACATCCATGGGCTGTAAAATGTGTGAAGTATGGGCGGGAGGTACAAACAGAATCAAGTTCCGTTTTCTTGCCCATTCACTCAAGGCCACTGAAACGTGAGAACGATGGCCATCAAACAAAATCAAGACAGGCTTCTCCTTAGTGGCTGGCATGCTGTATTTCAGGAAATGGTCACTGATATAGTTCCTGAAAATCTGGCTGTTAGACCATCCTGTTTCACTAACAGTTCCAGCAGTTCCAGGCAACGATCCTTCAAGGAGCTCCTCCCTCATTCTCTGTCCCTTGAACATGAAGAAAGGTGGTAAAGCATTACCAATAGCATTAGCACATCCAATCACAGTTGTAGTACTTGATTTTGGAAGTACAACTTGGGGCCACATCACTTGATGAGACGACTTTTGTGTGTGTGTGATGCTCCATCAAACCTTTCTCATCTAGATTATAAATCCTCTCTGGACTGTTCTTTAGATCGTACAAATCCAGTATGGTTTCAAGGTGAGAGTAGTAATTGGCCACATTTTCTTCAGTCGTAGCTTTCGCTCTTTGAAGTTTCAGTGATTTTGGTTGTTGAACATTTAAGTCGGGCCACCTCTTCAAGAAGGCATAAAACCATCGCAGTGACAGCTGCTTACCATCCTCTATTTTCCCAAGGGAAACTCCAAGGTCTGTTGCTATGGTGATGACATCATTGCGTGTATAGCCAAATCCATATGATCCCATACTTTTTACATGATCAACCAACTTTTCCTCTTCCTGTCTGTTAAATAGAGGTTCAGGACCCGGTCTTGTGCATGTTATGTCGATCTTGCCACTTAATCTATCATGGAGAGTAGATACAGGGATCCCAAACAATCTTGCGGCTTTCCTGATTGCCATACCATCCTTCAGCACAGCTGAATATGCCTCAGTTATATTTTCATCAGGATAACCTCTATACTTCGTTTTCTCAGCTGAAGGGATAACCTGAAAGAGAATTTAAAAAAAAAATTCAAATCATTCCAAATTGATTACACAGAAATCGGCACATAAGATATGACCGAACTGAGCTTACATAGATTTAAAATTTTGACAGGGCTTCCCCCGATTTGACAGTCACGTGACTTTCACTTGACATGTAAACATTGCAGACGACGCTTCACATTGAGGTTTGCGTGGTGTTTCAAAGATATCCTTACATTTAAAAATTGATATGCATTCAAGAAAAGGATGCATGCATAAATTGCACCATGTTTACAATATTTTCAAAGTGACACTTACCTTTGGAAGCTTCACGCGAAGCATTTTGTCGGAGCTGATGCGAGGGAATTCCTGCTGTCAATTCGGCTGCTCGGTGACGTCACATCACTCGTTATAATGCTAGAAACCGCGAACAAAATGGCCGTTCGAAAATAGGAGTCGTTCGAAAACAGGTTACGCGACGATACCTGTATAAAGCTCTGTTTTGCTTACACAAATCCACACAGTGAACCAATTCCTTGTCCAGAACCATGGTTGGATGAAGGCCTATAATTCACAAAACATTAATGAATTTCATTTCCTGTATGAAAAGCGAAAAAATTTACTAAATGTATCATGAACTAAAGACTTTTTGTTAATGATTTGTATTGACTTCCAACGTAAGATATATTAACCGTATATTACACTTGGACCATATAAACGATATTGACAATTACTTATATCAATGGTCATATCATCCTTTATACTGTTACCTGTATGAATGCCATCTTTGAGTGGGTCAGCCAAATAGTTCATGGAGCGCAACCAACAACGCCATCCCATGATTTCGGGGGCCATAGTCCTTGTTGTCATGGTGGAAAAGGAATCTACGTCGTGGATTCCTATCTCCTTGTATACAGTTTCCCGCATCTACATGGAAAATAATGAACTTTAAATAAGAATTTATATTCTATTCCCACAACACTTATATATTTATCATTGCAACATACAATAAGGCCGGGTTTTTTTATTAATTGGGTTTTATTAATTGGTTTACGGATCCGCCGACCCTAATTTTTGGCAACGGCAAATCAAAATAAAATTTCAATGAGAAGTGTTTTTTATTACCGCCGAGTGCTGGGTATCAAAACCTACATTAAAAAAAAGATCGACTGACATACCCGATATTAAAATCATTCGTCTATCTGCACTGGTTCAGAAATAAATATTTCACTTGTAGTAAAATCGCGGGCACGAACTACGAATCAATATATTACCTGAAACCGAAACCAGTATGAAAGGGAGGTAACTCCGAATCGAAACCCTACATCCGGGAATTTCGTAGATCCAATGGAGGCGGGAAACCAACTTTTTTTTTCCACGCGTCTGTTTTCAGTGGGAAAACAGCGTCGGAAAAGAAGTTTTTGTCCGCCAAAGGAAATCAAATGCAGCGCAACTGCAGATGGCCAGTTCAACGGAACTGACACGCCTGTGTCAACCCCAGTTCAGACGCTCGTTGGATTTGGCAGTAAATATCTGTACATATTTACATCGAAGCAGCTTGAAGAAAAAAACAAACATTTCCAGTGGTCAAGAAATGCATTTGATGTTCTGCTGTCGGTGCAAAAGAAATACAACTGCCTTCCGGAAAGAAGGTATCGTTTTTAAAGATCACTTTAACATATATCCTTGTATTTCACTTAAAACTGTTAAATATAAGTTTGTTAAATTTCTTGTACATAATTGTCAATTTGTCATCGATTCAGAACACTTTTATGATAAGATGGTACACCTACAGAATACCGGATACCTACCAACCATATTCTTTGTTAGCACGCGCACTTCCTATTATAGGGAAGCACGAGCTATATTATTCGAAACAATAAGCGAGCATTAAAATGAAAAATAACCATTGAAATCGGATTGATTGAGACGACGTCCGGTTAGTAAAACTAACAAACGATTTTTAAAATGAAAGGTAAGTTATCACAAATAAAAAATATATGCGCCTTTGAAAAAAACGGACCTACGGAATTCTGGGAGTTGGAGCGAATGAGCGTGGGAAATTTCTGAAAGGTAAGTGTTCAGTGATTGGTCAGTTTGTGTCTACGTCATAGCCTAGTAACGGCCGTATTTGGAAGTCTACAACTACTACTCGGCGTTCAGAAGATGCGATTGTGGGATGTATTCAAGTTATCGGAAGACAAAGTAGAACTTCATCGATTTTTAAGAAACAAGGGACTTTTTGGAAACTGCAAAGACAATTTGTGTTGGAAATGTAGCAAGAAATCGTGGGGCAAAAAACTTTCTATTCGCCACAATTCGTGGTTTGAAAACAGCAAATTAGATTGTGGCAAAATTTTTTTGCTCACATATTGTTGGATTTTCAAGTTGTCTCAAGATTTTGTACGTCGGGAACTAGACATTTCGTCTTGCACCACTTCTGTAGACTGGTACCAGTTCTGTCGCGAAGTGTGTGTTGTTGTTGCAGATTCTGACAGTGATAGGATCGGTGGGGAGGGAATAATAGTGGAGATTGACGAATCAAAGTTTGGAAAAAGAAAATTTAATCGAGGAAAAAGGGTTGACGGTCAGTGGGTTTTCGGGGTAATCGATCGGGAATCCAAAGGCTGTTTTTTTGCATGTGTGGACAAGCGTGACTCTGAGACACTAATTCCGATATAAAGAAATACATCAAACCAGGCACCACAATAATAAGCGATTGCTGGAAAGCCTATGACTGCTTGAAGCATGAAGACTTTCTCCACTTGAAAGTGAATCACTCGATCCATTTCAAGGACTCCGAGACGGGAGCACATACTAACACCATTGAGTCCTCTTGGGGTGCTTTGAAAAGATCTCTTCCACGATCAGGCACTACTAAGGGGTTGTATTCGTCTTATTTTAAAGAATTTTGTGTAAGAAGGAAGTACTTGAGTAACAGGGAGGACATGTTTATAGCTTTCTTGGAGCTCATCAGTCGTGTATATAAACCCAATGACAGAGATGATGAAATTGTGCATGTGAGACGCCCCTTCGCTCCCCTGCAACCCGATGCTGACGACAGTGCTGACGATTTCGTTCTGTGAAGGTAAGCATCATATCTAATGTCTAATCTAACCCTAAACCTCGTAATGTCGAGTATGCAACATAAACAAAACGCCGTTACTAAGGAACTCAGTTGCGCACATTTTGTGCGCAGTTCTAAAATAAGCTTTCCAAGATGGCGGAAGGTATTCTGTAGTCTTGCCGATAAGATTTCAGTTTGATTTCATAAACGTTATCTAATTTGTGAAACAGAATGAGCGTTTTTGTTTTATATCGTGAGTGAATAATTGTCTTTACTAT
Source organism: Haliotis rubra (assembly GCF_003918875.1). Taxonomy (NCBI): domain Eukaryota; kingdom Metazoa; phylum Mollusca; class Gastropoda; order Lepetellida; family Haliotidae; genus Haliotis; species Haliotis rubra. Next base: position 1,457,097 of record NW_025764904.1, on the reverse strand, counting down.
TTCAGCTTGAAATAGAGGTATATCAACAATTAACTTTTGCCTTCTTTTGTATATTTAACTTTTAATACAGTTCTGTAGGGTAATAAGCACCCATATAAAGAAATGAACGACGTTTATCAATACCTGTCAAAATTTCCCACATTTTAAAAAATTTGACGCCTCCATTATTTAAACACTGTTACTTGTGGGTTTATTTATGTGTGGACAAAATTTAATGAGGCATCAAATATCCTCATTTAATATTATTTCATATTTGTGCATATCAAATACCCTACATGGCTGTACTATGTATATAAATAGAAACTAGGCCTAGTAGATAGCACAGAATACCCTTGCTTTGCCTTCTCTTTCCCATCTGTCTTTTCCATCTGTCTTTTATATCTTTTTTTATGTCTTCGTCAATCTTTTCACATATTCTGATATATTAACATATAACAATAGAAAAGCACTCTGTCTCTGCTCTGTTCCCTCTATTAATATATTAGGCCAGTGGAAAAGGTCGAAAACCCGGACATTTTACCTAACAACCAAATTTTATGTGGATTCATTACGTCATACTATAGGTAACTCCTGGTCAAAATCCAGACAAAATCAGACATGGGGAAACTTTTTTATGAGCCTTCAAACATAGCTCATCCAGTATAGATCAATATGAGGAATTTGACGGTTTTCGTCCAAACAAATGAATACAGTATGCAGTTTCTGATAAACCACTGATAACAATTACCTTCATATTTGGTAACCATAAGTGTATAGTTAATTCAGAGTTGTCAATATACCAGTGTGACCTTGACCTAAATGTCAAGGTCGCACCAGGCAAAATACCGTGATTACATGAGTTGAGAAAATGGCACTGGGGTTTAACTTTTATGGTATATTGACGTAAATTGCTGATGCCAATTTGTTTATGCTAAACATGAGATGAAACAGGGATTCCATTCTAATAATATGAAGTCCCTCACATTTCAAGGTCACACGTATCATGTCATATCATACCATCTTAATGAGTATCAATCATCGTCACCAAAAGATCCATTGCCACATGCACCTTCACATTTGCAATGGATACTGCATGAAAGCCCCCTTTTCACACAACTGCATGACCGACAGAGTTTATTTTGGGATTTACAGCAGCATCTGACCTCCTTCAATAGATATGCAGGGACAGGGGCCCGATCCGTGATAACAGGAATAACATGGCCATTGTCACACTTGAATCCATACTGTGATTTGTCGAGTACTGTTGCTAGATTCTTCCATGTGCTGACTTGTAGTTTCACTCTCTGTGAATGGAAAAAGGCAGCACTGCTTGTAGGTGGCATCCTTTCAATACTGATATGTCTTGATGACTTTATGTTCATGAAACGCAGTTCATCAAGTTTCAGGCCGTTCCTGCCACTGTACAGTCCAGCTACATACTGCTCACCAATTTCCCCAATCACCTCTTTTGGAACTGATGCTTCACCAAACATGACATACCTTTCATGAAATCCATGAGCCCAGTTAGTATTTACATACTTAAAGTGTTTGGTTTTTCCAAAACCAAATATGGCTGAAGTTGTGTCGCAACCTGACATGGCATGAACAAAGGGCATCAGCTGGCACATTTGAGTCCCAAGACTCTGCTTTGCCGTGTGTACAGACAGGGTCCGAGATCTGGTCTTCATATACACTTTACTGCCCGGATCAACATGGTATAAGAGTACCACAAAGACATCTGTATCATCAGAAATGACGTGTACAGTATGGTTATCTTGTGCTAACTCCACAGCCTTTCTAACAATCACAATATCGGCATCCCCTTCAACACCAGCATGATGTACGTCAATTCCTGATGTCTGAAGGTGAGAAGAAATCAGGTTGATGATTTGCTGCTTGTTTTTCTTGTTGCAAAGAAAGCTTGCTGAATCTCCTGGAACAGGTGTTGTTGCTAATACCGTGATATCTGGCATTGCTGACCTGAACTGTTTCCTCCTCATCTGTTCCTGATCTTTGGTCGTGTGAACTTCGTAACTATCAAACACAACTGTTACTTTACAGTCTCTGTTGAATCTGTGGGACACAGCACTGACATAAGAGGTACACACATCTGCCATAGTTCCTACCTTTGGCCACTTCAGCTGTTGAAGCAGGGCACATCCATCAATGATCACATATTCTGGCTGACTACTGTCTTGCATTACAATATCTGGGTACAAATCTGTGATGCAGTTGACAAGTTGTGACTTAGTGGATTTTCTCATGGTACCATCATCATGGAACAGAGACGGTGAGACAGAAGCCAGCTCATATGAGAAGACTAAGGGGGGTGGTGGGCCAGATGAATATGCGATTGAGAGGAGTCGTTGATAAAGCTCTGTTGATGATATGTGGACTTTTTCCCCATTTGTGAGAGTGAGAGATTTTTTCATTACCTCTAAAGTAACAACCTGACTGCTCCTTTTGAAAACAACCTCACCAAAGGTGCGATTTGTCAGTGCTGATTGAATTCTGGATCCAATTTCAATCAGTGAGTCAACATTCACTCTTGCATCCGCAATGACACCTGTCGAGATGTTGCGGAGGTCACATCCATCAACACTGAATGGGTTGTGAATCCTGAGATAGTCAAGCAGTTTCATCATGTCCTTGTAGTCCTGTTTCACTCGTCCTGGACTGATTTCACGGTGATGATCTGCCCAATATTTAGAGACATTGCTCAGTTGCCTCAACTCTTCTGTATACTGAGCTACAACATGTGCGGAAAGCAGCCATCTTGTCCTCGCACTATCCTTGTGTGTTATGTTAATAAGTCCACCTTGTGTTTTGCCAGACCTCATAAGCGACTGCTCAATCGTCCTGTCGGACCATGTACCACTCCAGAAAAGCTGTTGGTTCCTGTGTACAGTGAAGAGACCTTCAGATAGTGGTTTCATTAGACAGGGACAAGGGTTGATGAAATCCTGGATGTACAGCCTACAGTATTTCGCATAGTTATTGTGTCCCAGTGCAGCAAACCATGGAAGCATGTCTTGACATGATTTCAGGTGTAGTAGCCAGTTTCCTGTGCGCTCCGCTCTAATGAATGTGCATATGATGGAAACAAATTCCATGAACTGAAACCATAACCGTGCTGTTCTGGATTTTTGTAATATCATCTTTTTCTTTTCGACAGTGTTTAGGATGGAGATGAGTGATGTAGAACTAATGTCATCAACACTGACAGTATGGTCTGACAGATCCTTCACAATCTTCTCCACTTCTTGGAGCATATCATCATCTGATTTTATGGAATCATTGAAGTGTTCAGGTGTGTCACACTCACTGTCGACAGTTTGCTGATTATCAAAGAGCAAAATGTGCAATGCGGCTGACGTTAAGAGACAAGCCCTCACTGTCTTGCTGTAGGACTTTCCTTCGAACATCTTAGGAATAGAGTTTGTTGCATACACACATGACCATAGCTCCTCCATGCCTGAAAACTGCATACTTTTACATCCTGCTCCAAGAAAGGACATCAACTGATGGAACCCACCAAGACATAACTTCACATGAGCAAATTCCAGTGGATGCTCTGTCTTAATCTTGAATGCTTTGGCGTAGACAGGCTGGTCGAAGATAAGTAGGGCACAACACTGTCCAACTTTCTGTCTCTGATTATCCACAAACACCATGGTTGAATAAACTGCTTCACATGTTTGTGGACTCAGTGGTATCATCGGATGATACAATATTTTGGATTGGTGGAAGTCACCCATTACAATGTCTGCCATGAATCCTTGCCATCCAGGTGTAATCTGACTTCGAAAATTTGACAACATCCAAAGGGTGTCTTGAAGTTTGAAATCCTGTAGTTTTGGAACCTCTACAGATGGTAATGAGGAAAACTTCAGCTTTGACATGTGGTTAGTTTGGGGACTCAGATAGGGCTGTATGTTATTGAATTCTCCAGCAGGCAAAATGTCACTTGCAAGTAGCTTCTTTTTCTGTACAGTTGTTTTAGTTTGTGATGATGGTGTTTGGCAAGTAATGATGCCCATGACATGTGTAGAATCATGACCACTTGTTGTATCCTCATTGTAATCAAAATTGTCTGCAACCCACTGGCAGTAACCCCTTTGATCACTTGTATCAATGCCAAGATGTAGGTCAAACACAGATTCACTAGTCACTGCAGATCTTTCAAAGTCCAAAACTTGATCATATGATATTGTCATACCAAGAGCAGACAGGGCATTCAGTAGAACCTTTGATCGTGTAGTTTGATGAACAAACAGACCAGACGCAAGTAACAGTGGGGATTGGTAAGAGTTTTGGGTACATGCATGCATGATTATATGACACAGAGAAACTATTTGAAGCTTCACCCTCCTGTGGATTTCACTTGAGTTTGATTTTCCAAAAAGACTATGCATGAAAGTCAAGAGCAGTTTGGGTATTTGGCTTTCCAAATGTTCAATGTTGATATCATCTGGAGATGGATAGCAGTCACCATTGGGCCTCAGTTCCATTAGGATGCTTCTCAATGTTTTCCCCATATGCTTTGCTTCTTTGTATATCTCTTCTTCATCAGAAGGATCATCATCAATGTAATTTTCATGTTAGATTGAAGCTGCTGTACTGGTGAAAGTGTACACATTTTTCTTTCCATCAATCTCAGTAATATTTAGATTTTCTCCAAAATGATGCTGTAGTTTTCGCTTGAGATGTTTATCACTGAATGGAATTGTGTCCTCTGTAAGAAATGAAGCAAGTATGCGACTGAGGTCGTTGATGGTGTATTGTGTTCCTGTTTGGGTGTTTAAAACTTGACATAATTTCTTGAATGCTTCAGCATTGCAAGAGTTCAGATTCCTTGAATTTTCTTTGCTGTTTCCACTACCCAAGAGAAATAACTGCATACAATAGCGATGGTAAACAGCCTCAACAGCTCTAATGTCACCTGCACATACAATTCTTGAATGTATACTTACAGCTTGTGGATCTGTTCGCTTAGAGCAGACTTCAAGAAGTGTAGATTGAAGTGTACTTGTTTTCTCAGAATTATTCACTATTTCAACACTACTTACTCCTTCACGGTTAGGATGTTATTTAATCTTGTTAAAGTCAATTTGTCCACAACAGATTAGGCAGTTTGTTTTATAACTGAATGTATTATCTGACTTCCGAAGAATTCTGCAGCTTTGTTCAGGTCCATTGGTACTCTTTTTACATGATGCTATAATATTTTTGGTTGAAGTGTATTCCTTTCTGCATCCCTCATGAACTCTGAAGATCTGTGATTCTGAATTACTAAATGATTTAAATTTTTCATCTCCTCTCTTCTGTGATGCAGCTAAAATGGAATCAAGTCCTTTCGGTGTAACATTAACATCAGCGCCACGTTGATTACAGATGAGGCATTCCAAACCTGAAAAAAATATTTGAATTGATCAACGTTATTTATCAATTTATTTAAGATGAAGCCATTTCAGAAAAATCTACAAAAAATTCAAGAGCAACAAAACTGTATCTATCCTAATCTCAAAATTTCTTGTGAATCTGTCAATCTAACAACATTATCATGATAGCAAGGTATATGGTCAATGCTCACTGTTTTCCATGGTTGTCATGCCATGTGCGTGAAGATTTCTTGTGCAAAAATCGAGCAATCCAAACCTGAAATAAATGTTGAACAATTAATATTGTTTATAAATTTTTATAAATTTTCGTAATTCATGAATGAATAATGTTTAACGAAAACAAATTAATTAATCTACCTCCAACAGTCAACTGAAATACAACTTTGTTACATATATCCATTCACTGATCATCATAGCAATGAATAGTTTCATGAATACTCACTTTTTCACGCTCTTTTTGCGAAGATCCACTATTTTAGTCCCTCATAGCAGATGCCATGTTACCTGCCATATTGTTTCCATCACTTCTGTGAAAAGTAAAGTAATGTATTAAATGAACAAATTTATTAATTGATTTCAATTCTTTTAATTAAAACATAATCATAAAATATCATCTGTCAGTTGTTAATCACAGGGGAAGCGATGAGATTAGACTTTAGGCATTGCCATGCTTACTAATAACTCATTTGACTAGAGATAGGCAATATTTACAGGTATTGATGGGAATCTTAACTAAATGATACTCTCCATGCATTGGTGTTAAAACCATTGTAAGCACACTCTAATTTTAGCCATATTTTATTACTTCACAATGTAAGTTGGTAATCCAACAGAGGTTCATATCATTAGAATATGGTTTTAGGAGAATAGTATCTTTGCTTCACACAACAAAAAATAGTCCCTTTTAACACAGCATTTTCTCTTTGCAAATTGATTTTTTCCTCAAGTTTGATAGTACATAATGGTACAGAAAGCAATAATCAATACTTAAAAATTATTTGTTACTGACAAAATCACAAGAAATGTGCAATTTAATGTACCTTTATAACATAGCAGGCAACTGAAATATTCCACTTAGTTTGTTACAATATCAAGTGTATTTACTGTGCTAAACCAAGGTATACCATCATAATAACAAGGCAAATGTTCAATACTCACTGTTTTCCATTGTTGTCAGGCTTTTAAAAGTCTGTGATGCACGCTTGCACAAGTTACAGCTGCAGGCTCATAGATCTAGCAGACGACATGGTGGCTGCCATATTGTTTTTCATAGCAACATGCTTGTACTTTCCGCACAACTCGTTATTATATGTGAATGCATTTTCAGACTTTTCAGAATGCACCTCAAACTTTATTACACTGTAACAAAGTTTCCCCAAGGCTGATTTTGTCTGGGTTTTTTATAATGCATTCTCCATGATAGTATATTAATTTAAAACATAAATTTGGTTGTTAGGTTAAATGTCCGGGTTAAATATTTTGGGGGGCTTTTTCTACTGGCCTATATTCTTGGTGATGGGATATTTTAAATTTTGGAATGTAGACTAGTCAAATTTCTAAGAAATGTGGATTTTAAGGATGCATGAGGCATTTTTGAGTAAAAGCAACAACTTTTCTTGGGTAGGTTTTCGTGTTGAATACGAATCTGTTGTTTGCTAAGCTCAAAAATGCCTAATTAGGTCACAAATTGGGTTCAAAGGTCAATGAGTGCAAAATTCAATGTTTTTAAAAGTGTTTTATTTATCATTCTCCATCCATACAATGAACTCAGTTTACAATATATTGATTAATAATGAACTATGGGTAATTATGTTGCTAAAATCATTAATCAAACTCACTGCATGAATGAAAGCAGTTACATTTGACATGCATGTGAAGCAGTATAAAAGCATTCGTGTGGCATACATGTAAAAACGCCTATCGCATCCTGTCACACTCATTAACCTTTGAAGTAATTATGCGCTTAATATGCGATTTTTGTGACCTAAACAGTTTGCCTGGAATATAATTCTGTCAACAAAAGGAAAAGATTCAGTCTTGCTTTGCATTTTGAGCAAAAATGCTTGTAAAAAGTAGCTCTTCACGCAAATACTAAAAGTCGCTCCATAAGGGAGATATTTGCAAAAATACGAAATTTTTCCTTCAGCATTTCCATGAAATCCAACATTTTGAAATCCTGTGGTACCATTTTTAATCAATATATTGTAAACTGAGTTCATTGTATGGATGGAGAATGATAAAACACTTTTAAAAAAATTTGAATTTTGCACTCATTGACCTTTGAACCCAATTTGTGACCTAATTAGGCATTTTTGAGCTTAGCAAACAACAGATTCGTATTCAGCACGAAAAACTACCTCAGAAAATGTTGTTTGCTTGCTTTTACTCAAAAATGCCTCATGCATTCACATTTCTGAGAAATTTGACTAGTCTAATGTCGATTGTTGTACATATCTTGTATCCTGCATGACTATTAAATTATTAAACTATATTCTGCATGACTATTAAATTATTAAACTATAACCTACACGAATATTAACTTATATTTTGAAGATTAATTTGTAAAATAATACAAGTTCTTTTTGATGAAATATTTGAAGGCATACATTTAATGATACATGAATTTTGACGAACAATATTTGTTTTATAAAAACATGACTAAGACTTTGAATAGAAAAATCATAAATTGATGGCTGAATTTTTAAAACATTGACGTGTATGATTTCCTAATGATAGAACTTCATTTGTATAATTCTGAATATTGTTTTCAGAAAAGTAGTGACTGCCAAAGATACACTCTTCAACGGCGTTTTGAAGCTTTTGAAGAAATCTGATGTTAGCTTCACATCAATGCAAGTTTTGCAAACGCAGCTAGTGAGTGAAATTGGTCTATAATTAGAGGGATCTGTATGATCCCGTCCAGGTTTAGGTATGGGAACAATAATAGCATCGCGCCGATGAGGAAGGAAAATTTCCAGATGTCCCAAATGTCGTCAAAATGTGTAAGAGCGTCTCTAAACATGATTCAGGTAAGTGCTTCAGGAGTTGATAATGTATGTTATCCCCTGAAGCAGTATCAATCGAAGCCTGATCAAAGAGCGGTATGTAGCTCATGTATCGAAAAGGTTTCATTGTAGTCTTCCCCATTATTTGAATTACGAAATTAAGAGATTTCTTTTCTTGCTGTTTTTGATATTTTTTGGAATTCAGGTACATAATTAGATGAGGGAAGAATGTTTAGCCAACGTCTCACCAAGTTTATTAGCAATATCAGATTTGTATTAGTAAGTAATTCGTTTCCATCTTTGAGATGGTGAATGCTAGACTTGGAGCCCTTACCCTTGAGTTTTCTGGATCATATTCCACCTTGGATATAGGTGTGCGAGAATTAATTTTTGATATATAATTTCGCCAAGATAGGCGTTTACTTTGCTTGAAAGTACGTCGTGCTTTGGCGTTTAAAATTTATATTTGTCCAAATTGTGGACCATAGGATGGCGACGGAAATAGTGCTCGGCTTTCTTCCGTGCCTTCCTAGCCTGTTTGCAGTCATTGGTAAACCATGGTTTTCGTACGTGAGGAATTGCAGAGGGACTTTGGGATACACTCATCAGCTATGTTATTTAGTTCATCTGAAAAACATTTTATGGCATCAGGAATGTCATTAAAAAGTTCAGGTTTCAGATTGTCAGCACAGAGAGCTTCATATAAAGGCCAGTTAGCCTTTTTAAAAATTCCATCTTGATGATGGAGGAACGTCAGATGGATTCACAGGTTTTAGCAATGTTGGGAAATGGTCACTTCCACAGAGGTCGTCGTGGACTGACCATTCAAATTCACACAATAGGTTGGAGTCAGTAACTGACAAATCAAGAGCTGTATATGTTCCTGTGCCAGGATGAAGATACGTATTTGAACAGTCATTATAAATGCATAAATCGTTGTTGGAAATAAAATCCTCCAGTAATTTACCTTTGGTGTTTGTATTAGTACCACCCCAAGAGTGGGTTGTGGCCATTTAAATCACCCATGATTATACAAGGTTTAGGTAGCTGATCATAAAGAGCTTGCAGATCAGTTAGTTGAACAGTTGATGAAGGCGGAAGGTATAAAAGAGCACAAAGTAGAGTGCAACGATGCAACGTAAGGCGCACTGCAACGGCTTTGGAGATTGGTTGTGAGTGTAACTGGGCTATGGATAACATTTTGCCTCACCAGGATTGATGATCCACCAATAGCTCTGTCAATCACCCGAGGGAGAAAAACAGTGATATGCATTGGTGACGTAAGTCAAAATTATCAGTATGTTTCAGATATGTTTCTTGTATGGAAGAGCTGACGGTTTTAAATCTTGGATTAATAATTGTAAATCATTTAAATTATTCCGAAGTCCTCTACAATTCCATTGTATTATAGGTGAGGACATTATTTCTTCGGAGGATAAACAGGAGATCTTCCCCTCACCTTTGATGGCGATGAAGCTATGTGTCCTACCATGGCTTTGGTCGGACACATCCATGTCATCATCAAAGGGATCCAAACTTATTAAAAAGTTGGATATGGTTATTCCTTGCTGGTGTTCTTCCACTTTGATTCACTGGGTGTTTCCCTGTTTTGCTTTGATTTTGCTTTTGCAGTTGGTTTGACAGTTGGATCAGGGTTAGTAAGTTTCTGAGATGTATCTATCTCAGGTGATGTCTTTGATTGAGGGATACTTTTCGATGAGGCTGCGGTTTGTGAACTGCAGGTCCTTGTGAGTCTCGTGACTGGTCGTCAGCAGACCTTAAGGTAGGTGCAGATGTCCTTGCCCATGTATAGTCTGTCTGACAACCTACAGAATGACAAGCAATAGGATTTGGCTTTGAGCCCTGAATAGATGCAGAAACTGCATTAGAATATGTTGGTCCTGATTGTTCTTGTGAAAGAACGATTTTCTTTGCCTCTGAAAATGTTATATTAGTCTGATGCTTTAATTTCGAAATTTGGATTGAAGCTTCCAAGTAGGACACTCCTTGGAAGAAGATGGGTGATTGCCTGAACAGTTGACACAAGTAGGAGGATTGTTACAAAGATCACTGTCGTCACACTTTCCAGCACATTTGTGACATGCAGCCGGGTTATGGCAAGACTTTGAACCGTGACCATACTTTTGGCAGGTATAGCACCTCAAAGGATTTGGGATAAAGGTATCGACCTTCAGGTGACAGTATCCCGCTTTCAGTGATGTGGGATGTAGCGGAAGACAAAATGTGAACAAGTAAGTATTTGTCTTGAAAGTCTCGTTATTCCTCCTTGCAGTGAAGCGTTTCACATGTGTAACGCCTTGCGATTGTAATTCGGACACAATCTCAAACTCATTCATGTCGGAGAGGCATCGTCCATTATCACGAACGATGCCTTTACTACAATTCAATGTCCTGTGAGGGGACACCTCCACAGGAACATTTGCTAATGATCTCGATGAGAGCAGAATCTGAGATTGTATCAGCTTTCGACATTCAATAAGCAGTGAACCTGATCTTAGTTTTTTAATTTCCTTGACATCACCTGCCAAACCTTCGATACCTTTCGCTACAGCAAAGGATTAAGCTTTAGAGCTCCACCATCCGGTGCTGACATAACCAGAAAACGAGGCCAGTTACCAGGGTTTGTGATAACTGCAGGAGCCTCATCCTCAGAAGAAAACGAATCCTCAGATTCGTGAGAGCGTTTTTTGAGTGGGGGTGCCATGTTAGTAATATATATGATTCACCCTCCTAGCTCCCCACCCACCATGGAGTGTCAACAAGGACGATGCCTTATGTCTGTGGATCTCCAACAGACGGCACCAAGGATACTAGGAGGGTATACTCAAGCAGAAAATATCTTGAAAAGATACATCCTACCAGATTGGCCCATGAGCCACCGCCTTCTGGGCATTAGGACTCGAGGCAAAAGACAAAATAGAAAAAGCATATTTCAAAATTCAATTTGTATATTGCACAATTCAAGAGAAATAGTATTTGGCCAAGACCACTGACAAGATATGTTAGAAGTTTGAACAATTTGTGTTATGAAATACTGCTCAGGGCTCGGCATGACCAGCCGATTGGTTGAACCGGGCCAGTTCAACCACCCGTCTAGGTGAAGTAAGGGTCGAAGTGGTGTATTGGGCAAAGGAACGCTGTTCCTGGAGCCCTTGCCCTCAACCACAGAATCCCGTCCTCCACCGACACAGGGGGCGCAACCCACGGCAAACGGGTACCCTCAATGCAAAGTGAATACAACAGGAGTCGAGGTTTGCAGAGTTTTGACCAATGCGTTATGGTACATTGACCCACATCACTCAAAGCTTGAAAGCCGAGGGATCCTTCTACCCAATGATTTTCGTACCTTGTCTGGCTATTACGACTGGAAAATACAGAAAAAGAAGTCTCCTCAGGTACAGTAAATATTTAGGGTAACAAGGCTCGATTTCGTGTACAATTGCTTGCACCAATGCAGGGTGATTCCAGTCAGAGCAGCCTATCTTATTCCATAGACTGCACCCGGTAACTCCCTGATTAAATTCAGTTTGACATCTAACATTTTGCCTCCTCACATACCAAATTAACAAAACTATAAACCAAACTATTTTTGTTTTGGGTTTGGTTTCTTAGGCCAAAAATAAAAAATATTGTGGTTCCTATTTCCTAAATTTCAGAACTAGGGTAGGTAGGTAGGCATTTTATGTTTTTTATAAAAAAATTTTATTTTTCTCACTTCATTCCACATGTTAATGCATCCATGATGCTTTAAGTTTAATACCTCATTTAATGCACAGTGTGATGTTTTCCATTTTAATGGTCTCTGCTGGAACAAGCTTCAAATATTCTTATGTCAGAAAATAGATTTCATTCAATATGCTGAAAAAAATTGTTAGGGTAGGCAAAAAAATATAGGGTAGGTAGAAAAATCGGAACAAGCATTTTTTAGGCCTTATTGTTTTTCTATATCACAAGAACTTTTGTTGTTAGGTATAATATAATTTCCAACTGCTTATTTATATATATGAAATATTTTTAAAGTATGAATGATACATTTAAATGCAAGAAGAATGTTTCAAATTAGAAAATTAGAATCTACACAGTATGTATGATTTATGAGTGCCGGCATGTTTTGTTTTTCAGATGTCTGCTACAGATCTGGAGAAACACGTGTCAGCCCTGGTTGATATGACCATGATGCCATGGTTCTTGAACGACCGCTTCAGAAACTTCAGAAACATGTGTTCAATTTTCACTGATGGCTTAAAAAAGTATCTTGCTCATCTACAACAACAACAGCGTACTGCCTTTCGTCATGCATCTGACCCCCTAATTCGTTCACTAACTGATAGTTGGACAATGGGTGTCATTGAGGCAACTGCTGAAATGAAAGAAGAGTATCTTTAAGTTGAAAACCGGCTTGAAGGCATGGAGTTGTATGAACCTTTATTTCTCTGACTTTGAACCCACAGATAGATATGATCGGCGAGCGTGGCTTCAGAAGATGGCATTCATTTTCCCAGTTCGTTTGTACCAGCACCATCATGGAAACTATTTTGGCAACTTCAATTTTCTGTGGAAAATTGCTGAAAACAGTGAAGATCGTGCAAACAAAGAGTTGGGCGCAATTGCAACCATCAGAGAAGATCTCTTCACTTATTCGACACGTGCCATCATGAAATCATTCATTCAGAGGTATGCCAAAGTGAATGTCATTAAGCCTGCGATCCTGAGAGACGTGTTCCATTTCCTCACCCAGGACTCCTCAGCAGCCGAAACCAAGGCCCAAGCTGATGTCGACAGGCGTGTTGCCAAATTCTTACTAGATGCCGATGATGCAACCCTCTTCTATGATTTAAGGAAAAGCAACGGACGCCCAAAGGATGAAAAATTGGATCCATTTTGGGAAGCTCTCCAGAAGTATCTGGACAGTGTGTCGGTTGTTCAGGAGAGAAGACATGGCGATCAAACATACATGCCAATAGCGATGTCCCTACATCATTTGATTGACATTGTGGCCAAGGATTTGCCAGCTGGCAGTGCACTCCCATCTGTTTCATGGCTTCGATTCAATTTTTGGCCACCCAATGCATATTCGAAAGATGCAATTGTTACACAGGAAGGTTCAAAGTCAAGTATGCAATCCAGCAGAGATTGCTGAGATCAAAACATCCAGATTGAGCGTACTGCTTTAATCAGTTTTCCATGATGAAAGAAATGGCGGTGCAGATGTGTGATATTGCGTGTATGATCTGTTTGGATGACAAGTCCATTGTTCCAATAGGAGAGCCAAATGCCCCAATATCAACTGGAGTTCGTGCAGCTTCAAAGTCCCTCTTGGCAGAAGGAAACCAGCTAAAGGCACTTGATCATGATTTTCATGTGCATGGTGCTGTGCCATCAGTGATGTTTAAGATCAACATACCTGAAGACAGCAAAGACAGTTTCTATGATGGACAACTTCACGTGACTGTCAAGAACAAAGTATTTGAACCATCAACAGCAATTCGCCACACAACGGAAACTAGTACGATTTTACGTCAGGATCTTGCCAGTCAGAATGGCTTGTCTTTGGACAAACCTGTTCTCTTTGTATTCACAGATGGGGGGCCAGATCATCGCTCAACCTACTGGAGTGTTCAGATGTCTCTCATAGCCCTGTTTGTACAACTGGATTTGGACTTACTTGTCAGTGCCAGAACTGCACCATCACACAGCTATTGTAATCCTGCAGAGCGATGCATGAGTTTGCTGAATTTGGCCCTGCAGAATTCATCTTTTGCCAGACAATATATGGATGAAACTGCAGAATACAAGGTTAAGTCTACATCAACTTTGAAGCAGGTACTTTGAAATAATAATTAATATATTTTTCAAAGTTTTATTTGAAGTATATATCGGCTCGCTTAAAAGATCAAGATGGCTCTCCATGCAATTTTTTAACGTTCCCTGTATTTTATCATTTTGGCACAAATACTAGAATATTATTTAAAATAAAATAATGGAATGCTCCATACACTTCATTTGATTTTCAATAATCTGTATTTGGATCCAGCATCGTGGACTTGGATCGTATTTGGATCCAAGATGATTGAATACAGATTTTTACAGAGACTATTTGGAAAATTCATATATTCCTCCATTGAAGACAGAATAGATGTTTCAGTTTTTTGTGAAGATATGCTATTATGTAAATTTTAAAATGAAACAAGAACATGATATATGTGACCTATTTCAAAACTACTTTGAAAAGACAATATTATTGTATTTTTCAGCTTCGCCAGATTGCAGAGAAACAGCCACTGCTAAAGGATTCTCTGATTGGATCCGTGGAACCAGTATTGGCCAAGTTGAAACAGCGATTTGCTCAGCTGAAGCTACATGGAGAACTCGTCCAAGTCCACGATGCTGCTTCAGATGTTGACGTGAAGAATGTCACAGAGTGTTTGGATATATTCCTTGATGAAGGAGATAGTATGTTTGACAAAGTTCTCAAAAAGGGGGATGTTTCACGATACCCAAAGCTGAAGAAATTCATTGAAATTCATTGTCAAGAGCGACAATACTCATTTCAGGTATGCAAAGTCATTCCCAGGATCATGAAAGAACCTATTAAAGTCATATTAATTACTGCTTTACATAATTGCAACAGTTTTGCCCAGCCTTTCTAACCCTGATATTTATTCATACCACTTCAAAGTGATTCTGAGGTGTTCATGTAGACATCTAATACACTTGATTTCAATGTAGCGGTATTATTTTAAGGTTTTGGATATTTAAAAAAATAGTCGAAGATTTTTCACAATCCTTGAGCAGATGCTTTAATGTGTTGAGTGTTTGGCTATATCCAAACGGATACCATATTCACAAGATAAATTTTGAATTTAAAATACTTTATTTAAAGGATACTTCAGTCTGAACTTCATTGTGTGAAATTGCTCTGCTTGCAGATAAAGAAATGCATGTCTTGTTGGTATTGCACAATCAATCCACCAAGGACAGAAGAGGCACTGCACTTCCACCCTGACCCCACCCTCAATCAAGACAAAGGTATTTGTGTTTTTCAACATTTCTGTTACATTTTAATAATAGTTTTGATTTGCAGATATCAGAAGCACACAAATGTATTAAGTCTTGTAATTTTTAGTTGTAATTTTGAAGACATTTTTATATAGCGATATGGGTTAGGTTTATTTACTTTTTGATAGAAAATAGTTCTGATGTGTCGTTTTTTTGCAGATGAATGGAAACCGTTTGCTGAATTGTATGGAAGTGTGACAACAGATTCTGAGCGGCCTTCATTAAAGGAGAAAACTGTGTCAGGTGCAGAAACTCACAAGGATTTCAAGGGTCTCTTTGTAGCATGTATTTGATATATTGATTGACTTTAACAATTATTAAACCCAGATATACTTAATTTAATCATAATAGAATTGTGCAAGTGTTTAAGTCATAATGTCCGATCACAAAGTTTTACTATTTCTTATTTTTTTAAATTGTAATCTTTAAATTTTGTTATCAGCAATAATGTGTTATTGACTTGTGCATGTTTGCATATATCGCGGCTGTAGTATTTAACTTTGATTTTTCTTGTGGATGCAATGCGCAACTGAGTTTAGTCTCAATGTACTACAAGAGATCCTACACAAGTATTAGTCACGGATAGTTGGACCAAAAAACTGCATGCACTGCTTTCAATGAGTGATCTTGTTTCAACATTATTAAAACATGTATTTTGTCATCAGTTAAAATAAAAAGTATCATTGTATTGTTGAAGAATTTCCTACCTGAATAAATGGTTTTGTTTACAACATTTTAAAAATATTTGGATAGGAATGCATCTCTGACATTGAGTGAACATTTACCCCAAACTTTTATATTCACAGCAAAGGTAAGAGACTACATTATCTGCGGCAAATGTGGGAAAAGGAGGGTGGTGTACTGCAAACAGAAGATGACCAAGCAGCAGCAGACTGCACTGGACCGAGTGGAAGAGGAGCTGTCCTACACTTGTGGAAGCCAGTTGTTTCCAGAAGAGCACCAACTGCACTCATTGTTGAGAGTGAGGGAGGCCCTCAGTTGCCAGAGTCCCATTGAGATAACTTACTACGCAGGTGAACATGATCAGCAAAAAGGGTTAAGAACCACCTACGTTTTCATGCTGAAGTATTGAATAGTTCATGTGTAAAATGACCCATATGATACTTGGTAGATATTGAGGTGGTCTTTAAACATTTCTGTTGAGTATGGATATTTCATATAGAGTAAGAAAATACTTGACTCATTGAAAACACTCCAACTATTTCATTATTTTGTTTAATATGTTCAAATTTTGTTATTGCTCAAGTAAATGGACATTATATATTTCATTGTTTACATAAAATTATATACTTGAAAAACAAATATTTTTACTTTCAGATGTAACACACAGGTTTAACCCAGTGTGTTACTACTGTGGCGACGATGATGCCATCTCCAATTCAGCTGTTGTCCAGCAACTGCAAACACAGTATTCCATTGCGCGGCCATTATGCGATCCATGTCTGCAGGCTGGAAAGAAGCCTGCAGTACGAAATGCGCTAAAAGTTGGGCTAAAGAAGAAGTAGAATGATTTCTGCATTTTGTAAACAAAGACAACTGCGCAGTATTAAAAGTCTACCAGTAGTGAATATGTCCCTTGTTTGTACTTTCATTTGACTAAATATAGAGGATATTTCATGTTTCCAGTGCAATCTCAGTTACCTCTCATCTCATAATGGAGAAACGCTGATATTTGCAGAGATGTTACACTGGAAACATGACAAATCCTATATATTCGATGCTTCAAAGATGGAAAAGAGACATGTCCAGATAGTCCATACCATAGTTTCACTGTCACCAAGCAAGGACTATTAAATGATGTCAGGTTGATTGTAATAGTGAGGTAAACGGCATTCTACAGGTAATGTCAATATCTCTTTGATATTATTACAGAGTTTAGAAAACTCAAGACATTCACTCTTATGATTCACAATAATTACTCTTCTCTTACAATACCAAATTTTGGATTATTTTTTTTTAATCCTACCGACTCAAATGTTGAGACACACACTTAAAAAAATTGAAGACTTTCAATTTTATTTTTATTTCGATCACCGACCCTAGGTATTTTGGAAAAAAAATCTGTAAACCAATTAATAAAAAACCCCGGCCTAACCAATATATTTAGCATGTTTTGTCCTCAGAAAGAAAATGACCAGTGACTGGGGCCGAAATCTATTTTGAATTCTGTGCAGAAGGTGGAGGAGCTCACAACTACTTGGCTACCCCAATGTTTCAAGAAAAGTATGGGGTATGTATGTGTTATAAATAAATGTAAGGTTGTTTAATTATAACAATTGAGCAATACCGATATATCATACTTATATAATTTGCTATAATTACAGGAACCAGAAGCAGCGCAGCCTTTACACACCAAAAGTGTTACCATCCCTCCCCCTACCCACATAATAAACCAGCCTAACCCAACGCCTCCTGAAACAACGTCTACAACTGATGAACTTCCACAAATCCAGGTACCTATTTTGGAGAATCCTGAAACATCATCGTCGAAGGAAGGCAATAAAAACAGTACAAGGCGCTGTAGAAAGTCGGTTCTCAAAAAGAAAGATGAGAAAAGTGACACTTATAAGTGCCCGTTGTGTCATGTACAGTATGGCACATCCGACCCACGCCTCAAGGAGTGGATAGGGTGTGATCATGAGAGTGACACAACGTGCACTTATTGGTGTCATATTTCATGTATGGGAATCCACATATTATCATCCATTGAAAATGTACTGCCCAGCGCCCAATCCATTTCACATGAATAAATGAAACTAAATCGTGTTATATTTATTTATTCTTATATCAATTTATGGAAGGTGTATAAAATAACCCCTTACTCTGTTAGTTTGGTCACGACTTGTGTTGATTTGTAATGCGAAATTAGGATTTTTAAAGCCTAAGGATTGAATCAGATATTACACAGATAAGACTTGTTCCGCCAAAATACACCAAGCAGTGACAACTTCAAACCCCGTTTTTTAGTTTTCGTTAGTCATTCAACAATGGTATTAGAAAGTGAATTAGTTTTGTATTATAACAGATCTTAGCGCATCGTACGGGCGGAAAAACTGCAGTTCTCATACCGCATGGCGAGACATCAGATAGAAATAAAACCATGGATGAATATAGGATCATTGTATGAATAACGCATCAGTATTGAGGACCGTGTATTACATTGTCCAATAATTGTACACAATTTCTAGAATATTGACATTTAGCAATATTTAGCTAAATGGTGTTATGGGCTGCGTTACCATTTCGTTCCAATTTCTAACCTCTCCATTGTTTTGATTTCGTCCACCATCTTATTCCCGCGCTTGGATTCACTTCCGCTTACGTCACCAACTTGCCTCACGTGCAGCTAAGCTTAGAGACACGTAATATCCACCGGCATTACGTCACACTTTTAATAGCACTTCACATGCTCACGCTACCTGCTGCATAAAAGTCCGTTTATTTGCACCGCTCTACAGAAGTTCGACCCTCATCTACTTAATATGCCTCCAAAGCGCAAATCAGCTCTGAATCACCGTCTTGTGTCGGGGAGGCAAAGCTGCTCGCTTGAGAGCGCTTCGCGGGATTTGCGAGGTGACAACACCCCAGGGTGCCGCTGACAGTCAGCACAGCGCCAGCTCCAGGGACCAGCCGGGATGATACAGAGACAGGTAGGTCGTTTACTAATGCTGCCAACAGTATACTTATTCAGCCGGGTGTGTTACTCCTGATGTTTCACCTCCCTCCCCACGCGCTCCATATCCCGCTCATTCACTCTCTTGGTCATAACCTAGATCTGCAGCCAACTGTCCAGCCCACTGGCTACCCCGATACGCTCCAGCAGCGTTCCTTTCCCCCCAACGCCGGCTACCAGCAGCTCCATGTGCAAACCGAGCACCTTGGCTCCCATGTTAGAGCGTCTTTTTTTTGCAGATGAATGGAAACCGTTTGCTGAATTGTATGGAAGTGTGACAACAGATTCTGAGCGGCCTTCATTAAAGGAGAAAACTGTGTCAGGTGCAGAAACTCACAAGGATTTCAAGGGTCTCTTTGTAGCATGTATTTGATATATTGATTGACTTTAACAATTATTAAACCCAGATATACTTAATTTAATTATAATAGAATTGTGCAAGTGTTTAAGTCATAATGTCCGATCACAAAGTTTTACTATTTTCTATTTTTTTTAATTGTAATCTTTAAATTTTGTTATCAGCAATAATGTGTTATTGACTTGTGCATGTTTGCATATATCGCGGCTGTAGTATTTAACTTTGATTTTTCTTGTGGATGCAATGCGCAACTGAGTTTAGTCTCTTCTACAGGTAATGTCAATATCTCTTTGATATTATTACAGAGTTTAGAAAACTCAGTCATTCACTCTTATGATTCACAATAATTACTCTTCTCTTACAATACCAAATTTTGGATTATTTTTTTTAATCCTACCGACTCAAATGTTGAGACACACACTTAAAAAAATTGAAGACTTTCAATTTTATTTTTATTTCGATCACCGACCCTAGGTATTTTGGAAAAAAATCTGTAAACCAATTAATAAAAAACCCCGGCCTAACCAATATATTTAGCATGTTTTGTCCTCAGAAAGAAAATGACCAGTGACTGGGGCCGAAATCTATTTTGAATTCTGTGCAGAAGGTGGAGGAGCTCACAACTACTTGGCTACCCCAATGTTTCAAGAAAAGTATGGGGTATGTATGTGTTATAAATAAATGTAAGGTTGTTTAATTATAACAATTGAGCAATACCGATATATCATACTTATATAATTTGCTATAATTACAGGAACCAGAAGCAGCGCAGCCTTTACACACCAAAAGTGTTACCATCCCTCCCCCCTACCCACATAATAAACCAGCCTAACCCAACGCCTCCTGAAACAACGTCTACAACTGATGAACTTCCACAAATCCAGGTACCTATTTTGGAGAATCCTGAAACATCATCGTCGAAGGAAGGCAATAAAAACAGTACAAGGCGCTGTAGAAAGTCGGTTCTCAAAAAAGAAAGATGAGAAAAGTGACACTTATAAGTGCCCGTTGTGTCATGTACAGTATGGCACATCCGACCCACGCCTCAAGGAGTGGATAGGGTGTGATCATGAGAGTGACACAACGTGCACTTATTGGTGTCATATTTCATGTATGGGAATCCACATATTATCATCCATTGAAAATGTACTGCCCAGCGCCCAATCCATTTCACATGAATAAATGAAACTAAATCGTGTTATATTTATTTATTCTTATATCAATTTATGGAAGGTGTATAAAATAACCCCTTACTCTGTTAGTTTGGTCACGACTTGTGTTGATTTGTAATGCGAAATTAGGATTTTTAAAGCCTAAGGATTGAATCAGATATTACACAGATAAGACTTGTTCCGCCAAAATACACCAAGCAGTGACAACTTCAAACCCCGTTTTTTTAGTTTTCGTTAGTCATTCAACAATGGTATTAGAAAGTGAATTAGTTTTGTATTATAACAGATCTTAGCGCATCGTACGGGCGGAAAAACTGCAGTTCTCATACCGCATGGCGAGACATCAGATAGAAATAAAACCATGGATGAATATAGGATCATTGTATGAATAACGCATCAGTATTGAGGACCGTGTATTACATTGTCCAATAATTGTACACAATTTCTAGAATATTGACATTTAGCAATATTTAGCTAAATGGTGTTATGGGCTGCGTTACCATTTCGTTCCAATTTCTAACCTCTCCATTGTTTTGATTTCGTCCACCATCTTATTCCCGCGCTTGGATTCACTTCCGCTTACGTCACCAACTTGCCTCACGTGCAGCTAAGCTTAGAGACACGTAATATCCACCGGCATTACGTCACACTTTTTTAATAGCACTTCACATGCTCACGCTACCTGCTGCATAAAAAGTCCGTTTATTTGCACCGCTCTACAGAAGTTCGACCCTCATCTACTTAATATGCCTCCAAAGCGCAAATCAGCTCTGAATCACCGTCTTGTGTCGGGGGAGAGCAAAAGCTGCTCGCTTGAGCGCTTCGCGGGATTTGCGAGGTGACAACACCCCCAGGGTGCCGCTGACAGTCAGCACAGCGCCAGCTCCAGGGACCAGCCGGGATGATACAGAGACAGGTAGGTCGTTTACTAATGCTGCCAACAGTATACTTATTCAGCCGGGTGTGTTACTCCCTGATGTTTCACCTCCCTCCCCACGCGCTCCATATCCCGCTCATTCACTCTCTTGGTCATAACCTAGATCTGCAGCCAACTGTCCAGCCCACTGGCTACCCCGATACGCTCCAGCAGCGTTCCTTTCCCCCCAACGCCGGCTACCAGCAGCTCCATGTGCAAACCGAGCACCTTGGCTCCCATGTTAGAGCGTCTTTTTTTTGCAGATGAATGGAAACCGTTTGCTGAATTGTATGGAAGTGTGACAACAGATTCTGAGCGGCCTTCATTAAAGGAGAAAACTGTGTCAGGTGCAGAAACTCACAAGGATTTCAAGGGTCTCTTTGTAGCATGTATTTGATATATTGATTGACTTTAACAATTATTAAACCCAGATATACTTAATTTAATTATAATAGAATTGTGCAAGTGTTTAAGTCATAATGTCCGATCACAAAGTTTTACTATTTTCTATTTTTTTTAATTGTAATCTTTAAATTTTGTTATCAGCAATAATGTGTTATTGACTTGTGCATGTTTGCATATATCGCGGCTGTAGTATTTAACTTTGATTTTTCTTGTGGATGCAATGCGCAACTGAGTTTAGTCTCTTCTACAGGTAATGTCAATATCTCTTTGATATTATTACAGAGTTTAGAAAACTCAGTCATTCACTCTTATGATTCACAATAATTACTCTTCTCTTACAATACCAAATTTTGGATTATTTTTTTTTTTTTAATCCTACCGACTCAAATGTTGAGACACACACTTAAAAAATTGAAGACTTTCAATTTTATTTTTATTTCGATCACCGACCCTAGGTATTTTGGAAAAAATCTGTAAACCAATTAATAAAAAACCCGGCCTAACCAATATATTTAGCATGTTTTGTCCTCAGAAAGAAAAATGACCAGTGACTGGGGCCGAAATCTATTTTGAATTCTGTGCAGAAGGTGGAGGAGCTCACAACTACTTGGCTACCCCAATGTTTCAAGAAAAGTATGGGGTATGTATGTGTTATAAATAAATGTAAGGTTGTTTAATTATAACAATTGAGCAATACCGATATATCATACTTATATAATTTGCTATAATTACAGGAACCAGAAGCAGCGCAGCCTTTACACACCAAAAGTGTTACCATCCCTCCCCCTACCCACATAATAAACCAGCCTAACCCAACGCCTCCTGAAACAACGTCTACAACTGATGAACTTCCACAAATCCAGGTACCTATTTTGGAGAATCCTGAAACATCATCGTTGAAGGAAGGCAATAAAACAGTACAAGGCGCTGTAGAAAGTCGGTTCTCAAAAAGAAAGATGAGAAAAGTGACACTTATAAGTGCCCGTTGTGTCATGTACAGTATGGCACATCCGACCCACGCCTCAAGGAGTGGATAGGGTGTGATCATGAGAGTGACACAACGTGCACTTATTGGTGTCATATTTCATGTATGGGAATCCACATATTATCATCCATTGAAAATGTACTGCCCAGCGCCCAATCCATTTCACATGAATAAATGAAACTAAATCGTGTTATATTTATTTATTCTTATATCAATTTATGGAAGGTGTATAAAATAACCCCTTACTCTGTTAGTTTGGTCACGACTTGTGTTGATTTGTAATGCGAAATTAGGATTTTTAAAGCCTAAGGATTGAATCAGATATTACACAGATAAGACTTGTTCCGCCAAAATACACCAAGCAGTGACAACTTCAAACCCAGTTTTTTTCAGTTTTCGTTAGTCATTCAACAATGGTATTAGAAAGTGAATTAGTTTTGTATTATAACAGATCTTAGCGCATCGTACGGGCGGAAAAACTGCAGTTCTCATACCGCATGGCGAGACATCAGATAGAAATAAAACCATGGATGAATATAGGATCATTGTATGAATAACGCATCAGTATTGAGGACCGTGTATTACATTGTCCAATAATTGTACACAATTTCTAGAATATTGACATTTAGCAATATTTAGCTAAATGGTGTTATGGGCTGCGTTACCATTTCGTTCCAATTTCTAACCTCTCCATTGTTTTGATTTCGTCCACCATCTTATTCCCGCGCTTGGATTCACTTCCGCTTACGTCACCAACTTGCCTCACGTGCAGCTAAGCTTAGAGACACGTAATATCCGCCGGCATTACGTCACACTTTTTAATAGCACTTCACATGCTCACGCTACCTGCTGCATAAAAAGTCCGTTTATTTGCACCGCTCTACAGAAGTTCGACCCTCATCTACTTAATATGCCTCCAAAGCGCAAATCAGCTCTGAATCACCGTCTTGTGTCGGGGAGAGCAAAAGCTGCTCGCTTGAGCGCTTCGCGGGATTTGCGAGGTGACAACACCCCCAGGGTGCCGCTGACAGTCAGCACAGCGCCAGCTCCAGGGACCAGCCGGGATGATACAGAGACAGGTAGGTCGTTTACTAATGCTGCCAACAGTATACTTATTCAGCCGGGTGTGTTACTCCCTGATGTTTCACCTCCCTCCCCACGCGCTCCATATCCCGCTCATTCACGTGTTCACTCTCTTGGTCATAACCTAGATCTGCAGCCAACTGTCCAGCCCACTGGCTACCCCGATACGCTCCAGCAGCGTTCCTTTCCCCCCAACGCCGGCTACCAGCAGCTCCATGTGCAAACCGAGCACCTTGGCTCCCATGTTAGAGCGTCTTTTTTTTGCAGATGAATGGAAACCGTTTGCTGAATTGTATGGAAGTGTGACAACAGATTCTGAGCAGCCTTCATTAAAGGAGAAAACTGTGTCAGGTGCAGAAACTCACAAGGATTTCAAGGGTCTCTTTGTAGCATGTATTTGATATATTGATTGACTTTAACAATTATTAAACCCAGATATACTTAATTTAATCATAATAGAATTGTGCAAGTGTTTAAGTCATAATGTCCGATCACAAAGTTTTACTATTTTCTATTTTTTTTAATTGTAATCTTTAAATTTTGTTATCAGCAATAATGTGTTATTGACTTGTGCATGTTTGCATATATCGCGGCTGTAGTATTTAACTTTGATTTTTCTTGTGGATGCAATGCGCAACTGAGTTTAGTCTCAATGTACTACAAGAGATCCTACACAAGTATTAGTCACGGATAGTTGGACCAAAAAACTGCATGCACTGCTTTCAATGAGTGATCTTGTTTCAACATTATTAAAACATGTATTTTGTCATCAGTTAAAATAAAAAGTATCATTGTATTGTTGAAGAATTTCCTACCTGAATAAATGGTTTTGTTTACAACATTTTAAAAATATTTGGATAGGAATGCATCTCTGACATTGAGTGAACATTTACCCCAAACTTTTATATTCACAGCAAAGGTAAGAGACTACATTATCTGCGGCAAATGTGGGAAAAGGAGGGTGGTGTACTGCAAACAGAAGATGACCAAGCAGCAGCAGACTGCACTGGACCGAGTGGAAGAGGAGCTGTCCTACACTTGTGGAAGCCAGTTGTTTCCAGAAGAGCACCAACTGCACTCATTGTTGAGAGTGAGGGAGGCCCTCAGTTGCCAGAGTCCCATTGAGATAACTTACTACGCAGGTGAACATGATCAGCAAAAAGGGTTAAGAACCACCTACGTTTTCATGCTGAAGTATTGAATAGTTCATGTGTAAAATGACCCATATGATACTTGGTAGATATTGAGGTGGTCTTTAAACATTTCTGTTGAGTATGGATATTTCATATAGAGTAAGAAAATACTTGACTCATTGAAAACACTCCAACTATTTCATTATTTTGTTTAATATGTTCAAATTTTGTTATTGCTCAAGTAAATGGACATTATATATTTCATTGTTTACATAAAATTATATACTTGAAAAACAAATATTTTTACTTTCAGATGTAACACACAGGTTTAACCCAGTGTGTTACTACTGTGGCGACGATGATGCCATCTCCAATTCAGCTGTTGTCCAGCAACTGCAAACACAGTATTCCATTGAGCGGCCATTATGCGATCCATGTCTGCAGGCTGGAAAGAAGCCTGCAGTACGAAATGCGCTAAAAGTTGGGCTAAAGAAGAAGTAGAATGATTTCTGCATTTTGTAAACAAAGACAACTGCGCAGTATTAAAAGTCTACCAGTAGTGAATATGTCCCCTGTTTGTATACTCTGCAAAAAAAGAAACGCACAGGTGATAATGAAATTTAAAATTAACTTTATTTTATTTCTATGCAAACAAAACCCGGTTACTTTAACCAAACATAATGTATACTTGTTCATATCCATTAAGTATCGCTCAAACACACCATTTCATGAAATATTGTTGTTTGATGATGGTTTTTGAAAATATCATGAAATTTTCACGTGTAAATGACACTTCGAACGATATGCACGCGGAAAGTTGCTTCACCTATGCACCAGTGTGTAGGGTATATGAGGAAGGCAGTTTAACGCGTGTTCAATTCACTTTCAAAGCCAGTTTACTGACGAATTCAACATGCCACGACTTAGCGAAGCTGACGGAACATCGCCATCGGACGTCTTGAGGCTGGCGAATCTCAGTCATCAGTTGCAAGACACTTCAGCGTGCATCACACAACAATTTCCCGTTTATGGAGGGCTACAATCAACTGGGCTCGACCAGCGACCGACCTCGGAGTGGTAGACCACGGGTAACCAATGCTGCACAGGACCGCTACATCCGGTGTTCCATTTACGTAACCGGCCGTCCCAGCAACACAAACAGCAGAGAACGTCCCAGGTCTTCGCCGCCTCACCAGACCATCAGAAATCGCTTCAGACAGCACGGGATACGCCCTCGGCGACCTCGCGTGGGATGGACACTACGACCTCATCATCGCCTGGCACGTGTTCGATGGTGCAGGAACGTCCAGAGATGGAATTGGAGACATTGGCAGCGAATTTGGTTCAGCGACGAATCTCGTTTCAACTTCAAAGACACGATGGTAGGGGACGAGGGTCTATAGACGGAGAAACGAACGTTACGCCCGTAATTGTGTAGTTGAAGCGGACAGATTTGGAGGGGAAGTGTGATGGTATGGGGGCCATTTCTTACAACGGAGAAGTGACTTGGTGCACGTCCGTGGTAACCTGACTGCAATTCGTTACAGGGATGAAATTCTGCAACGTCATCTTTTACCTGTCATCAACCCTCAACGTCACGTTTTCCAACAGGACAACGCCAGACCGCACGTGGCTCGCATCACGATGGACTACCTGACGAATCAGAACATCACAGTTCTTCCCTGGCCTTCAAAATCCCCGATTTGAACCCAATAGAGCATTTGTGGGACCAGCTTGGGAAACGCGTTCGACGTCAGTCAGCCTCAACCCCAAACGTTGCAACAACTGTCTCAAGCCTTGCAGGAGGAATGGAGGAGGATCCCCCAAGCACGGATTCAAAGACTGATCATGTCCATGGACAGGAGGTGCCAAGCTGTGTTGCAAGCTCGAGATGGTCACAACAGGTACTGACCTCCACGCCATCTGTACGCCCGGTGCAATGGTTTCAGAGACAAATGATAGCTGCATGTTGTAAAGCTGACTCTTGACAACATCCATGTGAAATTTTACGTTCGTGCGATCATTAGTTAAAGTTTTATTTGGAAACAAAATAAAGCGTTTACATTCCTGAGTTTTCACCTGTGCGTTTCTTTTTTTGCAGAGTATACTTTCATTTGACTAAATATAGAGGATATTTCATGTTTCCAGTGCAATCTCAGTTACCTCTCATCTCATAATGGAGAAACGCTGATATTTGCAGAGATGTTACACTGGAAACATGACAAATCCTATATATTCGATGCTTCAAAGATGGAAAAGAGACATGTCCAGATAGTCCATACCATAGTTTCACTGTCACCAAGCAAGGACTATTAAATGATGTCAGGTTGATTGTAATAGTGAGGTAAACGGCATTCTACAGGTAATGTCAATATCTCTTTGATATTATTACAGAGTTTAGAAAACTCAAGACATTCACTCTTATGATTCACAATAATTACTCTTCTCTTACAATACCAAATTTTGGATTATTTTTTTTAATCCTACCGACTCAAATGTTGAGACACACACTTAAAAAAATTGAAGACTTTCAATTTTATTTTTATTTCGATCACCGACCCTAGGTATTTTGGAAAAAATCTGTAAACCAATTAATAAAAACCCCGGCCTAACCAATATATTTAGCATGTTTTGTCCTCAGAAAGAAAATGACCAGTGACTGGGGCCGAAATCTATTTTGAATTCTGTGCAGAAGGTGGAGGAGCTCACAACTACTTGGCTACCCCAATGTTTCAAGAAAAGTATGGGGTATGTATGTGTTATAAATAAATGTAAGGTTGTTTAATTATAACAATTGAGCAATACCGATATATCATACTTATATAATTTGCTATAATTACAGGAACCAGAAGCAGCGCAGCCTTTACACACCAAAAGTGTTACCATCCCTCCCCCTACCCACATAATAAACCAGCCTAACCCAACGCCTCCTGAAACAACGTCTACAACTGATGAACTTCCACAAATCCAGGTACCTATTTTGGAGAATCCTGAAACATCATCGTCGAAGGAAGGCAATAAAAACAGTACAAGGCGCTGTAGAAAGTCGGTTCTCAAAAAGAAAGATGAGAAAAGTGACACTTATAAGTGCCCGTTGTGTCATGTACAGTATGGCACATCCGACCCACGCCTCAAGGAGTGGATAGGGTGTGATCATGAGAGTGACACAACGTGCACTTATTGGTGTCATATTTCATGTATGGGAATCCACATATTATCATCCATTGAAAATGTACTGCCCAGCGCCCAATCCATTTCACATGAATAAATGAAACTAAATCGTGTTATATTTATTTATTCTTATATCAATTTATGGAAGGTGTATAAAATAACCCCTTACTCTGTTAGTTTGGTCACGACTTGTGTTGATTTGTAATGCGAAATTAGGATTTTTAAAGCCTAAGGATTGAATCAGATATTACACAGATAAGACTTGTTCCGCCAAAATACACCAAGCAGTGACAACTTCAAACCCCGTTTTTTTAGTTTTTCGTTAGTCATTCAACAATGGTATTAGAAAGTGAATTAGTTTTGTATTATAACAGATCTTAGCGCATCGTACGGGCGGAAAAACTGCAGTTCTCATACCGCATGGCGAGACATCAGATAGAAATAAAACCATGGATGAATATAGGATCATTGTATGAATAACGCATCAGTATTGAGGACCGTGTATTACATTGTCCAATAATTGTACACAATTTCTAGAATATTGACATTTAGCAATATTTAGCTAAATGGTGTTATGGGCTGCGTTACCATTTCGTTCCAATTTCTAACCTCTCCATTGTTTTGATTTCGTCCACCATCTTATTCCCGCGCTTGGATTCACTTCCGCTTACGTCACCAACTTGCCTCACGTGCAGCTAAGCTTAGAGACACGTAATATCCGCCGGCATTACGTCACACTTTTTAATAGCACTTCACATGCTCACGCTACCTGCTGCATAAAAAGTCCGTTTATTTGCACCGCTCTACAGAAGTTCGACCCTCATCTACTTAATATGCCTCCAAAGCGCAAATCAGCTCTGAATCACCGTCTTGTGTCGGGGAGAGCAAAAGCTGCTCGGCTTGGCTTCGCGGGATTTGCGAGGTGACAACACCCCCAGGGTGCCGCTGACAGTCAGCACAGCGCCAGCTCCAGGGACCAGCCGGGATGATACAGAGACAGGTAGGTCGTTTACTAATGCTGCCAACAGTATACTTATTCAGCCGGGTGTGTTACTCTCCTGATGTTTCACCTCCTCCCCACGCGCTCCATATCCCGCTCATTCACTCTCTTGGTCATAACCTAGATCTGCAGCCAACTGTCCAGCCCACTGGCTACCCCGATACGCTCCAGCAGCGTTCCTTTCCCCAACGCCGGCTACCAGCAGCTCCATGTGCAAACCGAGCACCTTGGCTCCCATGTTAGAGCGTCTTTTTGCAGATGAATGGAAACCGTTTGCTGAATTGTATGGAAGTGTGACAACAGATTCTGAGCAGCCTTCATTAAAGGAGAAAACTGTGTCAGGTGCAGAAACTCACAAGGATTTCAAGGGTCTCTTTGTAGCATGTATTTGATATATTGATTGACTTTAACAATTATTAAACCCAGATATACTTAATTTAATCATAATAGAATTGTGCAAGTGTTTAAGTCATAATGTCCGATCACAAAGTTTTACTATTTTCTATTTTTTAATTGTAATCTTTAAATTTTGTTATCAGCAATAATGTGTTATTGACTTGTGCATGTTTGCATATATCGCGGCTGTAGTATTTAACTTTGATTTTTCTTGTGGATGCAATGCACAACTGAGTTTAGTCTCTTCTACAGGTAATGTCAATATCTCTTTGATATTATTACAGAGTTTAGAAAACTCAGTCATTCACTCTTATGATTCACAATAATTACTCTTCTCTTACAATACCAAATTTTGGATTATTTTTTTAATCCTACCGACTCAAATGTTGAGACACACACTTAAAAAAAAATTGAAGACTTTCAATTTTATTTTTATTTCGATCACCGACCCTAGGTATTTTGGAAAAAAATCTGTAAACCAATTAATAAAAAACCCCGGCCTAACCAATATATTTAGCATGTTTTGTCCTCAGAAAGAAAATGACCAGTGACTGGGGCCGAAATCTATTTTGAATTCTGTGCAGAAGGTGGAGGAGCTCACAACTACTTGGCTACCCCAATGTTTCAAGAAAAGTATGGGGTATGTATGTGTTATAAATAAATGTAAGGTTGTTTAATTATAACAATTGAGCAATACCGATATATCATACTTATATAATTTGCTATAATTACAGGAACCAGAAGCAGCGCAGCCTTTACACACCAAAAGTGTTACCATCCCTCCCCCTACCCACATAATAAACCAGCCTAACCCAACGCCTCCTGAAACAACGTCTACAACTGATGAACTTCCACAAATCCAGGTACCTATTTTGGAGAATCCTGAAACATCATCGTCGAAGGAAGGCAATAAAAACAGTACAAGGCGCTGTAGAAAGTCGGTTCTCAAAAAGAAAGATGAGAAAAGTGACACTTATAAGTGCCCGTTGTGTCATGTACAGTATGGCACATCCGACCCACGCCTCAAGGAGTGGATAGGGTGTGATCATGAGAGTGACACAACGTGCACTTATTGGTGTCATATTTCATGTATGGGAATCCACATATTATCATCCATTGAAAATGTACTGCCCAGCGCCCAATCCATTTCACATGAATAAATGAAACTAAATCGTGTTATATTTATTTATTCTTATATCAATTTATGGAAGGTGTATAAAATAACCCCTTACTCTGTTAGTTTGGTCACGACTTGTGTTGATTTGTAATGCGAAATTAGGATTTTAAAGCCTAAGGATTGAATCAGATATTACACAGATAAGACTTGTTCCGCCAAAATACACCAAGCAGTGACAACTTCAAACCCAGTTTTTTCAGTTTTCGTTAGTCATTCAACAATGGTATTAGAAAGTGAATTAGTTTTGTATTATAACAGATCTTAGCGCATCGTACGGGCGGAAAAACTGCAGTTCTCATACCGCATGGCGAGACATCAGATAGAAATAAAACCATGGATGAATATAGGATCATTGTATGAATAACGCATCAGTATTGAGGACCGTGTATTACATTGTCCAATAATTGTACACAATTTCTAGAATATTGACATTTAGCAATATTTAGCTAAATGGTGTTATGGGCTGCGTTACCATTTGCAATTTCTACCATTTCGTTCCAATTTCTAACCTCTCCATTGTTTTGATTTCGTCCACCATCTTATTCCCGCGCTTGGATTCACTTCCGCTTACGTCACCAACTTGCCTCACGTGCAGCTAAGCTTAGAGACACGTAATATCCGCCGGCATTACGTCACACTTTTTAATAGCACTTCACATGCTCACGCTACCTGCTGCATAAAAAGTCCGTTTATTTGCACCGCTCTACAGAAGTTCGACCCTCATCTACTTAATATGCCTCCAAAGCGCAAATCAGCTCTGAATCACCGTCTTGTGTCGGGAGAGCAAAAGCTGCTTCGCTTGAGCGCTTCGCGGGATTTTGCGAGGTGACAACACCCCAGGGTGCCGCTGACAGTCAGCACAGCGCCAGCTCCAGGGACCAGCCGGGATGATACAGAGACAGGTAGGTCGTTTACTAATGCTGCCAACAGTATACTTATTCAGCCGGGTGTGTTACTCCCTGATGTTTCACCTCCCTCCCCACGCGCTCCATATCCCGCTCATTCACGTGTTCACTCTCTTGGTCATAACCTAGATCTGCAGCCAACTGTCCAGCCCACTGGCTACCCCGATACGCTCCAGCAGCGTTCCTTTCCCCCCAACGCCGGCTACCAGCAGCTCCATGTGCAAACCGAGCACCTTGGCTCCCATGTTAGAGCGTCTTTTTTTTGCAGATGAATGGAAACCGTTTGCTGAATTGTATGGAAGTGTGACAACAGATTCTGAGCGGCCTTCATTAAAGGAGAAAACTGTGTCAGGTGCAGAAACTCACAAGGATTTCAAGGGTCTCTTTGTAGCATGTATTTGATATATTGATTGACTTTAACAATTATTAAACCCAGATATACTTAATTTAATCATAATAGAATTGTGCAAGTGTTTAAGTCATAATGTCCGATCACAAAGTTTTACTATTTTCTATTTTTTTTAATTGTAATCTTTAAATTTTGTTATCAGCAATAATGTGTTATTGACTTGTGCATGTTTGCATATATCGCGGCTGTAGTATTTAACTTTGATTTTTCTTGTGGATGCAATGCGCAACTGAGTTTAGTCTCTTCTACAGGTAATGTCAATATCTCTTTGATATTATTACAGAGTTTAGAAAACTCAGTCATTCACTCTTATGATTCACAATAATTACTCTTCTCTTACAATACCAAATTTTGGATTATTTTTTTTAATCCTACCGACTCAAATGTTGAGACACACACTTAAAAAAATTGAAGACTTTCAATTTTATTTTTATTTTTATTTCGATCACCGACCCTAGGTA
The DNA here is from genome assembly GCF_003918875.1 of Haliotis rubra. Taxonomy (NCBI): domain Eukaryota; kingdom Metazoa; phylum Mollusca; class Gastropoda; order Lepetellida; family Haliotidae; genus Haliotis; species Haliotis rubra. Next base: position 1,424,366 of record NW_025764904.1, on the reverse strand, counting down.
TTTTGGAAAAAATCTGTAAACCAATTAATAAAACCCCGGCCTAACCAATATATTTAGCATGTTTTGTCCTCAGAAAGAAAATGACCAGTGACTGGGGCCGAAATCTATTTTGAATTCTGTGCAGAAGGTGGAGGAGCTCACAACTACTTGGCTACCCCAATGTTTCAAGAAAAGTATGGGGTATGTATGTGTTATAAATAAATGTAAGGTTGTTTAATTATAACAATTGAGCAATACCGATATATCATACTTATATAATTTGCTATAATTACAGGAACCAGAAGCAGCGCAGCCTTTACACACCAAAAGTGTTACCATCCCTCCCCCTACCCACATAATAAACCAGCCTAACCCAACGCCTCCTGAAACAACGTCTACAACTGATGAACTTCCACAAATCCAGGTACCTATTTTGGAGAATCCTGAAACATCATCGTCGAAGGAAGGCAATAAAAGCAGTACAAGGCGCTGTAGAAAGTCGGTTCTCAAAAAGAAAGATGAGAAAAGTGACACTTATAAGTGCCCGTTGTGTCATGTACAGTATGGCACATCCGACCCACGCCTCAAGGAGTGGATAGGGTGTGATCATGAGAGTGACACAACGTGCACTTATCGGTGTCATATTTCATGTATGGGAATCCACATATTATCATCCATTGAAAATGTACTGCCCAGCGCCCAATCCATTTCACATGAATAAATGAAACTAAATCGTGTTATATTTATTTATTCTTATATCAATTTATGGAAGGTGTATAAAATAACCCCTTACTCTGTTAGTTTGGTCACGACTTGTGTTGATTTGTAATGCGAAATTAGGATTTTAAAGCCTAAGGATTGAATCAGATATTACACAGATAAGACTTGTTCCGCCAAAATACACCAAGCAGTGACAACTTCAAACCCAGTTTTTTTCAGTTTTTCGTTAGTCATTCAACAATGGTATTTGAAAGTGAATTAGTTTTGTATTATAACAGATCTTAGCGCATCGTACGGGCGGAAAAACTGCAGTTCTCATACCGCATGGCGAGACATCAGATAGAAATAAAACCATGGATGAATATAGGATCATTGTATGAATAACGCATCAGTATTGAGGACCGTGTATTACATTGTCCAATAATTGTACACAATTTCTAGAATATTGGTCAAGTAAGGGTCGAAGTTTATCCTCAGTGTCAACGGTGTGCAACCAAAGGAATGGGGAGAATGACAGTTGAGTTTGTATCGAACAAGTAGGGTTGCGGATGTAAATGACATTTGTTGTGACACTACATTTCGTTTTATAATTGAGGGAAACATTCCAGTTTCTTTCCACCTTTTGGTTATTATCAAAAAATACCATGACAGAGCCTTCTGTTGGACATGTATTTGGACTACAGATATTGTCTAACCAATTGGCATTGGTTGTGTACGATCCGGAAGGAGAGACATGATTATTCAAAGTGGTGGCACTTTTACTCCCTGTCAGAAAATATTGTAGAATGTTAATGGTAAATGCCAATGGTGCTATTAGGTTCCCACACGAAAGGTAGCAGAGATTTTCAATAATTCTGGCCATCAGAATGTGTTTTTTCCTATTCTGGGGGTCACTCTCATCGTCAATGTGATGGTTTCGACATAGTGCAAAGTAAAGTCATTAAATGTCTGTTCCTATTTTGAAGCCATTTTTGACAATCAAGTTTCTGAAAGAAATCCTTGTCTTTATACTCATTGCGCATTTGGTCAGTTTCTGTGTTGATGCAGGAATGTAGAGATGAACCAATAGCTGAGATTAAATCATGGAAATCGTTGTCGGAAAGACTTGAGTTTTCTATGGCATTAATAACTTCTTTTACAGAAGGATTTTGTGTTTCTTTTGCGAGATTGTCTTTTGCATGATTTGCACAGCCAGTACATATATAAGTACTATCATGTGTCAAATCTCCACTAGCCTTTAAACAATCTATGATAGATTTCGGATGAACTCGTGATGAAATCTTTGACACTTTGTATGAAGAGGAATGACTTGTTTATTTGTCATGAGAACGACAGCTGCAGCTATTATTTTTTTCTCTTTGGCATGTTGATGTTTGTTGAATACGTTTCTTAAATCTGCAAAATAACGAATAAGTCATAACGTGAAAGTTAATGAATTTGATATGCTCACATTATCTTAATCCTTTACCAAATTTTAATGTTATTAATGGAAATATAATGAATGCTTGGAAGCACATAACATTGTCAAGAAACTTTTCTATGGAATAACTTACTTATTAGTTGTGTGCACTTGTGTTTTATGGTCTATGAAATGTATGTAACGTGTAAAAAAGCAATGAAATGTGTAAGAAATGGTATGCAACGTGATTTTTCAGCTTAAGAACCTATTTCGGTGTCATTGTTACATTGTGAAGTGTTTTTTAGCATAAAATCATCAATGTAATTGCATGAGTTATGTCCCTTGGCGAAAATGACATATGTCCCTTTTGCCCTCCGTAGATTTGTGTACTTTGGGTAATGATGTTCAGTCAGCGGCCGCCATTACTGGATAGCAACGAAGACGACGCAGGGAGAGGTCTGTGGTGTGTTGCAGGGCATGAGGGCGATGTTTGAGGTGAAAATGTTTGCTGTATTGTCAATACTGATGAAACTAGGGCCATTTTTTATTCAGAATGATGTGATAGTGGTCGTGTTTAGCGATAGCGTAGCGTTGATGGAGGCAATGTGGGACTGTTGATGCATGCGGTATCGTTACAAGGAATACCGTACTAAGCAAAAATAACCTCACCATACTGCGACGTTCCGTGTGAGCGCCGTGGATGGTGAAATTGCCGTTTTTATGGGCTCGATAGGGCGCGTTTATTCACTTAGTTGGGGTGTAATACCCAGGATGGGTCCATATACACTAGATAGGGGGTATCCCCAACCTGATAAGACTTCCGCCCGTATACCCCCTAAATTTTAATGGTGAGGAAAAAGATATATATGTATATTCAGGTAATATGGGTGGTGGTGGGGATTGGGCGGAAGTCTTTCCAAATGAATGGCAACGGGTCCACTTAAAAATTGTCAAAGAGCAAAGTATGGTCGTTTCGAGGAAATCATTAAAATTGAGTAGACTAATGAATAAAATCAACAGTTTTCATAAAAATTGTCAAACGTTCATCTAAATTACTATTTCCATCTGTTCGCGCGATCATGGTATGTAAGTCAAGTGACATCTCGGCTTTCGTCACCTCGATCTTCATGCTCAGCCCACAGACCTCTTATCCAGATTCACATGTACTCCATGCTGATGAGTAATAAACATTAATATTTCTTCCTCTGAATGTTTACACCAAATTAGCACAAGATTCGGTATTTCGTGATGGGTATCGTATCATGACAACCCTACATAAACAACAATCAATAATTGTGTGATGTGTTTTAATTTACTTACTGGACTTTCACTTGTCAACACAGAGGCTGTCTCTCGGCGGTTGATCTCTTGCAGTGCTTCATCGTCATAGTCTACCCGTGAAGGTCCGGGTTAGAATATTGATCTTCAGTAACCCATGCTTGTCATAAGAGGCACTGACGGGATCGGGTGGTCAGGCTCGGTGACTTGGTTAACAAATGTCATCGGTTCCCAGTTGGGCAGACCGATGCTCATGCTGTTGATTACTGGATTGTCTGGTCCAGACTCGATTATTTACAGACCGCCACCATATAGCTGGATATATAGCATTAATAATGTGTACACCAACAATGTGGTTTATCATGTGGTGAAACCTACACGTATAGGCTCGAACTAACGAATCATGTATGATAACTAAAAGTCAGAATATCACCCACACCTGAGTGTATATAGAACAGTTCTATACTACTGACACTATTGCTGTGCCCCGAACCCTGTGGTTTAAGCTGAACCCGCTAACCACTGTGCTATTCTGTTCCCAAAATCATTGTTGATATCTGCCTTTACTTTAGTGTAGCATCATACTAGCGACAATATTTGAAGCTAGATTCAAACCTTATGGATATGTTTTAACCCCCTTGGTGCAAGGCACTTTCCTATAATATTTAAGCTACACTATCACAGTAGTTTAGGAGAAGAAGTTGAAAAATAACTAACTTATGGACCTATGAACGAATACAGGTCACAGGATCAAACCTAATAAGCGACAAGCACATGTAAAAATAAAAAAAGCCTTACTTCTCCGCAACAAGATGCACTCTCTTGAATGTCTGATCCCAAGTCTTCAAAGAAGTCATACACCTCCTTGGGATGCTTTTGGCAACATGCGGCTCTGTAGTTAACAACTTGTAGGCCCTTCATGTCAGCAGTACGACCAATAGCCACACCTGCAAAGGCAGGGGCAATTGGATACTGGTATCTTTCAGATTCAGTGATATTTTCCTCTGCATTATAAACTGAAAAACATGCTTTGCTCATTTTTTTTTGTGGTGTGGGGGGAAAGCAGCTGTAGGTCCATCATCTTCTACCTTTGCCACCCTTCCTCCAGGCCATTGACCAGTCCTTTTTGCAAGTTGCGCAACAAAATAACAGGACAGTCAACTTTAAGGAACAAAGTTTCCTTAACTGTGGTATTCTTCAATTTTTCTTTGTTCCCCGAGTCCTCTGATTTGTAAGCCTTCAGTTTATCTGACAGTGTATTAAGTTTCATGACATCATGAATGTCAACCTCTATGTTTTCATCATATAACACTGTATGTTTCTCCCCATGGGGTAGAGGTCTTAATAAACCTTGGATGAATAAATTTGTTTGGTGAGATGGAATTCCCTTTTCAGTTTCATTGATATCAGTGATCAAACCTCTGTCAAAAGCACTTTGTGTTCCATAATAGATCCCCAAAGTTTGATTCACAACAATATCTGCCAGAGGACCGTATTGAAGGATTGGGAACAGGTAGTAGTTGGAACCAATCACCCACAAACACCAACTGTATTCCACCAAAGGTAAGCTGGCTGTTCTTCACCATCCTGCATATGTACTCCACCTGCAAACAAAAATAGTATTAATCAGACTTTTCGAAAGTACATCTACATCAATCTTCGGTAAAGTTTTGATCGACAGTTGACTGACAAATGCTATGTGTAACATGTGGTTATCGCCTCCTTTTTTTATTATGACAATTAAAAGGGGGGCCCCCAAACAATCTTTGTATTTGGGGTTTTGTCACTGTTACGGCAGCAGAAGCGTCATTGGTCTTCGTACATGGCCAAAGGGAAGTAACTCTCAGCAACCTGCCGCCTTATATTGTGTTACGTCTACGGGGTTCCCATCCTTGTTACCACGAACCCCACCATGGTTGCAGTAGTACACTTGAGTGACGCTCAACTGGTTTTGTTGTTTCTCTCTTCCTGCAGGTAATTATCCCATAAATATTAAAGTGATAATTGTGTTTACCATTCTTAGATTCCATATATGTATATTATATCAAGCTTGTAGAAAGTGTGGTAAAACTGGAATTTGTTAGGTAAACTCAGGTCAAAGTGCGTAATGTCAGGGACAGTGAGTTCACGTACAGCGTGACCTTCAAGATGTGTAAACAGGGTGTATTCGTTAAATAACCATTACTTATGGTTACAGATTAATGCTAGAGTTTGTTATGAAATGTGTTGTTTGTAAGGGAATTAACAAATCGTTGTAAATTTGAAGATTAGTTTATATTGCTAGTTGGAAAGATAAGCTGGAACGAGTTGTCTCCCCTACACTAGGTGGCGCTTAGGGATTCAAGATGGCTGCACCCATGTGTAAACATCCGCTTTGAGCGGTTCAGTTTATCTCAGTTGTTAGGGAACAGAATGTTTGGTAATTATTAGCATTATATCAGCTGTTATGTGTATTGTAAATGCATATAGCCATTATTGCCAGGAGGTTGGTAAATCCAGCCATGTTGACATAGTAACTAATAACAATAACCATATGTAGAATAATTCCTTGTTAGTTCATGTATATAGTTGTCAATCTCGAATTTATTTTTAAAATGGAAATGATAGTTGAATATTTCTATAATGGTTGAATATTTTGTACACAAGTAAGTAGTTTGTAATTGTGATGTCATGGACATATGGTAATTACCTAAGTATAATGAAACTGCAGTAAGTTTTCCAGGATGTAACCACAGCAGTTATCATTGTCTGGTTATAATACATGTTAAGTGTATTGGAAATAGCTACTATGTCAGGCGTTTTTGAATTATTAAATGGTCCTGTAATCTATAGTTCAAATCAGGTTACATGTTATTTCATTGTTCAATTTTGCAATACCAAGTTATTGATTGGGTTTGGAGTGTAATAACTCAATAGTTCATAGTTATTATAAAGATATAATTATGGTGGATTGTAGAGGCCACATACGTTGCCATTCAGTGCATGAGTGCTATTAGCTGCTGTTGTATACTTTCATAAGAAACATCATTACCCCTAGACAACAAGCCATGAAAGTATTCTGGTATATTTGTAGTAAATACTACATTCACGATTACTAATGTTAAACCATGTTTATTGTATAAATTGGTGATGCCTGAATGAGACAATAATCCTTGTTACAACGAACCCCGCCATGGTTGCAGTAGTAAACTTGAGTGACGCTCAACTGGTTTTGTTGTTTCTTTCTTCCAGCAGGACGGCCATCTTACCAGCAGGCAACCCGATAGGGGCAACATATGGTCAAAGGGAAGTTTATATGTGCTGGTATACTAATGATTGTACAAGTGAAGAGTGAGTGAGTGAGTTAATATTTATAGTCACATCGGCAATATTTCAGCCATATCGTGACAAGAACAATTTATAATCATATAAGAGATCAATAAGGGAAATATTAAAAAACCTGTTGACAAAGAACAATAAAACTACTAGTGTATCACATATATCCATTCAAAACTAGTAACTAAATCTAAAATATTTCAACTATAAATGACAATACAAAATAAAAATTGGCTATAGATTGCAAACGACTGAAGGCAGATCCATACTAGGTACCATGGGGACTGACTGACTGAGTTTGGTTTTACGCCGCTTTTAGCAATATTCCAGCAATATCACGGTGGGGGACACCAGAAATGGGCTTCACACATTGTACCCATGTGGGGATTCGAACCCGGTCTTCGGCGTGATGAGCCAACGCTTTAACAACAAGGCTACCCCACCGCCCCTTTGGGGGGACTAACAGTACATTTGCGTACAAGTGAAGACTTGTGAGGTGCTTACTGCTATATTCAAAGGTAAAGAGGTTATATAACCATGGTTATTATTGTGTACACTTCATATAAGACATAATTCAAAATGAACAAGAATCGGGACGTACGTACGGACGCTGCTGAATACATAGTCCCCCGTTCCGCGCTGCGGCGGGGGACAACGCATTAAATAGAATTAAACAGAAATCATTTAGTCACTTACATTGGATCTCTAAGTTCAGTTGAGAATGAAGGCTGCATATTTCCGAAAGTGACATCAATGCCAAGCATCAAAGAACACGCTTGCTATCGGGTGTGACAGTTCATGGGATATCGCGTTAACAAGAGTTGGAAAAGTGGTCAAGGTCACGCAAATCAAATGGTGTCTGCGTAATTCCCCAATGTAGGCTGACACCAAATTTGAAGTCATTGGGTACAACGGCACCCTTGAAGAGCAACCTCCTGGTGGGTGCTGGGTAACGCCAATGGCTCTTCGCACACGTGTGGACCCGGGGTCGAATAGGTCCACAGCACCCCATTGCTGGTCGTAAGAGGCGACCAAATTGGGCAACCCGTTTGCCGTGGGTTGCATCCCTGTGTCGGCAGAGGAAGGGAGTCTGGTGGTTGAGGATGACGGAACCGGCAATAGTGTTCAATAATCCAACACACCACTTCGACCCTAACTTTGCCTAGACGGGTGGTAGAATAGGCCCGATTCTACCAATCGGCTGGTCACGCCTTGCCCTGTGCATGGAATGTCTATACAAAAATTGGTATTACATAACCCTTTTGGCCATGTTCAAAATATTAACTAATATTCTACGAAAACAAATTAGCCTTGCAGACCCATGCACAGAAGGCGGTGGCTCATGGGCCAATCTGGTGATGCTGACCTCCGATTTCTGTACGTCTCCAATTGATTGTCATGGACAGAACCATCCTGACCTTTAATCTGGTAGGCAGCTACAGCATTTCATGTCAAATTCGCTGGAGTATAACACCCCCTTATCCCTGGTCTTTGCAGCTTGGAGATCCGCTGCAATATAAGATCGTCCTTGTTGACACTCCACGGTGGGTGGGGAGAGGGGATGCCGAACCACATTACTCACGACATGGCTTCCCAATACCCCGGTTCAAAACGAAGACACATGGATACTGACAACTCCTCGTCTGACGAGAGTACGCCCCTCCGACCTGACTACTGGCCACGCTTCCTGATCATTGAGGCTTGTGACAAGCAACCTTTGCAATTGAATCCTTTTCCAATCTCCATAGGTATCGCTGGTATCTGCGGAGAGGTTGCCAATGTTACAAAGCTCCGATCTGGCTCTCTCCTGATAGAATGTACCCGAAAACAACAATCCTTGAGTCTCCTCAAAATACAAGAATTTGTCAATATCAAGGTCGCTGTCTCAGCACACAAAACACTTAACTCGTGTAGAGGCATTGTACAGGACAGAACTCGATGCCTGTCTGACATGACTGGAGAACGAATTGTCAAGGAACTCTCTCAGCAATCCGTCACAGCCGTAAAACGATTCACCTTCAAAAAAGGACGGTGTTGTTCAACCAACGGACACCTATCTCTTCACATTCCCGCGAGCAAACATTCCTGACTCGATTAGAGCTGGTTATTGTAGCATTGGTGTGGAGGTGTATGTCCCCAATCCACTCCGGTGTTTGTTATCGCTGTGGTGACAAGCATGAGGGCAACGACTGTACTAAGGAAGTGAAGTGCACAAACTGCGGTGGTAACCATATGGCCTCTTCCAAGTTTTGCCCAGTGTGGCAACGCGAATCCGAGATCCTAAAGATCAAGCACAAAGAAAATATCTCCTTTCATGAAGCAAAGAAGAGGGTTGCAAGTTTAACTGCAGCCCCTTCAACCATCACCTACTCTTCTGCTGTCTCCCGTCCTTCTATCACTACTGCAACCATCTCATGTCAGACCGACCTGACATGGATCATGTCTTCTCAGCCAACTCAACTCAACACAACTCAGCCCATCTCAGCCACTCCATCTCCAACGCCAAAAGTCAAAACCTCTGAATCACAAACACCAAATACCAAAACCGGAAACAGAAACTGCGCGCAGAAAAAGGGAAAAAAAAGAGGCTAGAGAGACTTAAGCAACTTGAACAACCGCCAAACACAAAACCAAAGGCCACCTCTCCCTCAGAGGTCCCCATCGATGTCCATAACTCCTTTGGCCCTCTGGATATGGAGGTAACTCCATCTCCACCAGACACCAATAGGAGTTCATCAAACGCTTTCTCACGTTCACGTGACATGTCACCAGTGGAAGCACCATGAATCCACAAAACATGATCCAATGGAATTGCAGAGGACTTAAGAATATTATAATGAACTACAGTTATTGATTCAAGACTTCAAACCATCCGCGTTTTGTCTCCAAGAAACCTACCTAAAAAGGACTGATAAATTTGACATCCGTCGGTACAGTTCCTACCACTCTTTTTCTCCTCCCGGTGTAAAAGCTACAGGAGGCACTTCTATCCTGGTGAGGCAGGGCATCCTCCATAGCCCTGTTCCACTTAACACCAACCTACAAACTGTTGCTGTCCGCATGACTCTGAACATAGGGTTTACACTATGTTCCCTCTATCTCCCTCCCACCTCAACTGTTCGCCTATCAGATCTTCAGAACTTATACGATCAACTCCCAAAGCCCTGCATAATCATGGGCGACTTCAACGGCCATAACCCCCTATGGGGGAGTACTGATACAAATAGTTAGGGAAAGGTCCTTGAAGAGTTTCTCTCCAATAATGATGTATGCATCTTCAACGATGGATCAAACACCTACCTCCATCCTGCCACTGGATCATACTCTGCTCTCGATCTATCACTTACAGATTCTAATCTTTTAAATGAGTTTGAATGGTTGGTCCATGACGACCTTTGTGGAAGCGACCACTTCCCAACATTTCTTACTCCTATCAACCCCATGGATGAACCACCATCAACAAGATGGAATTTTACTAAGGCCAACTGGCCTTCATTCCAAACCCTATGTTCAGAAAAACTTAAGCCAGACAACTTCAGGCACCCATGAAGGGCCACCTCCTCGTGGTGGGTGCTGGGTCATGCTTAGCGCCTTTCAACCCCCTGTTGTGGACCCGGGGGAATATTTGGTCCACCAACCCGTTTGCCGTGGGTTGCGCCCCTGTGTCGGTGGAGGAAGGTAGTCTGGTGGTTGAGGGCACTTGTTCCAGGAACAGTGTTCCTTTGCCCAACAAACCATTTCGGCCCTGACTTCACCTAGACGGGTGGTAGAACTGGCCCGGTTCTATCAATCGGCTGGTCACGCCAAGCCCTGTGTATAGACTATATATATATATATATATAGTCACTGCACAAATTTGATTTGGAATTGTTTGAATTTCGGGCTTACTTGTTTATCTAAAACGTTTGTGGTTTTGAATTATTATGTTATGAACTTTGCCTAGAGTCTTTTATGCCCAGAAGGCGGTGGCTCATGGGCCAATCTGGTGGAATTATTAATCTTTTAATTCTTCTGCTGGAGTATATCATCCGGGTATCCTTGGTGCTGCAAGTTGGAAATCCACTTGTTTTTAGCATTGTCCTTGTGATACTCCGTGGTGGGTGGGGGAGCTCGGATGACGAACCTTGAAAAAATAACCATGGCTTACGAAACCCCCATTTAAAAAACCAAACGTTCACTAGACACTGATCCAGTTGATACTGATCAAAGACTGTCCACGTCCATTGAATACTGTCCACGATTTCTTGTTATTGAAACTGTTGATAAGACTCCATTGAAGTTGAACCCCTTTGCGATATCTAAGGGTATACAGGGCATTGCTGGTGATGTCAAGAATATTAAACGTTTACGTTCCGGTGTTCTGTTGGTTGAGTGTGGGAAAAGGCACCAAGCCACCAACCTTATGAGTACAGAATCGTTTGTCAACGTTCCGGTTACCGTCACGGCTCATAAAACTTTAAACACGAGCAAGGGAATCATCAGAGACCGTGATCGATTGTTTGCAGATATGTCTGAACTTGACATTGTCTCTGAGATGAAAGAACAAGGCGTACTCTATGTCAAACGTTTCACAACCAGGAAAAATGAAACTGTTATCAAAACAAATACCTACCTGTTTTCATTTTTTTCACCAAATGCTCCAAAATCTCTTAAGGCAGGATATTGTAACATCAATGTTGACACGTACATTCCGAACCCTCTAAGGTGCTTCAAATGTCAAAAGTTCGGTCATGGCGTAAATACTTGCACATTGTCTGTTGTATGTGCTCACTGTGGTGAAAAGACACATACAACAGAAGATTGTGACAGTAATGTCAAAAAATGTACCAACTGTGAAGGGGATCATCCATCTTACTCTAAAAACTGTCCTGTTTGGAAACATCAAATGGAGATAAATAGAATCAAATTTACCCAAAACATTAGTTTTGCCGATGCAAAAAAGCTAGTTCAAAGCTCAGAGCATAAGGAGAGTTATGCTTCTATCACCAGAACACCGTCAGAAGCAACCACTAGGATAACAAAGTCAACTGCATGCTGTCAGACAAACCTGACCTGGGTTAAATCCGAATCTCCTGTGATATTCTCACCTGCAATATCGACCCAAACAACAGAATCAGTTCCTAGTACGTCTCAAAGCCAATGTGAAACATCCTCTGATCTTGACGCATCATCTCAGTCGACATCAAAGTCTACACAGCCCCTTAAAGGCAAAGGTAAGAAGCCAGATTCTTTCAAAAAAATTCAGTGGCAGAGCCCCAAAAGGGTCAGAAAATCAAATCAACTTGTACAACAAATATGGTTCCCTTGAGGACATGGATGTGTCCGAAACTGTCCGTTCTAGGGCGCACAGAAAGTACGGAGAAGATCCCCAATAAATCCCCCCAAAAGATAGTTTATCACAATCGTATTATGTAGAGGACTGAGGACTAATTTCAGTGAATTACAACTTTTAGTCCAGGATTTAACTCCATCAGCGTTCTGTCTGCAGGAGACCTTTTTTCAAACAAACAGATGCTTTTGCCCTGCGTTCTTTCAATGCATATCATTATTTTTCACCTCCGGGTGATAGGGCCACTGGAGGATCTTCAATCCTAGTCAGACAGAACATTATCCATAGCCCTGTTGCACTTGCTACTAATCTTCAGGCTGTTGCAGTGAGACTAACTTTGCACGTTGCGTTCACATTATGCTCTCTCTACATATCTCCGTCTTCAACGTTTCACAAAACTGATCTTCAAGCTCTATATAACCAACTCCCGAAGCCCTGTATTATTATGGGAGATTTAAATGGGCACAACCCACTCTGGGGTAGTGCAAATACAAACGCTAAAGGTAAATTACTGGAGGAGTTTTGTTCAGATAATGATTTATGTATTTATAATGATGGTTCCAACACATATTTACACCCTGGTACAGGAACTTATTCTGCTCTCGACTTGTCAGTCACAAATGCAGAACTACTAAATGAATTTGAATGGTCAGTTCACGATGACCTATGTGGAAGTGACCATTTCCCTACTATACTAAAACCTGTAACTCCATCTGATGTACCTCCATCATCAAGGCGGAATTTTAAAAAGGCTAACTGGGCCTTATATGAAACACTGTGTGCTACAAAACTGAAACCTGAACTTTTTAGTGACGTTACGGATGCTATTAACTGTTTTTCCGATCAACTGAGTACCATAGCTGATGAGTGTATACCACAGTCCTCTGCAAATCCACATATCCGAAAACCATGGTTCAACGATGAGTGCAAACAAGCTAGGAAGGCAAGGAAAAAAGCAGAACATTATTTCCGTCGCCATCCTATGGTGCATAATTTAAATAAATTTAAAATGTTAAATGCTAAAGCGCGGCGTACCTTTAAACAGAATAAACGCCAATCTTGGCAAAATTATGTATCCAAGATAAATTCTCGAACGCCCATGTCCAAGGTTTGGAACATGGTCCAGAAAATTAAAGGTAAAGGTACTAAATCTAGTGTCCATCATCTTAAACATGGAGATCAATTACTTACAAATAAATCAGATATTGCGAATAAACTGGGTGAAACTCTCGCCAAACACTCTTCCTCTTCTAATTATGTGCCTAAATTCCAACAATATCAACAACAAGAAGAAAAGAAAACTATTTATTTCATATTAAGATTATAATGAAACATTTTCTATTCATGAACTCCATACTGCTCTTGAGCAAGCTGGGCGGTGGGGTAGCCTAGTGGTTAAAGCGTTGGCTCGTCACGCCGAAGACCCCGGGTTCGATTCCCCACATGGGCACAATGTGTTAAGCCCATTTCTGGTGTCCCCCGCCGTGATATTGCTGGAATATTGCTAAAAGCGGCGTAAAACTAAACTCAGTCAGTCAGGCAGTCAGGCTTGAGCAAGCTCACGATACTGCTACAGGTGCAGATAACATACATTATCAGCTCCTGAAACACTTACCAGAGTCATCTTTAGAGACGCTCTTACACATTTTTTGATGATATTTGGACGTCAGGGAAATTTCCTTCCTCATGGCGTGACGCTATAGTAGTACCAATACCTAAGCCTGGACGTGATCATATGGATCCGTCTAATTATCAACTGATTTCACTAACCAGCTGTGTTTGCAAAACCATGGAACGCATGATAAATAATCGACTTGTTTGGTACTTTGAAACTAATAACCTTATCACAGATATACAATGTGGTTTCCGTAAAAACAGAAGTACTGTCGATCACCTAGTGCGTTTGGAATCATTTGTTAAAAATGCACTAATTAATAAACAACACGCTCTGTCTATCTTTTTTGATCTCGAAAAAGCATATGACACCACGTGGAAATATGGCATCTTAAGAGATTTATATGGCTTCGGATTGCGAGGCCGTTTGCCTCAATTTATAGCTAACTTTTTAAACGACAGACAATTTCAAGTCCGCGTGGGTTCTACCCTGTCTGATCATTACAATCACGATCAGGGTGTTCCACAAGGCAGTATTTTGTCTGTTACCTTGTTTAGTATCAAGATCAACAGTTTATCCAAGGTTTTAAATGATTCAATCGATGTATCACTTTTTGTGGATGATTTTAACATCGCGGTAAAAATATGCATACTATTGAACGGCAACTGCAGTTGTGTTTAAACAAGATAAATAAATGGTGTCTTGAAAACGGCTTTAAATTTTCTAAATCCAAAACTAATTGTATTCATTTCTGCCGTAAATACAAACCGCATAAAGACCCTGAACTATCTTTAAATGGCACACCCATCAAGGTTGTGAAGGAAGCCAAGTTCTTGGGTTTAATTTTTGACTCCCATTTAACCTTTCTTCCGCATATTAATTCCCTTAAAACTAAATGCCTGAAGGCACTTGACTTGTTGAAAGTTGTTTCCAACTCAAAGTGGGGAAGGGATCAAACTACCCTCCACCTATATCGCTCATTGGTCCGCTCGAAACTTGATTATGGCTCCATCGTATATGGTGGAGCCTGCAAAAGCAACCTAAACCTACTTGATTCTGTCCACCACCAAGGTCTGAGACTTTGTCTTGGGTCCTTTCGAACTTCTGTTGACAGTCTCTACGTCGAGGCTGATGAGCCATCTCTTACACACCGCCGTATAAAATTAACTTTACAGTATATTACAAAACTTTATTCCAATGAGTCAAACCCGGCATATAACTGTGTCTTTAATCCACTATATGAAGATCTGTATAACAAGAAGCCTTCTCTTGTTCCGCCTCTTGGTATAAGAGTGAAACCTTTCCTTTCTGCTGCTGGCATTGAGCTAGAACATATAGCTCCTTCCCGTTTTCTTTCTTCTCCGCCTTGGCAATTGGTTAGGCCACAAGTTGACCTAACATTAACTACATTTAAAAAATCAGAAAGAAAAGAATTACAGTATAAACAAGAATTTAGTCAATTAAGAAATAAATATAATACATACAAATCCTTGTTTACAGATGGGTCCAAGGATGGTGGCGCAGTGGCATGTGCTACTGTTATTGGATCCCGAATACAGCTCTATATTTACAGCAGAAGCAAACGCCATCTTAACAGCTCTTAAATATATTAATAAACACCGTAAATATAAACACTATATGAAGGGTTGCAAAGCAAAACCGCCTATGTCATACTTAGGTCATTTTTGAATAATAGCACAAAATGATTGCTTAAGTTGGCAGCTACCCTTTGATCCAACTGTGGTCTTCATATGAATATTAGTTTTTGAAATATAGCTCTTCAAAGTTTCTTGAAGTATGCTAAAATGGCCATAGTCAGACTTAGGTTGTTTTGGCAGGAACTTATTTGACTTTGGTCTTTTTGCTTGGTAACGATTACACAACTCTTCAGAAGGAGGTATGAAAGTGACTTTGTCCACATGTTTTTGGATGCAGTGCTACCTTGAAGAATGTCCGACTTCTCCATATTCTGGAGAATTTGAGGTGAGTTGTTGTATGTAGACGACAAAGAGCAATCCCGTTTCAACAAAACCCAACCACTCTTGATGTAAGATGAGCTTCCAAATGAGAAAATTGGTTTAAACAGATCTTTGTGACTTAGGTTTTTCTGCATGTAATTTCTTTTTCATCATTATTTTCAATTTTATATGGCTACACCTTGATATTAGAGAACCCTAACTGCGAAATATTTCAATGGGTAATACTTCAACTTTAGCTGTTAAATATGATATTGTATTTACTGAAGTTAAACAGTGAAAATGGATTTTAGTGACACGTAACCTTTATTTATCAATGTTAAGATTTTACACTGTAGGTTGGATAGAAAACAATAAAAGAACCATCAAAGCTTTATTTCTCTAAAAAACCTCTTATATTGGAAAACTACATGACAACATTTCTTTTATTTTTTCAGTTCCCAAATGAATAGACTGCCTTCAGAAGTTTTGGTTGAGATTTTCCAGTACCTCTCCCCTTTTGAGATTGTTAGGGACGTTGCCTCTGTCTGCAAATATTGGAAACTGATAGCTCATAGCAAATCCCTATGGTCGAGACAAACCTGGTTGGATCTGCAGTTGTGTGATTGTCGCAAAAAGTTGAACCATCACATTGACCTAACTGTATACCTACCCCTTTGTCTGAAAGTTGAAATACTTCTTTTAAGCACTGTACATCTAACATCATTGCACAGTGTCAGTTTACTGAACAATTTGAGGAAGTTAACTATCTCTGGATGGATCGGATATGATATCAATGATGTATCTAACAGTCTTCGGTTATGTTCAGGAGTAACCCACTTGGCAACCCATGGATTGCAAGATCTCAAAGAAGAGGATCAACTCAAGATTGTGAAGTCCATGCCAAAGCTACGGTGTTTTGAAATATGCAATTCTTTACCAGTTTCTCCATCAACAGCACGTCAAATGTTGGTTCACAGTCCATATTTGGCTTTTCTTGTTGTCAACCCAAATGGTGACATCAATCAATGGTCACAATTGGTTAACGATTATGTTGGAGAAGTTTGCTTTGGACATTGTATCCTACAGTCCTTATCAGAGCCCCCTTTGACACACCGCAGGTGGGTTTACTCCATATCTTACCCAACACGATCCACTCTGGAAACTGAGGAAGGCACAAAATAGATGTAAAAATGGAAAAACTTTCTACTAATGATGTTGTTCGCATGATTTTTTATGATGACAGTGAAAGTGATCCGGATAGTTTCTCAGATATTTCTGACGGCAAAGATCCTGAATATGTGCTGGATACTCAGGACTCATCAGAAGAAGATGAACACCCTAATTGTAAAGAATGTGAAGATAAGGCTCTGTTGGTGGTCGACAGTGATGTTGTTGCTGCCCAAGTTGATGTATCTTCACTTGATGGTTTTGCTGTTACAACAGTGGTTGAAGATTCACAACCATTAGATGGTATTGCTGTTACAACAGTGGTTGAAGATTCACAACCATTAGATGGTACTGCTGTTACAACAATGGTTGAAGATTCACAACCATTAGATGGTACTGCTGTTACAACAATGGTTGAAGATTCACAACCATTATATGGTATTGCTGTTACAACAGTGGTTGAAGATTCACAACCATTAGATGGTATTGCTGTTACAACAGTGGTTGAAGATTCACAACCATTAGATGGTACTGCTGTTACAACAGTGGTTGAAGATTCACAACCATTAGATGGTATTGCTGTTACAACAGTGGTTGAAGATTCACAACCATTAGATGGTATTGCTGTTACAACAGTGGTTGAAGATTCACAACCATTAGATGGTACTGCTGTTACAACAGTGGTTGAAGATTCACAACCATTAGATGGTACTGCTGTTACAATGGTTGAAGATTCACAACCATTAGATGGTACTGCTGTTACAACAGTGGTTGAAGATTCACAACCATTAGATGGTATTGCTGTTACAACAGTGGTTGAAGATTCACAACCATTAGATGGTACTGCTGTAACAACAATGGTTGAAGATTCACAACCATTAGATGGTACTGCTGTTACAACAGTGGTTGAAGATTCACAACCATTAGATGGTACTGCTGTTACAACAGTGGTTGAAGATTCACAACCATTAGATGGTACTGCTGTTACAACAGTGGTTGAAGATTCACAACCATTAGATGGTATTGCTGTTACAACAGTGGTTGAAGATTCACAACCATTAGATGGTACTGCTGTTACAACAGTGGTTGAAGATTCACAACCATTAGATGGTATTGCTGTTACAACAGTGGTTGAAGATTCACAACCATTAGATGGTACTGCTGTTACAACAGTGGTTGAAGATTCACAACCATTAGATGGTATTGCTGTTACAACAGTGGTTGAAGATTCACAACCATTAGATGGTACTGCGGTAAAAGTATTAAAACCTGTCAGTGGTAATGAATGTTACAATCACTAGATGCATTTTAAGTCACATTTTGACAAAGACAGGGGGGCACTTTTGAAGTATTAAAGATCAAACGTAACCTTGGCTTTTTTGGCATGAAACTTTGCTGACTAAGGTCATTTTGCTTTGCAATTTTGATGTGACAAAGGTGATTCTGCTTAGAACTGCACATATGAAATAATCATTTTCTTCATTTTCTGTTACATTTTGGGGAGAATCGGATGGTCAGGAAACTAATTGCCTTTGCTTAAAGCATGGCTAAGGTTTAATAATGAATATTGTAAAAAAAATGCAACAGATTTAAAAACTCGATTTTTTCGTTCTCCTGAAAAGTTTGAAATTGTGACTAAGGTTGTTTTGTTTTGCAACCCTTCATATCATCTTTTCAGATTCTCTTTCGTGTCTTCAGGCTATTAAAAATCTTTATTGCAAACATCCACTTTTATTAGAAATTATTGAATTGTACAATGAACTTGCTACTGGCCAATGCGACATCGTCTTTTGTTGGTTACCCAGCCACGTTGGCATTTCTGGGAACACGATGGCTGATATTGCTGCTAAGGCAGCCCTCAACAAATCTGTGACACCACTTCTTATCCCATACTCTGATTATAAAGCCAGCATTAGAACATACATCCGCGATCTAATGCAAAAGAAGTGGGACACCCAAGTAGGTATTTATAAACTACATGCAATAAAACCCTACATTGGTTACACCTACTTGGGTTGTCAGTCCAGACTTGAAGAGGTCATTATGCGACGATGTCGCATTGGCCATACCAGATATACTCATGAATATTTATTGAAAGGCGAAGATCCTCCGTTTTGTATCCCTTGTGATGAAAGGATCACAGTCAAGCATGTCTTGCTTGACTGCATTGAATATTCCATCACAAGGGATATCTATTTCAAATCCAAAACTCTGAAGGATCTTTTTAATAATGTCAGTTCTCATTTAATTATTGCATTTTTAAAACAATTAGATTTGTTGACTGATTTGTAAATAGCTAAATATTTTATTATTGGTAGTTTAGATTAGCAACTGAGATTGTTAGTGGCTGTATCCTCAAAGGGGGTTGAAGTATTGTAAAATTATTGTCCTCCTGAGAGGGTACATAAGTCCCAAAACATTTAGTCAATCTAAGTGTACCTACTTTTTAATCGTAGAATAAGTGTGTTTTTAATTTATGGCTCTTTCTCTTCTGTCGCCAATGGCTGAAGGGATGGTGTAAATCCAACTAGGGTCCATGCAGGTAGCAAAAGTAATGTAAGTCCCCATGGTTCCTAGTATGGTGATCTACCTTCAGTTGTTGGCGATCTATAGCCCATTTTTATATTGTATTGTCATCGTAAATAAAATAGTTTTACATGTCCATGCTAGTTTTAGACTCCATCTGTGATACTCTAGTTATTTTACAGTCCTTCACTGACTGATTCTTTAGCAACTTTAATTTATTATTTATATAAAACATTTCTCGTCACTATATGGCTGAAATATTGCCGATGTGACGTTAAATATTAACTCACTCACGCACTCACCCAGACAACTTCAGGAATGTTCCTGACCCCATGGAACTATTTTCAGACGTCCTAAATGCCATCGGAGACAAAACTATTCCTAAGTCCTCTGCAAACCCGCACATACGCAGACCATGGTTTGATACAAACTGCAAACAAGCTAGGAAAAATAGGAAGAAGGCGGAAACATATTTCCGACAACATCCTACAGTGCATAACCTGAATGCTATTAAAATGACAAATGCCAGGGCAAAACGTACCTTCAAACAAACTAAACGTCGATCATGGAGGAAATATGTGTCAAAAATCAACTCCCGCACACCCATGTCCAAGGTGTGGAACATGATTCAAAAGATTAAGGGCAAAGGGTCAAAATCAGGAGTTCACCACCTGAAAGATGGTGACTCTCTCCTAACAAATAAATCTGAAATTGCAAACAAACTTGGCGAAACTTTGGCAAACCACTCCGCCTCATCAAATTATAACCCTCAGTTCCAGAAATACCAAACCCAACAAGAAAAGAAATCAGTCAATTTTAACTCTGATAATGGGGAGGATTACAACGAAACGTTTTCCCTCCATGAATTACGTACTGCCCTAGGACAGGCTCACGACACTGCGGCAGGAGCTGATGAAATCCATTATCAGCTTCTGAAACACCTCCCTGACTCAGGCTTGGAAACACTACTAAATATATTTGATGACATCTGGACATCCGGACACTTCCCCCCTTCGTGGCACAATGCCATTATCATCCCTATACCAAAACCCGGCCGCGATCATACTAATCCCTCAAACTACCGTCCTATATCACTAACTAGCTGCGTTTGCAAAACCATGGAGCGCATGGTCAACAATCGATTAATCTGGTACTTGGAGACCAATAATCTCCTCAGTGACCTCCAATGTGGTTTCCGAAAAAACCGAAGTACCATTGACCATCTGGTGCGTCTGGAATCATTCATCAAAAACTCCATTGTCAACAAACAACATACAGTATCTATCTTTTTCGACTTAAAAAAAGCATATGATACAACGTGGAAATATGGTATCCTAATAGATTTACACGAGTTTGGATTGAGGGGTAGACTACCTCAATTCATATCTCAGTTTTTAAACAACAGACAATTTCAAGTTCGGGTGGGTGCCACACTGTCTGACTATTTCCAACAACATCAGGGCTTCCCCCAAGGCTGCATCCTGTCTGTCACACTTTTTAGCATAAAAATTAACAGCCTCACTAACGTTCTGAACAGTTGCGTTGCTGGGTCCCTTTTCGTGGATGACTTCAATATTTCATGTCGTGGTAAGAACATGCACACAATAGAAAGGCAGGTACAACTCTGCCTTAACAAAATCCAAAAATGTGCCAATGAAAATGGTTTTAAGTTTTCAAAATCCAAAACAAATTGTATTCACTTTTGTCGTAAATACAAACCACACAAGGATCCAGACCTAACTTTAGATGGTACTCCTATCAAGGTAGTAGAAGAGGCCAAATTCCTTGGACTCATATTCGACCGCCACCTGACATTCTTACCACACATAAAATATTTGAAAACAAAGTGCTTGAAGGCTCTAGCCTTGCTAAAAGTAGTCTCAAATACAGAGTGGGGAGGGGATCAGACCACCCTCCTTCACTTGTACATGTACTTGGCTCTTGACAAGCCCCTTTCTCCACTGCTAATCCCGTACAGTGATTTCAAACCCAAAATCAAAAGCTATACTCGGGACCTGATGCAAAAAAGGTGGGACACTCAAGTAGGAAGAAACAAACTCCATGAATTGAAGCCAACAATCGGTTATACCTACTTGGGTTGTCAGTCAAGACGTGATGAGGTAATTTTACGACGATGTCGTATTGGCCACAGTCGATTTACACATGACTATCTGCTGAAAACGGATGGGGATGGACCCCCCATGTGTGTCTCTTGCGATGAGGTTTTCACCATCAAGCATATTCTGCTTGAATGCGTGGACTTATCGTCTGCAAGGGACTCACATTATGATGCAACAAACCTAAAAGATCTGTTCTCCCGCGTGAGCGCTAATCTGATAGTGAACTACCTGAGGGAAGTTGATCTGTAGCTCTATCTATGATGGCAGGTGGTACATCGGAAGAGTGCTTGAAGTTGATCATACTGACCATACAGTCAACATATAAACCTGGAGGGTGCTTCTCACTATATATTAGACATGGCTTCTTTTCCCGGAATAACCGCACTTGAGGCTTTTGTTTGCTCTCAGGTTTTACTTTTTGTGAGTAAGACCTATTTCCATGTTTTACTTTTGTAAGTAAGACCTCTTCCCAGGTTTTACTTTTTCCTAATTCTATATTAACATCAACATTCAAATTATATGTGAGGTTTTTTTAAATCAATTGAAAAATATCGTCAAAGATTAACTTAAATGTGCAAATGTTTTCCCTAGCAGGATTGGAACCGTATATTTCAGATTCATAAGGACGCGGACGCTCTACCTCACAGCCACCGGGCCGACAAAGAACGAGGGTTGAATTATGTATTTATAGTTAGGCCTACTGTCATTCAATTGATTTTACTAGCGCTTCAGTTACTGTTATGTAGCTTCCTTACATGATCATCTAATTATCCATCATTGACGGTTTATATGTATAATAAAGCACTCCTCCTCGGTTATGGTTCGGAAAGTAAGCCCTCAACCATCGGGTGGAGAGAAGTAAGACCTCGAGCGCTACGCGCTCTCAGTCTTAATTCTCCCCACCCTCCGTTCTCGGGTCTTACTTTCCCAACCATAACCTCGGAGTCGTGCTTTATCCTACACATAACATTCATGGAAAAAAAAGAAGCAACCCTTTCAATGACCCGACGCAATGATATTGTTTGGTGTAAGAGGGAAGAGATCCTATGTTCAGTACAACCACCTCAAGCAAGTGGAAAAACAGGGCGCATGCTGAAACTTAGCCGAGATGATTTTGGAACCATTGAACGTAACTATCATGAGTACTGGTAGACCGAAATGGCGTTACCAGGAAATAACTAAAAACTGTTGTGCCTATATGTAGTTCTATTATTGTTCTTGTATTTCTACTACCAGGTTAGAACGTTCGTCTGTTATATTTCGCAGGAGATTAATGATTATACATAATATCATAGGCAAGTCAAAAACATGTGCAGTTTTGAAATGTTCGTTACCTGAAGAGATGTGCCTTGTGAAGAAAATGAGAACATCAAGTTTATTCAGCATTTCTTGAGATTGTTAGCGGTTCAGGTTTTGACTAGATCTTCGTTCACGATTCACAGTGTGAAACGGATCCATGTTCTTCAGTAGTTACTAACATGCAATACCTCATTTATGTTGAAATCATTGAAATGTACGTTACCCTCCTACTAAGAGAGACATGTAGCATATGCATGCAACCTATGATGCCTATTTTTGATATTAGTCTCTAATACATATGTACCTTTGATTACAATGCAATTTACACGCTAATGGCAGTATGTTTGATGTTTCATTATATTTGCAATTCTGTAAGTTCCAGAGTGGAATTCCGTCAGTTCCAGAAGGGAACGACTAAAATGCTCTGTGTTTATGCTGGACAAGTGTAACGACACGTTTGGTGATTTAATGTGTTTCATGTTGTTTAATAAAATATTTTAAAATTTTCAATTGTCTTTTGTGTCTTTTGTGTACAATAAGAAGTCTATAACTGACCGGTAACGTACATTTTAACCCTATTTTACCATTCAGTATGTACCAAGTGTCATTGTCCACAGAATAAGAATTGGAATTCTTAACTTTAAATCATTTCGGTTTTTAAACATACACATAATATACTATGAAATAAATCATAAATCATCAAAGTTTGGAAGCCTTTTTTTCGAATATTTTAAATGTCAAATGGACCTCCTTATTGGGTTTCAGTGGTAACTGTACATGTGTCATCGTTTGATAGGACATACTTCAGCAGTTCTTCACCTTCCAAATGCCCATCTTGCATCCCAACCCAGAAATGCAATGTTCTGCCATTCCGGTACTGTGTTGAAGCCATATCCGTGCTGGCCACAACACTGACATTTCTCTCAGCTGACAGACGTGCAAAAGTTTCCCTTATGAGAAGAGATTCCCCAGTGCCAGCCTGTTCTAAAACGACTAGATTGTGTCCTTTTCTTATCAATTTATATGCAAATGTCTGTTCAGCGTTTAAAGTATACATTTTCATGCACATACCATCGGTAAATACCCTGAAAGTTCATCGTGGTGACATTTTCAATCTCGCGATGTGCGTTGTGTTGTGGACCAATGAGAGTGCTCGGTAGCATTCGGTGTGGAGTCCCCGGATGAGTAACATAAACTTCCGTCTAACAGAAATGCGATATCGGTCAATAAGCGATCAAAACGGAGAAATAAGGCCAGATAAAGGGGATTTATAAAGGTGAGACATAGTTTTACAGCAAAAAGGAATACTTACGTTGAGCGATGTTTATCCATGTCAAGCGAGAATTTACCGAAGTATCCAATATGGCGGGTGAATGACCTTATTCCTATAATAGTATAGGGGCATATCCTAAGTATCGAAAGCCTGTGGTTCCGCTGACCTCACCTCATCCGGTGCCACGCCGTCTTGGCTCGTGTCTGCGGTCCGGCTCTCTCTCTCCGCCTTGGTTGCTCGTCTCGACTTTTTGGCTGCTTGGCGTCGTTTTTTCGTTGTTACCTTGTGTCCTGGCATTTAGTTCAACCAGCTAAACGTCTTGTTCCGACCAAGGTATACAACGACGTTTAGCGTCCCAGGTCTATTTTATCAGGACCACTTTCCCAGCGATTTTTAACGGGAAGGTTTTTGACTCCAGAGACATTGAGAAACGAGGTATGATAGCAACTCATTTTCCACGAAGCGTCGGCTATAAGCGCCACTACTCTCGCCGTGTCACCTCACGCGCGAGATCAGTTCGTTGAGGAAGAACTCATTACTCTGCTGCCAGTTCTACCCTTTTCAATATAAGAAACATATTTAAACATAATATCTTTATTGTGCATGTATTTTGTGCAATCCATAATCTGACACAAACCTTGTGTAATGAAAAAAAATATTTATAATCTCTCACAATTTTTTCCCCATTTTTTACAACTTAGGCACTGTAGCATTACAGTAAGCACCGTAGCGGTACAGTAAGAACTGTAGCATGACAGTAAGCACCGTAGCATTACCGTAAGTACCGTAGATGGTACAGTAAGCACTGTAGCATTACAGTACGCACCGTAGCATTACAGTAAGCACTGTAGCATTACAGTAAGTACCGTAGCGTTACAGTAATATTACAGTAAGGACGGGAGGGCACAGAGCTATACAATGAGTGAGTGAGCGAGTGAGTTAAGATTTAAAGTCACATCGGCCATATTTCAGCCATATCGTGACTAAAACTAGTTCTAAATTTATAATACATACATATAATATATAAAACCCTGTCAACGAAGGACAGTAAGACCACTAGATTATCACAGATTGAGTTAAAACTAGCTAGCATACATCTTTAAAAGTAGAAAATTATTTCTAGACAATACAATGTAAAATTGGGCTATAGATCGCCAACAACTTAAGGTAGATCACCATACTAGGGACCAAGGGGACTTACAGTGTCTTTGCTACCTGCATGGACCCTAGTTGGATTTACACCATCCCTTCAGCCGCTGGCGATTGTAGGACAATTTTAGCCGAAATTTAAAGGAACAAAAATACTACGATTAAAATGTGGTAAATTTACATAAAACTTTGAAAGTTTTGGGACTTAAGTACCCTCTCAGGAGGACAATTTTTTTACAGTACTTTAACCCCCTTTGAGGGTACAGCCACTAACAATCTAAGTTACTCATCTAAAGTACCAATAATAAAATACATATCTATTAACAAACTATTCATCAAAATTTATCTAGCAATTCTATTTCTTTTAAAAATTCAATGATTAAATGATAATTAACACTAAAAAGATCCTTCACTGTTTTGACATTAAAATATTTATCCCTTGTGATGGCAAAATCAATACAGTCAAGCAACTGTGATTCTTTCATCACAAGGGATACAAAACGGAGGATCCTCACCTTTTAACAGGTATTCATGAGTATACCTTGTATGGCCAATGCGACATCGTCGCATGATGACCTCTTCAAATCTGGACTGACAACCCAAGTAGGTGTAACCAATAAAGGGATCTATTTCTTGTAATTTATTAATACCTACTTGGGTGTCCCACTTCTTTTGCATCAGATCACGGATGTAAGTTCTAATGCTAGCTTTGCAATCAGAGTATGGAATAAGAAGTGGTGTCACAGATTTGTTGAGTGCTGAATTAGCAGCAAGATCGGCCATTGCTTTCCTAGAAACGGCAACGTGGCTGGGTAACCAACAAAAGACGATGTCGCATTGGCCAGAAGCAAGCTCATTAGATAATTTCTATTAAAAGTGGATGTTTACAAGAAATATTTTTAATAGCCTGAAGACACGAAAGAGAATCGGAAAAGATTATGTACTGTTTATATTTACGGTGTTTATTAATATATTTTAGAGCTGTTAGTATTGCGTTTGCTTCTGCTGTGAAAATTGGACTGTCATTGGGTAATCTGGAAGATATTGTTTTGGACCCAGTGACAGTGGCACAAGCTACTGCGCCACTATCCTTGGACCCATCTGTAAATAAGGATTTATATGTATTATATTTACTTTTTAATTGATTATATTCTTGTTTATATTGTAATTCGTTAGTTTCAGATTTTTTAAATGTAGTGAGTGTTAGGTCGTCTTGTGGCCTCACCAATTGCCAAGGAGGAGAAGAAAGAAGACGCGAAGGAGCTATATTTTCCAGCTCAATGCCGGCAGCAGTAATGAATGGCTTAATCCTGAGCCCAAGATGCGGAACAAGAGAAGATTTATTGTTGTACAAATCCTCATAAAGAGGTTTAAAGATACAGTGGAATGCAGGATTAGACTCGTTAGAATATAGTTTGGTAATATATTGTAATGATAATTTTAAACGGCGTTGTGCAAGAGAAGGCTCATCGGCTTCGACGTAGAGACTATCAACAGGAGATGTTCTGAATGATCAAAGACAAAGTCTCAGACCTTGGTGGTGGACAGAATCTAATAGTTTTAAGTTGCTTTTGCAGGCTCCACCATATACGATGGAGCCATAATCAAGCTTCGAGCGGACCAATCATCTATACAGGTGTAGGAGGATAGTTTGGTCCCCTCCCCACTTTGAATAAGAAACGACTTTCAATAAATCGAGGGCCTTCAGGCATTTAGTTTTTAGGGATTTGATATGCGGAAGAAAGGTTAAATGGGAGTCAAAAATCAGACCTAAGAACTTGGCCTCCTTTACAACCTTGATGGGAGTGCCATTTAAAAACAGTTCTGGGTCTTTATGTGGTTTATATTTACGGCAGAAATGAATACAATTAGTTTTGGATTTAGAAAATTTAAAGCCGTTTTCAAGACACCATTTATTTATCTTGTTTAAACACAACTGCAGTTGCCGTTCAATAGTATGCATATTTTTACCGCGACAAGAAATGTTAAAATCATCCACAAAAAGTGATCCATCGATTGAATCATTTAAAACCTTGGATAAACTGTTGATCTTGATACTAAACAAGGTAACAGACAAAATACTGCCTTGTGGAACACCCTGATCCTGATTGTAATGATCAGACAGGGTAGAACCCACTCGGACTTGAAATTGCCTGTCTGTTAAAAACTGTGATATAAAAAGAGGTAAACGACCCCTTAAACCAAAATCATGTAAATCCTTTAAAATGCCATGCTTCCAGGTGGTATCGTATGCTTTCTCGAGATCAAAGAATATTGATACTGCATGTTGTTTATTTACTATTGCATTTTTAACAAAGGATTCCAAACGTACCAAATGATCAATGGTACTACGATTTTTCCTGAAACCACATTGAATATTTGTTATAAGGTTATTGGTTTCAAGATACCATGTTCATCTATTATTCACTATTCGTTCCATGGTTTTATTGACGCAACTCGTTAAAGAGATTGGTCTGTAATTAGACGGATCTGTATGATCCCGGCCAGGCTTTGGAATAGGGACAACAATGGCATTACGCCACGAAGTTGGGAAATTCCCTGTAGTCCATATCATATCAAATATATTTAGCAGCGTTTCCAAATATGACTCGGGCAAATGCTTTAGGAGCTGATAGTGGATATCATCAGCCCCTGTTGCTGTATTACGAGCTTGCTCAAGGGCAGTATGGAGCTCATGTAACGAAAATAATTCGTTATAGTCTTCACCATTGTCTGAGTTAAAATTTAATCTTTTCTTCTCCTGTTGTTTCTGAAACTTTTGAAACTCAGGGACATAATTTGATGAAGATGAATGCTTGGCGAGAGTTTCACCAAGTTTGTTAGCAATGTAAGTTTTATTAGTTAATAAATTTTAACCATCCTTCAGATGGTGAACAGTAGATTTAGCACCTTTGCACTTTATTCTTTGAATCATGTTCCACACCTTTGACATAGGCGTGCGTGAATTTATTTTAGTTACATAATTTCGCGAAGACTGACGCTTATTTTGTTTAAAAGCACGTCTTGCCTTGGCATTTCAAATTTTAATTTTGTTTAGATTATGAACAGTAGGATGTCGGCGAAAATACTTTTCCGCTTTCTTCCTACACTTTCTGGCCTGTTTACATTCATTTTTGAACCATGGCTTACGGAAGTGTTGAATTGCAGAGGACTTGGTTATAGTTTGGTCAGCAATGTTGTTCAGTAGATCTGAAAATAACTGTATAGGATCTTCGCTGTTCGCAAAATGTCATGTTGTAAGTGATCGGTACATAGTGTCTTATATAATGACCAGTCAGCCCTGGCGAAGTTCCGTCGTGATATGTGTGGATCATCACCAGGGTTGATTGTTTTGAGAATGGTGGGGAAGTGATCACTCCCACACAGGTCATCATGAACCATCCATTCAAATTCATTATATAAGTTTGTGAGTGACAGATCCAGGGAAGAATATGTTCCCATAGCTGGATGTAGATAAGTGGCTGAACCATCATTGAGAATACATAGATTATTATCATAAATGAATTCCTCAAGGATTTTACCTTTAGTATTAGTATGGTCACTTCCCCAAAGCGGGTTGTGGCCGTTCAGATCGCCCATGATGAGGCATGGCTTCGGAAGCTGGTCATATAGGTGTTTAAGATCCGACTGTCTAATATCAGAAGAGGGATGAATGTATAAACTGCACAGAGTCAATGCAATATGCAGGGTGATGCGAACAGCAAGTTAGAAGATTTGTACTAAGATGGACAGGGCTGTGTATTATCCCTTGCCGTACCAACATGGAAGCACCTCCAGTTGCTTTGTCTCCTGGAGGAGAAAAAGAGTGATAATCACTATACCGTCTCAGAATAAAGTTATCTATATGTTTTAGATATGTCTCTTGGAGACATATAGCTGACGGTTGAAAAATCCTGTGTTACTAATGGAATCTCGTTGAAATTATATTTGAGTCCTGCAATTCCATTGAATTAAAGTGGACAATTGAGTCATGGTGCCCCAATTGGTGATCTTCCGCGTGAATGTGAGGAAGTGGAGTTCCTCCGTGTGTCCTGAGAGGACGGTGACACCTCCATATCTAGAGGTTCAAAGGGGTTCTCAAAAGGAACCTCTGAAGGTATTGGGACTGTAGGTAATTGTTTCCTGTTGAATTTTGTTCCCTTTCTTTTTGGGCAAATGACCAGTGTTAGACTGTTTAGCTGACGCTTGTGATGTCTCTGGCTGAGTCTTAGTCTGAGAGTCTGATGAAGACTGAGAGCTAGATAAAGTCTGACATCCAGATAATTCCTGAGAGGCAGATGGAGATTGACTGGCTCGGGATGTCGATGGTAAGACTGAAGCAGAATTCATGGGCTTCTCTGACTTGACCCATGTCAGATCTGTTTGACAGTATCATAATAGTTCGCTTCATGTGTTGATATAGAACAATCCAGTCCCTGAATACAAAAGGAAACGGGCGAATGCCAGGAAAAGAATGGGGAGATTAAGGCAAAGGGTATGTTTTTTAACTTTAAGACACTGTCTACGTATATTTATGTTGTGCTAATAACTAAGTTTGTGTTCGTATTCGTTCATGCCCTATAAAGTTTACATTTTAAAAGCTTTCCTAGAGAATACATATTTTTCTATATGAAATAAATACAATATATTCAAATTCTTTATCATTGTTGTTTTACTTGCCTTACTTTACATTAAGGTGCGGAATTTTTGTAAAATTCAAGGGATGCCACAAATGGCCCTAGTGCACCTCACAACCGAGGGAACATTGAAGGTTGTTGGTATGCTTTTTTTACATTTCATCTGAAATCATATCCAGATTGTTAATGTCGAATAGCCTGACATGCCGTCTTGGGTGTACACAAATAGAGCTCTCGTCAATGCTGAACTTCTTAATTACTGATATAGTATTTAAAAACAAAGTATATGTGCTAATATAAAAAACGTTTCGCTCAATTGAAATAACATTTCGTTCCCATATTGTAATATATATTATATATAAGTAAGTGGACTATCTATTGAAAAAACTCGTGTCTCATCGCTTTACCATAAAATACAATCACTTAAAGCTTTTTAATGCCTTTTAACTTAATTATATTAAAACAGGACACCAAGATATGGTTGAGGCTGTTGGCCGCAGCAACCTGGTTAACATACTGAATATTGCGCCGGTAGCGCCCGCTACCACTCAGGAAGGTACGTGCTCTCACTCCTCATACTTTACTTACAGTAAGAGCATAACATATATCATGTTAAATACCACCTTATTTAATTTGAAATATTTTTAGAGGAAAAAGTCGACCTTCGACGCATTTCCGTGGCGGTGGACTACGCCGACGTCCGGGACGTCCACCTATTAAGACGAGCGGTCACTCAGGTCACAATTGACAAAGGTAACGTCTGTGCGTTTTGGGTGCGTGCGTGCATGCTTGTGTATCGTCACACACAAGAAAGAATTATTCAATATTATATATACCATATTATTAGAATTACCTGCAATGTAACATATATGATATAATCTATCCTGTTGTTCCCAGGTGCCAAGGGATCCCGATGTATTTGGGGAAACGAAGGCCTTCGGCCTTTTTGGTGGCCTGAGGGTGTGCCGTTTGTGGCGCCCTCAGCAACACACACGGACGATGGTATGCTTTTCACACAAATCTCCTTATCTCAAACTTTTACTCAGGAATGGAAATTATGTAAAGTCCACTTCTTTCCCAGAATGAAAATCGATGTTAATTAAGGTCATGTACTAATAATCTCAAGTACATGACCTTTTAATGGATAACAACTTCTGCATAACAGTCACCTAATCACGTACCCAGAAGTAGCACTGGTACGTCCTTACCAGCAATAGACAGTTGTCTCCATGTCCTTCCAACGCATACCACATGCCTCGCAAAGAATCAATAAGTACTTTTTTCCAACTGTATCCTTAAGAATTCATATGGAAATAAATATAGCAATGAGCAATGATATATTTAGTTAATGTTCTTCTCAACACGGTCCTCGCTGTAGTCCACACACAGTATATAGTGCTACTGAGAAACATGTTATTGCTTTCATGTGGATGCTTCGTGTAGAAGTCGTCAATAAGGGGCATTAACACGATTGTTGAAGAAGGGGGGTTCAATGCAACCTGTATCATATGTATTATTTATTCAAAAAATAATAAAAGTGTATTTGTAATTATATTGTGTCATTCTAAAAGTTTTTTTCAGTGATTAAGTTGTAAATAATATTCATGCTCACGCATATTGGTTACACTTTACAATTATAGAAACAAATAAGGTGTTAATAATCACAATAATCTTCGATCTCAGCTGGCACTAAACATCGGCTGCAGACGGCAGACAACCTGAGACATATCATGTGCAGCTGGAAACGCCACGTGATATCGGTAATATACATGATATATTATATTCTTTTTCTGAAAACGATAAATTAAAGTATATTTTAAATTATCTCTCTAGCCGAGTTATAGTTCAGGAGGCTGTCTTAAGGGTTCTCCCTCACGGGCCTTGTTTTGAGTAACTTTCATTGTTGACAAATTACGAACGGAAATGGATTCTATTTATTCCTTTTTCAGAAACTTAATTCTAGCGGTTATGTCAATTCGGCCGATAGCCATGAAGTGGTATTATCCCTGTATTTGCGTTGTTTGTTGAAGTTTCTATTTAATTGTTCCTTTTCCTTTCAGTTTTCACAATACTAACCAACATATAGAGCACTGTCTTGATATAGACATGACTCACCTACACCATCATTCCAGCGTGCAATGTACACAATACTCCATTAACTGTAGGTAACTTTTACATTTTGCCGGTAATCCGCCCAATATCAATCTGGCAATTTTGCTAATTTCCAAAGTTCTTACCCCAAACTCTCGATCAGATTTCTACAGTTCTTAATTGTTCTTAATTGAGCAAAACATATTAGGTTTTTTTTAGTTTATATACTTTCAATGTACAGCAAACATTATGCTTGTACATAATCATTTTTGTATGTTTTGTTACGTAAGAAAACAATGCAAACAATGACATTAAAATATATTATGGAATATTAGGGTTATAGTTCGTGTCTTTCATTGGTGTTCTCACCATGCGCAGCTAACAAGAGCATCTGTACTTCAATAGACTGACTGACTGAGTTTAGTTTTACGCCGCTTTTAGCAATATTCCAG
This sequence comes from Haliotis rubra, assembly GCF_003918875.1. Lineage (NCBI taxonomy): Eukaryota > Metazoa > Mollusca > Gastropoda > Lepetellida > Haliotidae > Haliotis > Haliotis rubra. The sequence continues at coordinate 1,392,059 of NW_025764904.1, read as the reverse complement.
CAATATCACGGCGGGGGACACCAGAAATGGGCTTAACACATTGTGCCCATGTGGGGAATCGAACCCGGGTCTTCGCCGTGACTAGTCAACGCTTTAACCACTAGGCTACCCCACCGCCCACTTCAATAGAACATGTCATATCATATATTGAATAGCTGGTATCTACTCATCAGAGTTGCCAATTTCTACAATTATGTTTCTTATTTTATAGTTTATACACTAACTTCGTTATGTAATGAATCAATAATTTTTGAATGATATAAAGTTAATTGTAATAAGTTCAACATTTAATTGAAGCGTTATGTTTACGCCTAAGTGCATTTCGGCACACATATTCAAAGTAAATTATCCTCACATTACATATTTTTTTGTCTTATAGCTTTGTGTCTAATGGCTATATTTATATTTTAGCTTGAACAGATAATCAACAAGAACCTAGTAAGTAAAATCATTCATAACAACAAAGCATTAAAACATATATCCATTTTGCGTCAGAAAGGTAACAGGTCAATAAAACAATCTGCCATGTAATAAACACCACATACATCCATGTTGCATCTGGAATTCTGCTGATTTCTTTGTATTTGTACCACATATTAAATGCCTGCTTCAATTACAATGCAACTAATACACACACAGGATCAATGCCATGTGGCCTTCACAAATCTCATTTACCCGTTTACTTGTTGATGAACTTTGTTACAGGATGAACTTACCTAAACGTTTATGATAAATACACAGTACCAATGGAAAGTGGCGTGTAGAACGTCCGTTTTCTGTAAGCGAGGCACTGTTTGCCCTAATACCTAAACAGTGAGATGTTTACTGATAAATACACAGTACCAAGTGGCGCTTACAGCTGTAGAGTGCCCGTTTTCTGACTTATAAGCGCGTTTTCTGACTTAAGCGCCACACAGGTACACTGTTTGCCAAAACACAGGTAACACTACACTGTTTGCCCAAAGTAAGATGGTTCTAATAAAACGCACTTTGGTGCTTACAGCTGTAGTGTGCCAAAAGTGAGAGTGAGATGTTTCTGATAAATACACTTCATCAATCACATGTGGCGCTTGCAGCTGTAGAGTGCCCGTTTTCTGACTTATAAGCGCCACACAGGTACCCTGTTTGCCAAAAGTGAGATGGTTCTAATAAATAAATAATAATAATAATATGGTAATGTTTGCGCCTAGAATCCAACACGATGCTGCTCTCTGGCGTTACATTATTACCCTGACGGAATTGTACTTTCAAAGCTGCTACTAAGCGCTTCGCGCGACCGTATAGGTCCGTACATCCGCTTCTCAGGTACCCATGTTAAACAGCTGGGTGGACTGAGTGCAATGTGGACGAAGTGCCTTGCCCAGGGACACAACACAGTATGAGACCCAGGTCTCAAATTCTGGTGTCTCCACCGGGATTCGAACCCCGGCCTGTGGCGTGCGAGGCCAGCATGCTAACCACTACACCACTGTGCTCCACTTCACATGTGGCGCTTACAGCTGTAGAGTGCCCGTTTTCTGACTTATAAGCGCCACACAGGTACCCTGTTTGCCAAAAGTGAGATGGTTCTGATAAATACACTTCATCAATCACATGTGGTGCTTACAACTGTAGAGTGCCCGTTTTCTGACTTATAAGCGCCACACAGGTACCCTGTTTGCCAAAAGTGAGATGGTTCTGATAAATACACTTCATCAATCACATGTGGCGCTTACAGCTGTAGAGTGCCCGTTTTCTGACTTATAAGCGCCACACAGGTACCCTGTTTGCCAAAAGTGAGATGGTTCTGATAAATACACTTCATCAATCACATGTGGCGCTTACAGCTGTAGAGTGCCCGTTTTCTGACTTATAAGCGCCACACAGGTACCCTGTTTGCCAAAAGTGAGATGGTTCTGATAAATACACTTCATCAATCACACGTGGCGCTTACAGCTGTAGAGTGCCCGTTTTCTAACTTAAGCGCCATAAACGTATACAGTTGGTAACAGGCGCCCAGAGTAAATATACAAGATCAGTGACCTGTAGCAAGTCCTTCTTGAACTAGTTTCAACTCGTGTCGTATATGAAACTTAACGAATTCCATCTAACATGCTGCCAGGAACCTCTCAATGACACACCGTTGTTTTCCCACTTGTAGCCACCAGCCGAAAATATAAGCCAGCAATCCCAAGAGAAATGCTGCGGCTTGGAGAGCGCCATGAGAAAGGTAGATTTAGACAGGAACATTTGCTTAAACCTACCCCGTCATTATCCTCCAACCTACTCACATAGAAGGGATGCGTCCCAAAAGGTTTAGACACTTTGTAAATGGCATGTGGCGCTTACAACTGTAGAGTGCCCGTTTTCTGACTTATAAGCGCCACACAGGTACCTTGTTTGCCAAAAGTGAGATGGTTCTGATAAATACACTTCATCAATCACATGTGGCGCTTACAACTGCAGAGTGCCCGTTTTCTGACTTATAAGCGCCACACAGGTACACTGTTTGCCAAAAGTGAGGTGGTTCTAACAGAGAACAAAATTCGAGTAAACGCGTTTTAAGAGTCATATTTTTGAAACCTTAGAGCCATATGAAATAGTCTAGAGTTTAAACAATCATTTGTATTTTATTCGCCTACAGAATGATCCCAGTGGTGCCATCTCTGCAATAGTGGATGGACTCTATTGTATGAAACATTTGGAGGACATCGAAGCGGGAGGCATCTTTAAATTCCGATTTGCGCCAAACTGTGTGCCCAACACGAGAAGGTATGGTGATAGTAAAGCGAGTTGGTATTCGTATATACTCTAGCATTGTTTCAGCTGAATATAACGGTTATTTTTTACATAATTAGGTCTGTGCGCAGCATACGGCCTACAATGACATCCAATCATGCAACATGGTCACACGTGTGAACTGATCTGTATCCACTCTCTAAGGCCATGGTTGCGCCGTAAAGTCGAACATTATCACTATAACTATACTGTTTAGACATTTCTTAGTATTAGGACTAAAATGAATCAAGTCACTATATTTTCCTACAGGCAATTTGTCGAGGTACCCTCTTCAAAGGTAGCATGTGGGGAGGGGAGCTCACTTTGGGAAGTATTCGGAGGATTCCCCGATGTTCTTGTGCTGGCCACTTTCGCTCATGGCTTTGTGCACAAGGAGCATTACGCTCAACAGGTGAGTATTTACCAAAAGCCAAAAGTCCTTTGTAAATGAGACATTCTAAATATCAACAGCTCACTTTTTGCGTAATATTGATACCATTCGCCGCTCTGTAATTCGTGCTTTTTATGTCGTTAGTTGAACTTATTCACGAAGGAATAAGCACAAGATGTAAATTTTGCCTAAGCACATGTTTTTGGCCGAAATATTTGTACACACATTGACGTACATGTCCAATATATTATCAGCTCATCAAGTTGGGCGAAACAGCCGAATCTTTAGGCGAGCGTTTCGGCATCCGTGCCTCCACTGAACAGTCAGTGGAGGATGTGGTAGCAGCAGCAACGGAAAGGATCCTAGCTGGTCCCAGCATGCCCAGTGAGTATTTAAACAATTATGTTTAGTTTTCCATTATGTTGATGACATCTGTGTATATATTTTCTAGGACTCACTGGTACCTACTTGCAGTGGCACCAGAGAATGCATGGGTTACTACAAGTAGTACCAATGCCATCTGTGTATATATTTTCTAGGACTCACTGGTACCTACTTGCAGTGGCACCAGAGAATGCATGGGTTACTACAAGTAGTACCAATGCCATCTGTGTATATATTTTCTAGGACTCACTGGTACCTACTTGCAGTGGCACCAGAGAATGCATGGGTTACTACAAGTAGTACCAATGTTGATAACTAATGCATATACATTAAACTTTATATTGATGTTCAATTAATCTTTTCAATAAATATCCCATGTTGTTGTTATATATGAATGATTTACTGAAGTTGACTCAATTTCATAAGCGTATTATTATAAAATATTAGGAGCTATTCGTAACTTTGTTTCCTTTCTTCTGTGTATCTGTAATGAACAATGGTTAGGGTGACTTTGCAGTGTACGGACCTATCTGAAAGCGTTCCACGTTTTATGAACTTTCCCCCGTCTTGGTGTTCGATTACTTCTAAGCGGGGCGTTATAAAGCTTAAACAACCACTCACTGAACTAACTTCTGCAATCCAGACATCGGAACCATTATGCTCATTGCTGGGGCACTAAAGAGGGAGGTGGTCGTGCACATGGAGGATAGAACAATTTCAGCACCACCGTGCACATGTTTGGAATACTTTGAAGGCGAGGAGGTGCATGTGTACGTGGACAGAGGCGGAAGGGCCTACTATCTGACGACAAAAACTGGTGATGGTATAGAAACAAAACTGTAGTCTTGGAAATTTAAATACTTGCAATGTTTGTTTGCTTGATATTTAATGCCGCACTGAGCAATATGTCAGTTTTAAGATGGTGGTATGTAAATAATCGAGTCTGGACCAGACAATCATCACTGTTTATGCTACTCGCCTATTAGAATTATGTATTCATAATTGTGTTGCATGAAGATCCTTTCAGCAGATAACGTTGTTGAAATTGAAAGGGTTTTGTAACTTTTAGTTAAGGTATATGCAGCGATATATGAAACAAGAGATTCCAGCTGTAGTCACCTGTATACCTTACTCACTGTACAATGGCGTCTCTTGTTGCAGAAAAGACCCACATCATGAAGGAGGCGAACAGGTATGTACTAGGTAGTTATTAACATGTCAATCAAGAGTCATAATGACTAGATGTAACTAAACATACAAAAGTAAAGAGAAATTTTCATGATTAGTTTATTCCGTGACCAGTTTATAACCAGCATGATAACCTGTACTTTATTCCTGCTGCAGATTTGAAACAGAAGATCCTGACAGAAGGTGGGCAAATTTCGAAAACACATAAACTGCCACTGCATCCGGCCTGACCTAATTCATATAATGCTTAACAGACAAATATAACATTTTAGAAGAATGAAAGAACTTACATCTCAAAGTCTTTGATAATTGTTCCAAAGTTTTTTATCCTGCTTTTGTCGAGACGATTCCGGCCATAAAGAAAATCCTCTAAATAAATGTTAAAGAGAAAACTTGACCCAAGGAGGAAGGCTTCAGGGACAATAAATATATGCAACTATCTTTTTCAGAGTCATACTTTATAAAAGGCTTTTCGTAACAGCAACAGAACTCAGAGCTGTTATGGCTAATGAATGGCTTGACGACCATGTCGTCGACACCTGTCTTTGGTAACTATCTGCTTTGTTAAAAGAGAAAAGAGAAAATATGTTTGTAGAACAACTTATACTGCATTTTTAAAGTTTCACTTTTTTAGTTTGACTAATTACTGCCCAAAGAATCAACTTTCCTAAATCGTAGTTTACAAACTTTTATCCATTGACAATGAATAACAAATTTATAGGCCACATAACAATCAATTATTACATTCACTTTTCAAAATAAGGTAACTTGTTTTAGGACGGGAAAACACGTTTCTGATATAGACAATTATCCTAATTAAAGTACTACGTAATTTCAATCATGTTTTCGTTTTTATAATATTATATGCTTGCTGTATCAAATTATAAATATTATATTATTTTTCGGAAAGTGTGTAGATTTTCATTTCATACAAAATTAACTGGCAAAAATACAGGGTGGTGCTCACTTTATGCACGGATGTATATCCTTAATATTCCAACAGTTTCAACAACAATTTAGAAAGCAATCACATTTAAAATATTTGATGAAATGTATTAATATTTCATTCTCGAAAAAGTCTTCAAAAAAGATGCTGGTGTTCAAATGTAAATTATCATATCAATAACAATTATAATTTCTAGGTTCCTAAACAGACAAATGTGCGAGACTGTGGCGTGTTCACAGTCATGTATGCTGTTGGTCTACTGAAGGTACACCATCATGTCTGATATTAGTAAACAGCAATTTGCCTGAAATAAATCAGTGAGATGAGTGGGGGAACAAATCAGTAGTCAAAATAATTCAGTTATTTTTTAAGTCAGCAAAGGACATGTTACGGTAATCTATTTTGATTAAAATTTGACTTTTATTACGTTTACGAATTTTTTTGTTTAATTTCATTTGTTAAATGCAGAGTACACCCTCATCCAACACAAAACATTTTCTTGTACAAATTTACAAAGTACTAATGAAACTGTTTTGTGCCTTTTAAGGAAAGCAATTTGAGCCAGATACAGTGGTCAACACTCGTGTCATCTGACATAGAAGACACTGGGAGAAAGATAATACATGACACACTAATGAAATGGTGCTGTTGAATACGAACGTGAGTATGCCAGAAAAGGAAAACAATTTATACATATATAACATTATGTTTCTTTGAAAAAACATCTCTATTCATAGTGAATCAATATTAACCCTAAATGTGTTGCTGTTGCTATACTTGGTAACCTGATGTTTTTTTTATATCTGTGATGTTTTACAGACAAAATACATTCAACATGAGCAAACTGAAACAATTGTCAACATGAGTAGAATACATAAAACTGAATAACCACCAGCATATACATATGTAAATTTCAGTGGAGAAAATCTATGTATGTGCAGCTCAATTCAATTTGCATATTTATAATGCAAGAAACAAAAAGTAGGGGACCAATACTGGAACACTCCTCCCACGCCTGCTTACTATTTCAATTCTTGTTAGAGAATGAGGTGACAAAGCTTAAAGAACATCTTCCTCTACCGCACTGTGTTTTCCTTCAAAGTCATCCGGTTTCATCTTTGAGATTTCTACCTGTCGCCTTCCATTAATGTTCAGCAAGCCGAGTACACGCGAATATTAGCGAGACCTCGCTTCCGAACACCCGCGCTGAAACGAGTTCACGCGTGTACGCGCGATTTGCCTCAGGAGGTAGTGCGCCAAACAATCCAAGATGGCGTCCAGCATTGCGAAGCTTGTACCGCTGCAAATGACTAATGCCGATAAAACCGTTGTATTTACGGTTCACGTTCACCCTGATGTACAGGAGAAATGTGTGCAAGGTAAGCTTAAGGTAAGGAAGCGTTTTAATTGAATACGTGCACATTTTGTAGTATTGGGCTTCATTGGACTAAATCGATTATCTGTACAGTCATGGGACATAGGTATTCGTCAGCCGGCAAAATTCTCATAGACTTGCATTGTTATTTTAGTGTAGCTGTAATAATTTTGCAGGTTGTTAGGAAATCATCTTGGTCACAGATACATAATTTCCATGTAATGTTCCTTTAAGTATTTTCCGCATTGTAGTTACATGAGCAACATACATATACAACATTGTGCATTCTATCCCCATAGACCGCCATGTTAAACATTCTCATAACCATGACATGGCATCAATCAAAGTGCAGTCATTCTTGAAATACTGAATGGAAAAATAAAACGGAAATTGTGTCTTTGGAGCTGAGATGATTCATGACACATGTGCAAAATATGAACAAGATCAAACGACAAATAAATTCAAGGTAACTTTTCTAGCTTCACAAAATTAACATGTAAGTCTATGGAAATTATGCACAGTGACGAATACTCATGTCCAATGACTGCATATTGTTGCAATATTGGCGGGAGTATCTGAACGAGTGAACAAATATTTTCCTGTTTCTTGTCCACACTTGTTTATTTGTGTAAATGTATTTGTATAAATGTATTTGTTTAACGTCTTTCACACATACAACGCATAGAGCCATGGTTGATGCTGAATGATTATTTTTTTTCACCTTTTTGAGGTTTCTATACCATAAGTGTTACCTAATATATTTTATTTATTTCACAAAATGCAAATACTTTTCGTTTACATTAAAGTCATAATGTCGATTTTCTTCATCAGTTATTTTGAAGTTCCCCCATTTTACTAACGTCTATGAACCCACCGCTCAATCCGCCTACGAATCCACCGGATTTCCACGTCTACGAACCAGTCTAGTCTACGAATTCACCTACAGCCATCTGAACTAGACAGTACATTTTTAGATTCCACTTGTTTCATGAGCCAAACTTTTCATAAATCTTTGGGGCATATTAGTTACTTTCCAGTGTTTTATTTGTGAGTTTTGTTGAGTCGTAAATGATTTTGTATATGTTTTTATCTGCAGACACACAGTTGGCAACTGAGATGTTTATACGAATGGAGGAGAAGTACAAAGTGGACTCTTCAGGCCACAGAAATCTTAGTAAGTGAGAGAGTACACCACAGTACATAACATCTTAATGTATCAGTTACATGGAAACCTGAGTCTGGATTCACTAAACTTCTAAGAATTTTCTTAGTTTTTTATACTTAAGTTTCCTAAGAATTCTTAGCTGAGAATTTATCTTAAGTATCAATCCACCATGCGACTAAGCAGAAATCTTAGCTGAGAATTTTAAAAATTCTAAGTGAGAAACGCATGGCAAAGCACAAACACCGCTCTGGTTCAGCATGCGCGAGTCATGAGTGGAACCGGGCCATTTCGCAACAACATCAATGATATGTCAACTGTGGTCAAAGACAACCTGAGTATTGATGCTGTGGTACTGCTTCCTGTTCACATAAATAGGTTCGTGCTGAGATGGTGCCATCTATAACCCCAACCACTCCGGAAAAATTAGCGATGCCATAGAAACCAAGTTGGTTTCGTCGGATTTCAGTCGGACTGGTTGGAAATGAAACGAACTGGCGAACAATGGCAGGGGCAGACAGTGCAGTTATTGTTTGGTTAATGGCCCTACTCACTGAAGACCGTGAAACACCAATGTTGTCCGCATTACATAGCTGCATTTTGCCTGTGGCAAAGTAACGCAGCATGATTAGAACTTTGTCAGTAGCTGATAAAGGATTACTTCTTCGAGTCACAGGTGAAATTTCATTTGAAATGAGACTTCATAAAAATTGTATACCACTTTTGGATAATCTAAATATTCGTGTCAACTCGGTTTCTGTTGTTTTTTTCTAAAATGTTGGTTCTGTCGATGAATGCATTGGCGGCCATCTTTGTTTACTTTAAGAAAATTCTTAGTGCTTAAGTAACCTATGGAGGATTCTTAAGTTAAGACAAAATCTGAAGCACTAAGAGGTTTGATGAATATTGCTTAAGCAAAAATCTTAGTTTTAGATACGTTGCTATGGAAACTAAGAATTAGTAGACTTAAGAATTCTTATGGCTTAAGAATATTTACTTAAAATTAATATGGGCAGTCTTTTCAATTAAAATATTTAAGAAATGAGTAATTATATATGTATCTTTCACAGGAATGTTTTAACTGTTCACTTTTGAATATGTTTCTTTACTAATAAACATGTGTTTTTTTCATCTAGGAGCCACTGGTAATATTATCTTTTCTGTTTCCAGCATGTTCACAATAGCTACAGCAAATCCCTTTGCAAAGAATTAATCTTGCTTTAATCTTGCTTAATCATGTCTGTATTACATGCTGTTGTGGGTAGTAGTATTAGTTTCTTAATTATCCCCCTAGGGGGATATAGTCAACGCCCTGTCCGTCTGTCCGTAATGATTTTCTGAAGACTCTTGTTGCTTTTACTATCCTATGTTTCCTATCATTGTCTTATGTGTTCCCCTTAGCACAGTCCTCTTAATACATTTGTCACAATTCATCACCTTCTTATCATGTTTAATGAATTGCACACGCTTATGGCTTATCCATTGGATGGCTTACTGGTACAATAATGTGAGGTGCACATTCTTGAAGTCTTTCTACTGGTGTGGTTTTCTTTGCCTCTTAATATTTACTATCTTCTCTACTCATCTTTTATAAAGTATACACATGTATGTATAAACCTATGTATATAGTGTTTGGATACAGCTATTTTCAATATATATATATAATAAAGTAATTAGTCACTTTCATTTTAATGTAATGAATGAAGTAATGTATCTCATAATGGTACTTGTCAAACTTGCTGTAATAGTTATAGATTTGACTGTACATGCTGTATGACATATTAAAAATTTTTACTTTTTGTTAGGTGCAGGTTTGGGAGGAAAGTTATTACCGGTAATCCTTATTTCCTTTTACTTTCAGTTTTAAAGGTAAAGGTATTTTTGTGAGATAACAAAAAGTGGCGATTTTACATGAGTAACAATTTAAATATGTTCATTGACTTATTGCTGGAAAAATTATTCTTATTGTAAATGTTCCATAATATTTGCCTTATTTTCATTATCCCATTTTCAAATATTATAGTCATTATATTTGAAGAATAAATATTGTATAGAGCTTTTATTTTTTCATTAAAGGTGTTGCTGAATCCTTTGAATTAGCTTCGGAATTTGGATTGTTGAATACTGTCTCCGCTGCTTGTAAAAACAGTGGGGTCAGTATCAGCATGAATATAACAAGACCGACTCACTTTGATGATGTGTCTGCATCTGCATATGTGAAAGATGTGCCGGATGAAATGTTATGTCGCCTTGGGCGGTTAGCACCAAAAGATCTCACGGCACAAGAAAGAGTTAGGTTCCTGGAACAATTGGTAGCATCAGTACCAGATGGTAAGCATTAAATATTACATTTATATGATTGAATAAACAAGGTAACTGTCAATCCCAACAATTGTTTTCATTCTGAGTTACCTTTGAGTATCATTTTAATTTGGATGTGGCAAAAACTATAATACCACTAAAGATTGCTTTCATTATTTGCATCTGCTCAAAACCTTTAGAAGCCCTGTATTATATATATGGTCACACTCTTGAATTTGACCCAGTTTATGTATTGCAGATCATAATAGTGAATTCAGTGTTGAACCCAAAGCCAGTACAAGTAGCGCTGGTGCCAGTGACAGAAATAGATGTGACACACTGGGAGATGACATGGAGCTGGACACACAAGATGACATAGGCACGTACCAAGCATTTTCTTCTGTTAAAAATATTTATTCATAGTCTTCTTTCATTTTATTCATTTGGGAGTAAATTTTGATTAAAGGAACTAATTCAGAGCAGTTTGCATAAAGCCTAAATGTTAAAAAGCATTTTCCTTTGTGAACTGTTCAACCTAAAATTGTAAGTTCATATGTGTATTATACTTGGGAATCTTAAGTCTGAATGCCTAGCTGTAACAGAATATTATAGAACTAATTTCGTTACAGATTCAGTATTTTCAATGACCACTCACTCCAGTTGGTCAAGCCAGAGTCATCAGTCACAAGGTAATTTAATGCAAATGTTTACTTAATAAATGGTTTATAGAGCTAAATATTAGGTAAAGTTCCGGTAATTCTCACTGAGTCTGGTAATTATCTATCTATCGCAACACTGAACGTGGGACTAAGTATTCAGCAACGTATGTCCGTACGTACTTCCCGTTTCTTGTTAACACGATATCTCATGATCTGTTACACGAAAGCAAATAATCAATACGCGAAGGGCTATGACCCGAGCAAGCCAACCAATCATATTCTCTACCTCGACGTTACACCCAATGTCTTCAAATTGGGGAATACGCAGACACAAAATATAAAAAGTAGTAAACATGTGATAAATATTTATTTTTTAGCGGTGGGGCACATTGCCACAATATTGGCAAACACTTGTTATCATTTCTTTTAACTTTGAAATATTCATTTTTGTTGGAAATTTACATGTATCATTTCCAAATGGGTATCTTTACTTTTTTTAGTGAGAATAAACTGGACTGAATGTCAAGTCCGCCTGCTCATTACTCTGCGGCAGCAGTATGAGCATTTGTTTACTAGCAGCATCGTCACCCAGAAGCAGGCTTGGAAGAAAGTAGCCGACGAAATGACTGAGAAAGGTTACTGCTACTCTGGGGATGAATGCCAGAGGAAATTCGGTTCCTTGAGGCTAAGGTATTATGATTCACTCGTACTCGGTTCAAACAAGAAATGGTGTTCTGTTCCTATTTTCACAACTGTTCATTCGTTCATTCCTGTTTTCATCCCAATGGCATATAATGTGGGGGGTATAGTTAACACCAGTTTCCAGAGCATTACAGGCAACAGCTATGTTGCTGTTGTTCTGATTTCCATGGAAACGATTTGTAGTTCATCACAAAAGAGAGGGGAAACAGTACTTTGTCTAAGTTTAATGCACGTTGCTGTACCCGCAACTAGGTGTTTGCACGTTTTCATGTGGCCACCATGTGTAAAGTGCACAGGGTTGTGTGCTGTACACTAGGGGTTGCGACAACACTGAAAGAGTCTTCACACAAAAATGACTCTAAGGTTTATATACTGAGTGGCAGGTGGGCTCGATTCCGGCACCTTGAGCTGGCTGGATCACTAGCCTGACGCGATAGACACCTCACCCACCGCGCCCCCATTGTGTCTGCAGTTATCAGGAAACTTGATTTTAAAAGGTGGTTTTTGACTGATTATTGCAGTCAGGGTTCCTTTTCTCTTTGCAGATACAAAACAATAAAGGACCGTAATAACAAGACTGGCAGGGGCAGGTCAACATGGAAATTCTTCAGTCTCATGGATGAGATGTATGCTGGGGATCCAGCAGTTGAACCCCTTGCTGAAGTCAGTAGCCTTCAGAATCCGAAAAATCTAACCAGGGCCCCAAATAGTCCAGAGAGGGAAAGAAGCGACTGTGTAATGCGTTATGATTCTCCTAATACATCCAACAGCAAGAAGGCCCCTGCCAAGACAACACCTAAAACTCCTGTATCTAAGAGAGGCACAGCCTCACTGGCGGATCTATCGGAAATGAGAGAACAACAGAAGAAACAGCATGAAGAGAGAATGGAGTTGGAGAAGAAAAGATTAGCAATTGAGGGAAAAAAGACTGGAAACTCTTCAGAAATTAGTAGATGCTATAGTAAATTCCAAGAAGTAAATTATATATTTATATACTTATCCTATCTCACGACTTTCACCTCTCTCTCTCTTCATTCGACCATGAGTGGAAACGAATAAAACTTTGCTCCAGGCCGACCTTGTCCCTGTACCTGTGCTGTGCATGCCTTCCTGCCTTAGCTGTGCGGTGTCTTTTTGTCAGAGTGATTTTTGTGGTCGGTCTCCTTCACCTCAGGTGAATCAGGATATCCCGTCTAGTCAGTCTAGAGCTAGTGAGCACAATATTGGGACAATATTCAACACGACAGGTCATGATGTTTGTGCCCCAAGAGTGGTGGGACAAGATTCAGTGAAGTGCACGACTCTTTTGTCCTTTTATGGCTCCAAGATCGAGAATGAGTATGTAAGGTGATCATGTGGGTGAGGACTGCACATGCAACGTGCTGCCACGGCCTAGTGAGCATGGCGAAGGCAGGAAGGCATGCACAGCACGGGGACAGGGAACAGGGAAAAGGTCGGCCTGGAGCAAAGTTTAATTCATTTCCACTCATGGTCGAATGAAGAGAGAGGTGCAAGTCGTGAGATAGGATAAGTATATAAATATACAATTTATAGTTACAATTTCCAAATTTGTTTCCATAAGATCCATTTGAATTATTTCTATTTTGTACCGCTTTTTTAGGTCTTCAAAACTGAGATGACCTTTTTCATCACAAATATTTCTGACATAATGTATACAGACTAAAGTTATAGCAACAATTTTAGGCAATTACCTTGTTCGAGGTATGTATCCGCTTTTGAACATAAGGGAATGATATGCCATTCAGCAGCTGACAAAAAATCTTGTTCCATGTCGTGTCTAATACAGAGTGTATTTAGTATAGATTAGTAAATCTGCATACATTTTAACACTACCTTCTCACAGATCCAGTGTGCAAGGTAAAAGTAATTAATCAATCAGCGTTATTGGTTAATCCTTTGATCGATGTTTGTTTGAAAACTTTGTAACTCATTTGTTAATACCTCTTGCTGCACTTTCCAAGCGCATATAACATAACATGTTATATATTTGCCACATCAGACCTTATTTTATACTGTTGAGTATTTACTCCATACACAAGAAATGCCAAATGGGAACCCTTGTCAGGTAATCTTGAGTTGTGTTACTACTACTATTATTATACCTGTCATAAATTCGGAAATCAATGTGCGTTGGGGGCGCGGTGGGTGAGGTGTCTATCGCGTCAGGCTAGTGATCCAGCCAGCTCAAGGTGCCGGAATCGAGCCCACCTGCCACTCAGTATATAAACATTTGTTTGGCATGACAGTGTTTAACCATGGTAAATATTTCATTCAGAGAGTAGAATAATGTAGAGAGGAAAATATTATGTGCACTTCATCTTAGGTGTCGAGATCCATGCAGTGTTCACAGCAGATGTTATAGTCGTACTGTTGTTTCTCCTTCCTGCATGCATTTACCTTCAGATTGTTCAATGCTATTCTGAATTTACAGAATGTGGGTACCAAAGACAGGTAATATATGTTTCTGTATTAAAATCATTTTAAAATCCAGAGTATAATGACTGATAACTTGAGGTTGAAATTTTCAAATGCTGATCCTGACACCAACATGTTGTGATAACCGAGCCCATGTTTGTAACATATATTACATATATGTACTTTCCACTTTCATGCATTTTCATTCATTATTAGCATATCCAATCCTGACTATGCAGACTCTATGGGATGCTTGTAACATATCATGTTACATATATCTACTTTCCTCTTTCAAAGTTGTGCCCAATGTATGTCTATTAAACTTAATGTGTACATATTAAAAAAGACTGTTTTATCCATGTGTTTTGTTTGCATTACAACATAGACGTGTGTGCACGAGTCACGTGATAGCGATTAGATCATATCATCAAGAAGCCATTTTATGTAAATATTTAATTGGATGGAAACAATTGATTTCAGAATAAGAACTTTATTTGTATGGCATGGAACATGGCTGGTAGTAACAAGAGAAGATTGATTTATTTACATGTCATGCATTTGTACATATAAGAACATTTATCATATTATTGGAATGTACAAAAAATATGTCCATTTTGGCCTATGAGACACTAAAATACAGTTATGGTTACAATATTAACACATACATCACTCTCACTCAGTCAAATATATACATTACATGAGACATTGATTATATTTCCTAATTATTTCCTGAAAAACTTGGGGCGGTGGGGTAGCCTAGTGGTTAAAGCGTTGTCTCGTCACGCCGAAGACCCGGGTTCGAATCCCCACATGGGTACAATGTGTTAAGCCCATTTCTGGTGTCCCCCGCCATGATATTGCTGGAATATTGCTAAAAGCGGCGTAAAACTAAACTCAGTCAGTCCTGAAAAACTTGGGGCGGTGGGGTAGCCTAGTGGTTAAAGCGTTGTCTCGTCACGCCGAAGACCCGGGTTCGAATCCCCACATGGGTACAATGTGTGAAACCTTCTGGTGTCCCCCGCCGCGATGTTGCTGGAATATTGCTATAAGCGGCGTAAAAACCAAAACTCAGTCCTGAAAAACTTTGACGATGTGAAAGAAACCTATATATCTTTACACCAAGAGATGGGCAATTTCCATTCTCTTTTCAGATACAGATTTAAGTTCTTGAGGATCCCTTTCTGATTGTGCTTCAGTTTCTACTGCATCAATGTCTTCAGTATCAATGTCACTTTCGTCAAAGGATTCCTGGGTCAAAATAAAATTGTGCAAAACGCAGCATGTGATAATGACTTCAGGCATTTCCCGAACATTTTTCATGTCCAAGTATTTGAGTTTTCTGAACTTCCCTTTCAAAAGTCCAAAGCATCTTTCAATGTCCACACGCGTTGAACTGTGTGCATTGTTGAATGTTTTCTCAATTGCTGTCAGATGTCCATTGTCTCTGAATGGGACAAGCAGGGACTTGGACAGAGCATAAGCAGAATCACCAAGTAGGTGGTACATTTCCGGTAACGGATTATCTTCTAAGTACTGACACAGCAGGCTGTTCCGGTAGACCCTTGAATCGTGTGCTGATCCAGGATATGCACAATAGACATCAATGAACTTCAAGCTGCCGTCACACACACCCTGCAGGTGCATTGCTGGGAAACCTTTCCTGCATATGTAGGAATCTCTGAAGAAGCTGGGTCCTGGAATTGGTATGTAAGATCCATCCAGCATGCCAATTACGCCTGGAAACCCAGCTCGTACAGATGCTGCATCAGCATTTTTTCGATAATCTGTGTCCTTTGGCCATTTTATTAATTGTGTCATAATTTGTGTACTTGTCATGGTTCTACAAAAATTGCCAAGAAAATAATGCAAAGAACCTTTGCTCATCCCAAATCTATCTACCACACTTCGAAAAGTTTCATGGTTACAAAGGTACCACAAACAGGCTAATGTGCGGGTCTCCAGGCTTGTTGTTCGACAGTCTGTGTGAGGACCAATCATCTCCAACAGGGACTGTAAAGTAATTAAAACAAGTTGTATGTGGATAGTGTCGTAACTGGCGATTGGGTGTTAGTAAACCCTACCCCAGTTGCCTATTAATTACGGTCATTCCACATTGTCGGGGAGATGGTAGCTCTGGCGCTCCACTCGCTTGGTCCGTTGCAGGACGCTAAGTCAAGGAGTGAGGGTTCTGACGACCGTGACTCCTAATTAACCACATAACAGTCATGTACTGGCACACATACATTCAAAGAAAAACGCAACACAAGTGTATACTCTCATAGTTTTACTCAGTCTCAGTCCATCTCTACAACTTCAACATCAGACAAGGCAGGTTCGTGCCACACGAGGCAACTGAGTGGCGTGGACTGGCTTCCGTCACTAAAAAGCGTGCACCACTCGCTCAGTGCCCAACCTATCTTTTTATATGGTTCGAGCCTGGCCTGATCTTGATCACATGTTTCAACTAATCATTTTGATTCGGTTAGCCTGTATTCGACCTTGCACTCATGAATATTACGATTGGAAAAGTACTGGTAAAAATCATTCGGTTACTCATCCCTTTATTGTTTGTTTCAATATAAGATTAATCTGTTATGTCTTTCACAACAAATGTGTTCTGTCTCTCTTTCCATAGCCTACGGCTAAACGCCATTCTATGGAAACTTTCCGTCTCCATACCGTGCCTAACCGCTATGACTCATGAACAAACTGCAAATCTAAATACGAATCTGATATAATTCTCTCATGGTTTTGGGGATGAATTTTACCTTAATAACAATAGCAGAGACTAGAAGATAAGATTATGGGCTTACCTATACATGACAGACCCCTTTCCTTTTGTATATATTTCTGTATAAATGATCTGACAATGGGCCAATACTTTTTCAAATGAACTATCACTAAACGCAAACTAGTTTTATTGCTTGGTCATGCGAGGAATTAGAACTACTGACTACGTTGCTATGTGATCACCCCGTTTGGGAAAACCAAATAGCAATAATATTACAAGTTTGGTAAAGGTTCCTTCATTTTTAATCATTTATGCACCATTCAGCAAAAACTCCAAAATACCATACCTGCAATGAAGTCCTAGTCATTCGGAAATGTGCCCTGAATAAAGGGTCACTGTAACGTGGCACAACTTCTTCCACGTACTTCTCGATTCGGACAGTCCCCAGTGGTTCAGTGCGTTGCATGCATATTTCTTCATATGCAGTAATCAGCATATTCTCATCATCCAGGTAGGAAAAGTCAGCATGAGGCACTATTCTTGTTAGTTCGCTCAACGCA
This sequence comes from Haliotis rubra, assembly GCF_003918875.1. Taxonomy (NCBI): domain Eukaryota; kingdom Metazoa; phylum Mollusca; class Gastropoda; order Lepetellida; family Haliotidae; genus Haliotis; species Haliotis rubra. The sequence goes on along the minus strand of NW_025764904.1, from coordinate 1,374,467 downwards.
AGATGTACAATATTCGCATTATCCATATTCGCCGCCATTTTGAAAACAGTGCTGCCACGCAGGCGAGTACACGCTTCCGTTCAGGAACGGCAATCGCGTACGCGCACTGGCGGTGAACGAGAACTCGCCTTGCTGAACACGCGGCTGGTCTGAATTCAGTAGTCTTTGCAGGCCTTAATTAATGCCTTTAGGAGTAGGTAACAGCAACCGGTTATTAGCTGCCACCCACCCATTTTCTGACTTTCTGGCTTCAGTTATACACCTTTTACGATGCTTCCTCAGATCCCAATGAACGTAGTACCCATCGCAAAAGTCACATGGAACATAAACTTCCCAAGAAACATCGTACTTGGTCTGTATGCTATTATTAGTGTACCACAGCCCTCTTCAATAACTTTACTGTTGTGCTTGTGGTTTTCTAGATTACGCAACTTGCAAGTCATTTGAGATTTAATCTCTTTGTCTGTTTCAGTATCATATTTGACAACTTCATTTTCATCACCATGGCTAGTTAGGAGATGACGAGGCAGTCTTGACTGTGGCTTGCTACAATTAAGGCAAAATAATCTCTTACACCCTTGAATCTCCATATGCACTGGTACTCATCTCAACAATGGAGTGAGTGAGTGAGTTAATATTAACGTCACATCTGCAATATTTCAGCCATATCGTGACGAGAACATTTTACATTGAAATGGAATATGTGTATATTATAAAACCTATCATCGAAGGACAGTAAAACAACTAGAATATCACAATTAGATTTAAAACTAGTGTGGAATGTTAAAACTAATAGCACTATTAGGACAATACAAGATAAAAACAGGCTATAGATCGCCAACAACTGAAGGTAGATCACCATACTAGGGACTATGGGGACTTACAGTACCTTTTCTACCTGCATGGACCCTAGCTGGATTTACACCATCCCTTCAGCCATTGGCGTTTATACTGAGATTTAGCCATACATTAAAATGACAAAAATACTACGATTAAAAAACCTGGTAGACTTAATAAGGGCTCCTCGCCACAAGGCAGGAGACCTATTGGAATCGTTAATATTTTTATTATTATTATTTATTCCGCCGTATTTTGTACAACTTCTACAAAAAAGCACCGATGGACAGAATCGCTTGAAACAAATCACCAAGGTGCCGACAATGCTGAAGTTGTTTCTGCAAAAATCTCAAGGCTCAAGGCCCAATAGCAATGGGGAAACAATTCAAAATTCAAAAATTTCAATTTCCAAACCAATAATCTCCGAAACTACAAGTCCAGTGACTACCAAATTTCTGGAGCAGCTCTGGAAGTCGATTACCGCATGTCATATGTGTGTGCATCTGATAGCTGAAGTCCTGGCGATTCCAGAACACTAATTGTTTTAACTGTACTGTCTATTAAAGAGGGAACTATTTTTCTCCAGAACTTCTTAAAAGGTACATGAGCCCGGCTGCATTTCAGCCTGTCGTTCGCGTGTCAAAAACGTGTTCGGGCTCTCTTTTTGACGATTTCAAGCCCCCAAATTCCCTTCATACACTTGTAACTGAACCTTCCCATTTCGACCAAATTTTATGTCTTTGAAGACTATAACTGTCGATCCTAAAATGTAATTGCACTATCATAGCTCCCGGAATACTGAGCCAAAACTGAACGTTTGTACTGTATCAGTATTGTATGCATATGTATTGTGTACTTTTGTGCATGTTAAAAGAACCACCACCTGCGGATAAATTTGATTTCAACTTCAAGTGAAATTCAGTACAGTAAACACAGCACCAAAAACCGGATAGTAAACCATTGAAATAAACGTAAATACAGTAGGAAATACATGCCCTGACCGGGTTTACGTATGTTTTCAGATATTTCCTAACTTCGGGCATATATTTCATATGAATCTATACCTTTGAAACATATGCTCATCGTACATTTTCGTATGCACAAGCACCTCGTTCATGTATGCCCTGACCGTATTGTCAGGGATTTCCAAATATGAACTGCAAAACAGATACCCCGGTAAATACATGATCATACAGTATTTCCAATGCTTTCCTTTGAATTTCAATGGGTGCTGAAATTTCCGATTCCGTTCTAAGTTTACTCGGGTTGGAAACATGTGAATTTACTTAGGTGGGGAAACACATGTAAAGTTTCAAATTTGCAAATGTTTACACACCTTAGATATTTATGTGTCATACCGGATTTCAGGGGTATGTATATGAACGGTTCATACACCATCATGTTACCTGTACTCAAGCAAGATGATCATATGTTTCCATCATGTGAATTACTTGGCTCATGTAATTTCACTTTCACACATTTGAGTACGTTTGAAATCAACGTTCACATGACCTCAATATTCTTATCACCAAAGAGCCTGACAAAGAAAGCGGTATTACGCAAGCTAACACGCCTTATTAAGCTGCACTCGCTCTTGCTACCAGTATCAGTTACGCCTTGTCTGTGGTGTTGGCAAATCTTGTGAGGTGCATGTTTCGAGGGATTGAAAGGTTCAGTGGTGAACAAAGGGCGATGCGTTGCCCCTTTGTCCTCGCAGTGTCCCTAGCTGCCCCAAAAGAATAGCACTTTGTCTCTCTTGGAGCACAGTCAAATATGCTACACGAACCAACTCGTAATTTCTTAAGTCTGTTCAGCTCGCGCATCTGCTGTAAAATATTTTGTGGCAGTACATAATTGGAATATTATTGCACTGCATGTGACCTTCTTAATAGTCTCACAGTGCCTAAACCATGTTATTTCTCCATTCGCTCAGCCTTTGCTGAAATAAAGACAAACATAAACTTTAAAGTTTGTTTCACTAACGCAAAAGTATACAATAAGAAACAATGCCATATCAAATTATATATTCTGTGAGACATGAAATGAAAAATTGTTTTGATCGAGTAGCGATTATGACCGGATAGCACAGGCGGGTGCGTTCTCTGAGTATATCATAGACATGTTGGATTTCCGTGCCTTTTGTGAAATTCGTCTATATTGTCCTGTTTAAATGACGATCCATAACTCAGATTGCGAGTAAATATCACCTAAGTAATTGTGATGTCGCATTGCTGTAAATTTCCCTGTCGAAGAAGTCATTCTCACAAGTTGTATATTCCCTTGTTTGGAGAAGATCTATGGCTATTACGCCCCAGTGTTGCTAAACATCTTATAGGCCTTTAGTCTGACACAGACGCGGACATCGCATGTTCAAGTTCTTATCTGACAGGGGCTGAAAATATCATTCCGACATGAATACAATATCACAGTGTTTTCCTAAGTAAGTGGAGATCTTTCTACAACATTGGAAATAACTGTATCGTTGTCCTTCTGATATTCCCCCAAACGTAAGCTCTACCCATTTAGGGTACAATGTGTAAGTTACAGAATTGTAGGGAATAGTCTTAAGACTTTTCTACTTTGACCAGGATTCTTCGAACTTGTAACAGTCGTTTGAGAAGATCAAAAGAGAAAAGGGTAGGGTGCGATGTATATGACGGACGTATATGGAGAACGTTCTAAGAACTTTATAAATACAATAATAGAAATACCGGTTATGTTTAAAACGTACCTTCAGTCTGATAGCCAGTGAGATTATTGTGAAAGATTGCAGTATGTATCATCATAAACGGACCAAGATAAAAGTACATGTCATTCATCCCCACATTATATCCATTTTATAGACATGGGATATCGTTGTTACAGGTAGGGCAAACACTTTCTTCTAAAGTATCTGCCGGTTTCACGTTACATACATGTGTTCAGATTATCGAGAAAACTAGCGACGCAAGTTCTCCTCCATCACACCAGAGACCACATAATCTATCATATGGCCTTTGATCACACATATAATTGTATAAATACCCAGTGATTACTGATAGCGATGAAGCAACTTATCAAAATTTACAGCCGACAGTATCATCTGCATTACTCTCTTACATAAGGTGAAATATCACAGGGTTGTCATGGTAACGATAATTTTGGCATACTATTTATTGTGTTATTCTTTAATCTGTGATTAGAATTTAAATCAGTTTTGACGTGAGCATGTTAAGAAAAGAGAAGCTGTAAAACGAAATGGATTGTGATCGAACCTATAGGCCTTTGTAAAAGCGAGTTTCAAGTCACCTACATAAAAACCTGTTTTTATGATAAGTATCTGCTAATCCGTGGCACGAGTCGGACCATATCATGGGCATGTATTTGTGAATCATAATCAAATAGGGATGTTACAAGGAGTCCATGCCGCGTCAACAACACATGCAAACAGGGGCGTAGCTACCATTATAAAAAAAACCAGCTCGAGCATACACATGATCTTTGCTAAAAAATAATGTTTCTTCTAATTCTTGCCAAAAATACCTAGGAACACGTTCCGTTTAAAAAGTGGAAATCCCTCTATGTATCATACTGACTACAATATTCTTTGATTAAAGCATTACCATGTACAGTAAACAGGTTATTCTTCATATCATAGCTTTCAGTGATGATTGTTTTTCCATCGACATGTATGAGGATGTTTTGTTACAGTCATGATTATATGTGATCACTGAAATGCTGTTGTTTATTTAACATTTGTTTATCAATTATTTTAGAAAAAACACCAAATACTCGATGTATGGTATTGTATGAATGCAGCTGACATGTATAACATATGTCCAAACATATTTGTATATGAGGAAATCACACTTGAATTTCCATGGTAGTAAGACTTCCGTCCGTGACCACGGCTGCCACGGCCGTCTTTCAGTATGTTCAGATTAAATAAACAAAACACGTTAAATATATATTCAGGTGATATTATTTGACTAGAATGAAATTTAAGGGGGGATACAGGCGGAAGTCTTTCCACAATATTTTGAAGCTATTGAAATCATCAAACGTCAAACGATAACTCTTCAGGTCTCATAAGAAATGAAAGTTGGGTAAGCCCTCAATACCACCTAAATATAAGGCTTTGCAGCCCATAGGGCTTACAAGAAAAAACCTGACAAACGCACGAGAATTGCAATACGGGCCTGTAACCACTGATTCTCCGTGACCTGGAGACACATGTGATTGAGCGGGTGTTGGGACGTAGTCTGTCATACAGACCCTGAAGCAAATATATCCAAGCCCACGCAAGTCTACAAAATGTGGCAAGTCTAGATTTCCACAGCTTCAGGAGAAAGTCTCAGGGCTCCTTTTCCTTATATAATATTCCTTTTTTACTATCAATTCTTTTCTGTAAAATATGTTCATATCAGAGACTAGTTGTTAATCTAGTTCTGACGGGTAGAAGACAAAAGACAAAATGGATACTAGTGCTGTTACATTTTTTAATTATATATAAACATTCGTTCTTGTCTCGGGATAAATGTATATTTTCCACCAAATGTACATTCGGAGGATATCGAAATCTAGGTTAAGCTATTTGAATCATATTTACTATTAAAAGACCCAAACAATGGTGTGTCGTCCACATTTTTGGTTTTCAATAGTCACAGAACGATATTTTCTCCCCTTCCGTCTCTAGGAAAACTCACTGCAGGGTTCGGGTTATGGAGAGCCATACCAAACACCCACAGCTGGCGGGACCAACATCTCCAGTAACATTTACATCTGCCAACAATTTATTCGCAAGTGGTGAGGCAATAAGCTAATGAGGCTAAGGGTCCTGTACCATGTTTGTGAAATATCTGTGATGCCTTATATGAAGTCTATCATCTAAGCAAGTCTAGCTATGTATGGCGTTAAGTCACTGCTTGAAGAAAGGTTGCTTTAGAATTTTATCTGGTCAATATTAGTATTTCCATCATATCGGAAAATACATAGACTAACGCTTAGTGTCTGAATATATATAATTTTGATAGAAACAAACAAGCCCATTTAAATTGAGCCCCAGGGAGACACGAGATTCATTCCGGCGAGCCATGGCAGTTAGCTATAGATATGTTTACTTTGTAAGCCGACCCCAAAAGTGAGTTAGGGTTCTTGCAGATGGACCTGAGGAGATCTAGACTTGCTTCATTTAAGGCTTTAGCATTGCACAGAGGGCTTGGCAGTAGGGGAAATAATGTAGTTCAGGGACTGTTAGACAGACTAAACAGTAAGGAAAATAATGTGGTTCAGGGACTGTGAGACAGACTATAAAATGCATATGGCAACCTACACTTCATTGTGACTATCACTTTAAAACACAAGGGTAATTTCCTTTGCGTTAACTGACAGGCTTTCGGTGTCAAATTATTTGGAACTCCAGCCAAAGGTGATGTTATGCTTTCTGGAAATATGGCCTTTTTGTAATGCCAAGTGATTGTTGTACATATGATGTTTGTGAAGGATAATATCAGCGTACTAATACTTTGTACTTTTAACAGTTTCACCCAATAACAGTAAAGCATACAGATAATACGTTTCGGTACTTTGATAGATTAATAAGTACATATTCCATGATATTGAGATACGAAAATGATTAACATAATTATATAATGTATAACAAATTAGATAGCAAAAAGCAAAAGCAAAAAAGAAAACGCATGAGGAACATAATGCTGTCAGGTAGTAAGCTTTCAACAATTATCGAAACTGCTTAGTTATGAGCTAATTGCAATCACTACAATTTCCTATAGTCTGCCCAACAGATGGAAACAAAAAAGGTATAATATGAAAATTATGAGCTAATTGCAATCACTACAATTTAGTCTACCCAAGAGGTGGAAACAAAATATGTCTACAGTATATTCCGTCGGGTAACTGAAATTTGAGAAAACGTCCGTATGAAATAATACCTGTATTCCGAATCAAAAAGAGGTCATACCAAGTATGTGCATGTTCACACATTTACAACAGTAATTTACACCGGGAATCATTAATACATTGTAATCATCTTTTATGAAAGTATAGATAATGAAATTTGTTCAGTTATGATCAGTCGGATAACTCATACAAGTGAGCACTAAAATTAGGAACCTACCGGTTCATGTCTGTGTGAACACATTCGTCTGTGTTTTATTGTAATTAGCAGTGTCTCCTTGTATAGCATATATAAGAAGTGTACCTAAGGTCAGTTATTTAAACTGTTATGTAATTTCCATTACAAAAAGTATAAATGATATTACCTATTGGTCAGAAAGACTTATCAGAACCCAAACACTGACCACCGCCACCGCCACCACCCCACCCTAGGCCTACCCCATGCCACACCCTCTCCCTCGCACACACACACTCTCCCTAACATACATATCGCTCTGGCCCATAGACCCGATATTTGAACCTTTTAAACAGACACCATGTGTATGTCAAGAAAGACACGCACGTTATTAGTGGTGCTCAGTCATGGGTATCACTTCACCATGTGTTTCTAATTATCTCAGTACATTATGGCGTGGTCGGACGCGCGCTAACGAACCCAATGTGACAGTTACATTACAGCACCACTGAAATACATGTTAAAGAAGTGCTAATCTTGTAACGCTATACTTACTCATTTCCCACCATTTACGCATGTACAAAATATATGACAAACCTAACCCTGGTCATACGAGATTTCAAGGGTGTTGAAATGCATGTCCTACAATCAGAGCATTTACATATGTTACACATGTTAGGAAACACATGGAAACAATGGCCAGATTTACACACCTGTGAAATACATGAAAATGCAGAGTCGAATGTTCGTTTATTTTAACACCCCTTTAAACGTGTGTAAATCTGACAGCCAGATGATACGTAGATTTCAAACGTTGTTCATATGGCCGCCGGATGAAACGAGTATTTCCTGACGTTAGTAAATTTGGGTAATACAGTCATTTTGTGTGGTGAAATTTGCTGAAAGAAACACCCGTAGAATACATGTATATGCGAAAAAAAGGGTGGAAAAATTAAAGGCTGTATCGTATTCTATAGTGTACGTGAGAATAGCTGTGAAAGATACCAGAATGTTGGCAGCACATTTTTAGCGACATTGTGAAAACATAACAGTTACGTCCCTTAGCCCGTAACAAGGTCTTGACTGCTTTGTGGAGGTGCTGGCCTCAGACCACAATTATTTTCCTTCTTTGCTATCTACAGTGACATGCCAGTCCACCATAATTAATATCGGCCGTATGCTGTTCATTTGCATGCCACTTGTCACTTAACCGGTAAAATATGGGCCTGGATCGACCATGTCAATTTTGCTGTATCCACTGTAAACAATGGTCACCGGAAGTTACGAGCCGAAACACACTAGACAGTCTTGAACTTGGGGTCAAATCATGGAAGGCTGGTGCCAATACCATGTGTAGATTGTGGACCAAAAATTTTTGCAATAAAGTACAATGTCTTGCCTTTCATTTAAGCTATCACAAGTCGCCCTGAAAAACTTAGCACACACAGAACAGCCCATTTAAACAAGGCACTATATTCTCGTATTTTCCTTCCGGGTCTTGGTAAAACTAAAGAGGGGTAACTGTTGTCTGAGGCCTAATCATACTTCCACCATTGTTTATCTCCCCTGAATAAACACGCCTGACTCCGAGTTTCCGTCGGAGAAGGGCAAGTTCAATACTTCAAAAGAGTAAGGGAATCAAATATGACAACATCCCAATTTGTATAGATAAATCTAAACTACCTAAGTAATTTCAATTTCATGAAAAAGGATTATATTGCAGAGAATAAAATTATAAAAATGAAATACAGCAGTTTCCATCATATTTTCGTTATTGAACACTAAGAAAGAAAGGACACAGCATTTATCCTTAGGTAAACCTGGGCAACAGTTATGTCACCTTATAAAATTTAATTTGGCTATACTCTTTTCATTGGCGATAATGTTCATACCCTCTGGTAACATATTGTTTGTTTTTTTAATATTAATCTAGTGAGAATTTACTATATAATAAAAAATTATTTATAAAAACATGCTATTATCAAAAAACCTTTTTGTAATTGATGAATCAACATTTTTTAAAGTGCTGTTTTACAAGTTAATTAATGTGTGAAATACCACATACTGCCTTGAAATTTTTTATTTCTGCTTTATTCCATATTAATACTGAACTATCTTTATAAAACAACACATATTGAATACCAAAGAAAAAAAATTACTTTTAACAGAACCTTTATTGACATACTACTTTTTACAGATGGTACCACAATGAGGCACCACTTGTTAAACAAATGCTGTGGTGACTTGCTATTTTTATTACATAATTAGATTAAGGACACAGTTTTATACAAAAGGATACCAATTTAGCAATTTTTTGACATTTTCATATTTTGTTTTAAACCTCCTTAAGGGGACTTCAATTACTGAAAACACATGCCACCAATAATAATTTTATCATTCCCATTTCAGAGGATGCTCCCACTAGTGACAATTGAAACAGGTACAGACACCTAAAAAGCCAAAATGACTATATTTCCATATTAACTGTCATCTTTTAGTAAGGGCACTGGGGTAGCCTAATAATTAAAGCGTTTGCTCGTCATGCTGAAGACCCAGGTTCGAATCCCCACATGCATGCAATGTTTGAAGGCCATTTCTCGTCCCCCTCCCCCCCATGATGTTGCTAGAATATTGCAAAAACAAGCGTAAAACCAAACTCTTTTAGTTAGTCATCTTTTAGTAACTAAAAATGATACAATTAAAGGTACATCAACTTCATTATACATTCGAAAATGCATGTATATACAAATATAATTTTGATAGAAATTCACTTTCAACATAATCAGTATGTGTTCTTAACTTCAAAATGTATTTTATTAGCAAAGGCCCAGGATTTGCCTACCACAACAGTTTACTGCAACTGATGTTTCCTGCAACTAATGTTTCCTGCAACTGATGTTTACTGCAACTGATGTTTCCGGCAAGTGCTGTTTACTGCAACTGATGTTTCTTCACTAATAATCAACACTGAATAAAAACATAATTTGTTCATATCTTGTTTATGTTGTTAAGTAACAATGAGATATCATCATCAGTTGCTGCATACTGTATAATGAATAGAATATGTATGTATATAACTGAGACAGAATGCACAATTCGGCTTCGTGACCTAATATGAACACAAACCCTAATTTGGTCTTCATGATGATCTTCATCAACAAATCAACAAAATATTCCCATACACAAGTTGTACAAAGTTTCCATAGCTCATGTGTTAAACAAAGGCTTGCCTATTTCCACTCTGCTTTGTGGTATGTAAACTGACAAATCCTGGCCTTAACTGTCACTGCACAACTTAAAATGCTTACATTGGACATGTTGCACCAGACATATGATTTTGACCACATATATGTACACACAGACCATTGATGATCGACGTGGACTTGAGTGATTTCGCCGATTGCGAAGTCCTCAGCATGGCACGAGACGTACGTTATTGCTGGACTCGCGTTATAAATGAAAAGGAAGATATTTGTTTTCGGAAGTAGTGGCCAATATGTGTGGATGGCTATACAGGGGTGAGAAGTAGCAGCGAGAGCATATTACTCAATCACCTCTCCGCTGTGACCAAGCAGACGAGGTGAGCATAGCGAGCGAATGAATTCCACCTACTGTAAAGCAGGCTGGAATTATGATTGGGATTTCCGCTGTGAAAGCGGACAACCAGCAACATAGCGATTGAGAACAGGCCATACACACCATGACGTTTTAATCCATGAACAGTGAATAAAAGGTACAATGTATACATATTAAATTTCCTGGACTGCGATGTACACTCAATCAGATAACGGGAACAAGTGAGCACGGGGAGGGAGGGCGGGTTAATAGCTGTGCGCGACAGGCGAGTTCGGTGGTGACGCGAGAAGTGAGGTAACTCACCGTTATCTGACGCGTGCTGTGATGACGTCATCTGTTGACGTAATGTTTGCGGCTGCGCGTGCCAAGGTCATGTTTATAAACAAAGGCACGTGGTATGGCGACGCCAACAATAACACCATTTAACGCTAAATGCGATTATTGCTGGACTAGCGTTATAAATGAAAAGGAAGATATTTGTTTTGGGAAGTAGTGGCCAATATGTGTGGATGGCTATACAGGGGTGAGAAGTAGCAGCGAGAGCATATTACTCAATCACCTCTCCGCTGTGACCAAGCAGACGAGGTGAGCATAGCGAACGAATGAATTCCACCTACTTTAAAGCAGGCTGGAATTATGATTATGGGATTTCCGCTGTGAAAGCGGACAACCAGCAGCACAGCGATTGAGAACTTCTCACCTCAAACAGGCCACTGCGATACAAATCGCCGGCCATCCACACAGCACGATATAGGTATTAGAAAACCGTGGATAGACCAACAGCAGAAACAATCCAAAACTAGCGCAAAAATTATGAAAAGCGTGTGCTCACTTATTGCCGTTATTTTTAGTTAGTTGGCAGTTAAAGCATTGATAATATTGTGCTCGAAAGAGTCCATTGCACTGAGTGACAGGTGCACCCCGTCAGCCAAGTAACACAAGAAAAAAAAAATGGTGATTTCCAAAAATTTCCAATTTGGAAACATCGTATTTCCAAAAATTTCCAAAATTGGAAAGATGATGTTTCCAAGGCTTGGACATTTTTGGAAATTTAGGAAGGATTTTACCACTACTTCTTTCAATTTCTCCTTTTCCCCAAGGATCCCCGGCCCATGAGTGTATGGCATTGTGTAATCATAGCTTTCGGCCGTGGGAGCCGTGCCAATTAACACTTATCAGAGGGGTACACAAAGCCCGCAGTCTAGATTACCAGTTGTCCGACTTCCATTTTTTGTGGAAGTCGCGGTAGCTGAGTTGGTTAGGAGGCTGATTTTGTGTGCTGGCGATAGGGTGCCTGACTGAGGGTGTGAGTTCGTATCCCGGATGGTGCTCAACTCAAAAAGTACTAGAATTTGTACTTTACTAAGAAAGTGTAATCCCAAATATAACACATGTTCCATGAGTGTATAGACTGAACTATTTGACGAATCTTTTGATCTGTTAGAGTTCTTATTGTCGATAATGTATCTTGCATGTGACATATTTATTCATGAAAACTGCAGGAATACGCCATATATTCATATTATCCCTTTGTGCTTGATATCAATGCAACTGTGTTTCACGCGTGAAGTGATAATTTTTTTAAAGTTGGGATATAGAGTAGGTGTTTACTATTCGCCGTCCTATGCGACCAACTAGGAACCAATTCTATATATTAGTTTAACTTCACTCATCTGCATTCTTCTTGTTCTATGTGTCAAAAATTGATGTTGACTGTTCTATTTACCGCTAGTATGGCGAGCATTTTCAAAAGTCAGTTTCAAGTGTATGTTTTAGTTGTTATCCACAAACGCGCAAATATGTTTAATTTCAACTCTCCCACCCCAGCCCTTTCAGTGTTCGTATTCAAAATTCCATACACCTAAGCTATATGGACTATATGACAGTGACTGACTGAGTGTATTACATGCCATGAGAGTGAACCCGTGCCATGGCGTAATGGGGTATTCCCGTGAAGTAGGATTTTGTTATTACAGTATAATCTCGTTCATGTTGCGTCGGTGTTGTTATACGGGAATAAGAGACTGGGTGCTATAAAAATCTGAACTTGTTTTGAAATTTGATCGAATTTACTGAGTTTAGCTCACTGAGATTATAATGATACTGATTCATGTGTTCACTCAACGTCTACGGGGATGATACGGTCTACGTCTCGCGAGAGTTATTGATTAATCTACTAATATCTAACTAAGTGCTACAGTTTTGGGTGACCTTCGTAGGGTCAGTAATAAGTTGAAATAGGTCATACATGATTTGAAAATTATGTATCTTATTATTACTTGGGGTGTTGGCATGGCAGATTTAAGAAGATCGCTAAAGGCCCTCCAAATGATAGTTGAGATATATTTCACATGATATGTTTCATCTTCTGATGATTAATTGTGGCAACACCAAATATATTATGTCATGAAAATGTCAAATTCAGTTTAGACTTATTTCATTTCTTTACCCCTTCAACTTTTGTATCAACCTTGTGCCTGTTAAAACATAAACTGGCCTTTGTTCGAGATCACCAGGTCTTGGAGGTAATCACTCTATATATTTACAAGTCTACTTCATGGGAACTAATCGTAGTAGAATACATTCTCCAATTAATACCTGTCACAAGGGAGAGGCCATTTGAGTTTGTGCTCAATAACGGTGCTATGCAATGGGCGTATTCACGAAAATCTCATTAACTTGTCAATAGAAAATTGGTTGTGTTGTCCAAACATGTGCGGATTGAAGCAGATACTCAAATGAATTCCCTTTTTACTGAATCATAAGTCTATCTAGATTAATGTGATCATTTACAAGCAAAACATTCATTTTAGATCAAGGTAATCAGCCCACAAGCTCACAGATATGATTCCAGAGACAAATATACATTTGAAAGATTCCAGTTTATACAAGAGATTAATTTCATAATAAGCCAGCCAATGGAATTTATGTTAATATCCCAGTTACAGTTATTTTGAAGGGTCAAGTCTAGATGCTTGTGATTATCCATGTCTTGAATTATCACACCGCTCATTGTGAGGTCAGGTTGGATGCATTCTACTCAACTGTAAAATAGGTTTGTCGCTGTGGTGACAATTATATACGTTTGAAAATGTTAAAACCTGCAATGAGAACACGACGCCACGCCAATAGCAACTCCATGCTTGTTTGACAGGTATTCTTGTCGATGCATAGAGTAAGGGTTCACATATTCATTCTTGTATCATTATCGAGGTTAATGGTACGTTAGACATTTGGGTCAAGGTAAAAAGCGTTTGATGTTTTAACTACGATGTTGTTTTAAGGGATTCTACAAGATGAAAAAACGTGTTCACTCAAGGAAAGAAATAAGACATGTATACCAGACTACCAGTATGAGATTGAATCCATGTTAGTGAGTTCACACAGTCACTTTGATTTATAAATTAGTTCACTCAAGTTGTGAGGTATTCATTTTATTGCAGAAACTTGCTATACGAACTTTGGAAATGACAGTTTTCACCATTATTTCCACAAATTCAGTTGTGCTAAATGCACAGTTAGATGAAGTTTCTTCCTACTTTTCGTGGTTGACGATATCTATGTGTAAACGGTTTACCGGTATACGTTCATTCTGAACAAGAGGGAAGGAGAGAATGGATCTCATGGAGATGCAGTCAGAAAGACTGCAGAGCAACAGTCTCAACATTGAACGACATAATCTCTTCAACGAAGTCAAGGAAAATCAAATCTCAAATAGATTGTAACAAAAATAACAATTTTTTTTTTTAAATGTAAGTAGTGTTCCTAGCGTTATGTTAAAGGTCACACGCAACGTAAAACACAACTTTGCAGATTCTGATACCTTTCGGTATGGATTTACCGAAACAAATCATCAAAAATGCAAATTCAGCTTATAAAGTTGAAAAATAATGCGATGACAAAAACGATAGGTTCGCGCAGCGGGTTGTCCGGTGAATACTCGGTGAAGGCTTTGATGTGAGCTATTTTTTTAAATGTTTCGTTGATATTTCACAGGCGCGAGCTTTTTATGTTATGACAGTATATTACCAATTTAACTGTTTATATAATTTCATTTGTCTATTTCACCACGTTCTTCTTACCGAGTCACTTTCTCAGTTCGATACTTAAAAGCAATGTCATTATTTAGCGTTGACAGAATAGCTAACTGTGACACAGATATGTCGTTGTCGCAGACAAGTGTCTGTTTTATTGACGCCTATGTGTCGGCCTGCCTTTCTGCTAATGACAATGTTCAATACACAGCTTCGATCACTGACCACATGCAATTTGAACTTAACACCTATCAGGCTATACACCATAAACAAAACGTATTGATTAATGGCGTTCGGTCTCTGTCACATTATGTAATTACAGAGACAGGCAGGTGTGATACTTGTACACATGACATGTTATGATGTCTGTTGATTGCAAAATGTTATACACAAAAAATGAGGATGTATTTATAAAATCCAACATCTCGGTATATACACACATAATGAACCGTGAGGGTCGTCTGCAAATGAACCAGCCGTTACACTTGAGTGCACACCCACTCGCTCTGACTGGGTTCGGTATCCCCGCTGCTTCGTTTCTTGGGAAGTAAACCCAAGTACAAAATATTGCACTTTTGATTTTGCAATTGTACGCTTATAATTTTGTTTATATGTTTTTTCATAATCAGGAATGTATATTATGTCATGAAGAAGTGATAATTGTGTTTTAATTATGTTTGATTTTTTGGTTGCATGTGACCTTTAACAATATGATTTATCAAGAACGTTCAAAACAAATTTGCTTGTGTTTGTGCTATAAACTTCTTATAAGTTTGTATATATTATGTTTTATATATTTGTATCATTTATCATGTAGATAATAGAAAACACCCTTGCCAAAAATGAGCAATCAATCTATTGGCAGTTAACCCTTTGAAAGAAGGACATATTTAATTGTTTACAGCTGAAGGTCATTAATAAGATATGTTAAATATTATACAAGAGAATACATGTCATGTCGAAACTAAGACATCTTCTTCAGAAATACAATGTACAAGGTTAGCAAGCTTTTTAACAAATTTAATTTCTGAGTCACAGGTAACACAGGATTTCTGAATCACAGGTATCACACATCGTTTCATTTAAACCATCACGTATCTGTCCCTCGGCAACACAAACATCACATCTTTCTTTCGGCACTTTCCGATTATCTTGATGAATTTACTTTTGATTCGTTGAATCGGCATGAACGACGAGGGACCATTGTCAATAAACATTGTCGGATGCCAGGCTTCAACTGGTTTACCACAGTGGTACTTCAAGTCATCTGGGAGTTCTCGGTGCCATCTTACTTCAGCAATGAGGTGTGGTCTAAGCTCCCCTGTCATGTAACAATATGACTTATAATATTAAAAAATGCCATTTGATCCATTTGAATCCGTAAACTAAACAACCCAACTTTGCCATTGCTAGAAGGCTCTGAAAATTTACTTAGGTAAATAGGTACATACAGTTATAGCACACAGCAAATGCTTATATGTATTTCTTATGCAACAATGAAGTTCTGTCCGTATTCTCAAAATAGTGTCGGCCCATAGGTTTACACATGCAATACAGCAATTAATACTCCCATGTTTTAACCCGTGTTAGGTGGTATAAACCTACACATGTTATTTGTCATCATTCACTTGATGGTCAGTTAATGAATTTAAAACAGGTAACACCACTTAGATAACCCGACAAAGGTTCCCATTTTGCATTTCTTGTGTCTGGAGTAAATACCCAATATAATATACATCGATCAAAGGATTAACGGATAACACGCTGATTGATTAATTACTTTTATCTAATTACACAGCGGATTTGTCAAAAGGTATTGTTTATGTATGTAGATTAACTTATCAATACTGAATACACTCTGTCGTGTCTGTGTCTGCGTAAAACAACTTCCTTCTTTCGAAGGATTAACCGCCAAGACATTGATTGATTGCTCATTATTGGCTAACTAAATTACTTTTTTTTGTAAAGAATGGCGGACATTATGCAATTAGTGGCCAGGTGTGCTATCTTGGGTGACCAATGAGACTCTATACCTATGTAAAATACCTGAAACGATATATCACTTTTGGTGAACATGTATTAGACTGTTAAAAGACACATCATTTGGAACAGCTGCAGGTGAATGGCATACGGCTCGTTTTTGTGGATATTGATGGATACATTCCTCGAACAAAGTAATAGCCTGACATCATTATAACTACCTGTTTTAGTTTTAATAATTGCATTTTGTTTTTATTCATTTGTCGCAGCATTCCACAGAATCCATGATTTCGTCGTGAAGTAATGCGACAGACAACATACACCAGGGCGTGTGTGCGAATTATGATTTACAATGTCTAGATATTCAAGTTATAAGTAAAGGCAGATCGCCTGATTTTTATTTAGTTTCAAAATGCACATAAGTATGATAATAAACTAATTAGGATTATAAGACCAAATAGAAAGACGCACGTTGACTAGTATCTACATACTGGTGAGTGGACATTAACCATGGGAATGTAGCAAGATATTTATTGCGCAGTATGTCACTTCGACCCCCACCTCGCTTCCGAGGAAGAAATCGTTATGTTATAAGTTGTGTCATGCCAAATCCTGTTGGCCATGATTCCAATACATATTTAACTACGAGTAGAAAGTAGTTTTGCTTTTCTAACTTGATGAAAACAAACCATAATCTCATTAATTCTTTAACAGACTTTAGCCCGTCATGTTACGATTATTAAAATGGCAGCGCCCTGTCGCGAACATCCGCGAGTCTGAGAATAAATGCTATTTAGGTTTGTTTTCACCGAGTTACAAAATCAAAACTACTTTCTACTGGTAGTAAAATATGTATTTGATTGATGTCCAATAGGATTTTGCGTGACATATCTTATATCATAACAATTTCTCTCGAGGAAGCGAGGTGGGTGTCAATATAACACTACTTACAATATTATTGTCATTTCCACCACGACCTCGCTTTCGAGAAAGAAATCTTTATGCTTCAAGTTGTGTCATGGAAAATATTTTTGGTCATCAATCATATATATATTGTACTACAAGTAGTAAGTAGTTTGATTCTTTAACTTCCGCGAAGCGATCTGGACAAATTTAAGATATCGTTCCAAGCTTCCACAACGCTCGCTTCGCACTCACAAACATAACCCATTTACTAAATGATTTAGCACGAACTGCGGGGTCCGGTGGAAATTAGTGCATGGTGACACCATCACTCGACCCCCCAGGACGGCAACGCAACGATTGACAGCAACGCAACGATTCGTTTTGCTTTGAGTAAGTTTCGTTGTTCAGACCATCCTTTAATGTTGGAATAAGGGCGAAAAGTAAACATAAAACAACATGAGTGATTCTACCCTCTGTGTATTGTACTTACCATTGAATCAGAGTACCAATTCTTTATTGAATGTTCATTTTACTGTGATCTGAGAAACAGCCTTCTCCCACAATACTACATAAATAATCCATGTGAAACATTGACAAAAAGAGCGAAGTTTTTGAATATAGAGTATAAGATTAAATGAGACATTGTACACGTTAGCATACAGCTTAATATTATATATGGCGCTGGATTGTATTTTCATCTTTATAATTGTAAAACGGGTCGGTGGCCCTTGTACGAAATTAACTCTCACTGACTAGATATAAGCTTATGATGATACATATTTAAACTCAACGTGACAAATTCACTTTTCACCCACAACATTGAACACTTAAAATGTGTTCACTGCAATTTCGACTAGTCAAATCCTTTCGTTAACCCCTTAAACAATCATTACTAAAACAACACCAAACATCAAAGACTACCGCCAGTCGCCTTAACGACCCCATGAAACACCCATGCCGCCCCATGCCACTATTGCAATTAGCCCATGCAGAACAATAATTTACCATCACCCACCAGTTATCTCCCCCTTGCGGATATTTCCAAGATTGGACATTTTTGGAAACATCATCTTTCCAAAATTGGAAAGTCTTGGAAACATCATCTTTCCAAAATTGGAAATGTCTTGGAAACATCATCTTTCCAAGACATTTCCAAGCTTGGAAAGATGGATTTTTTTTTCCAGTGTAATGTTCCGAGCTACATTTAACTGGATCAATCTGATCGTGGCGGACACAACACGTGGCAACATGAACGACCACACCAACCTGGTGTCCAGCAGAGGTAGCTTGGCATACAGCAAATCGTATAGGATGTCGTCGTACATGCACCTGGCGGACATTTGGCACATGTATTGTGAACCTAAATGGATCACGAGCCATTTGGGAGTGGTGTTACCCGCAGAAGCCAAGAGATTGTTTAAGGGAAGATCGGAAGTGGCGCCATCGCCTCCCGCCTCGGACATGCCATCGTGTAGTGCCAAGACGTTGCAAATGTTGCTCCAAGCTCCCCCTCGCTCTGGCCATGTAGCTGTCGCCAATTACCCAGGCCACATCTGTAACATAGATCGGACAGCAGAAAAATTGCTACAACAACGTAATTAATAAAAGCCAAGCTAGTAAATATTAACTAGATTAATTATTTGTGAGTATTTTATTAGAACCTAATATAGCCTTGGTATTCGCGAGATGACCATCTACCATAATGCTGAATTATACTTTCATCCAAACCATTAATCGCCGCAGTTGTAGCAGCACCTATTCTGAAAGAATGTGAGGTATACTGGGTCACGTCATAACCGACATGTGATCGCGACTTATTGAGAATCGCCTGAAATTGATAGCGCGTTAATGACGAGCCATCAAAATGGACAAAAAGCTGTGAGGTAGTGCATGGTCTGGACGTGAGATACCCAGCGAGCGCGCTAACAGGGCATAGTTCTGAGACAATAGGAGAAATTGAAAGCACTGTTCCTCTACCGAACTGGTCAGTTTTCGAAAACCTTATGCGCAATGTTTATCCCCGGTCGGAAAGTGAAACATCATTAATTTGCAGTTAAGTTTTTGAATCATCGGCCTGTGAACTGCAAACCAACTCGCTGACCCTAAGGAAACCAAAAAAGCCTAAGGTAAATGCTGATTTAAACATCTGAGCTTCGTAAGAAGAGATGCAAAGCATTGACGATTCGCTGAAGAATTGGGAAAATGATGGGCTTTCGTATGTCCCGTTTAACTTTAATCTTGTGCATTCCGATGATGGCTTTTCTAACCAAGAAATGTTCACAGTGATTGATAAAGTTATTTAGTTTATGCCAGGTGGATAAGGCTGAAATGTAGGCACTTACAGTACGAGGTGATTTACCTTGAATTGACATGTAGCCTATGAATTGCAGAAGCTGGTGTAGGCAAATGGGTCCGTCTAGTTGTAGGCTAAACGCGCGCCTAAAATGTTGGAGACATTGTAGTGCCGTGTAATATGTGCGTCTTGTGTTGCGAAATAAAGAGGACGAGATTAGTCTACGAGATTCTGTCATACAATCTCCCAAATGTCTTTTGGTAAGCTGCTCTGTGTCGGGTCTGCGTCTGGAGCCACGTGTTGAAATCTCTGCCATTGATAGCGCGAAAGAGCGCAGCTATAGCATTATCATGCGTGCTAATGTGCTTGGAGTGGAATATTATGTTGTGCTGCAAGGAGAGTAAGACTAAGCACCTAACTAGCGCCATGACATTCTTGTTTTTGGATGATTGTTTGTTGATGATATGAACGAC
Organism: Haliotis rubra; assembly: GCF_003918875.1. Classification (NCBI taxonomy): domain Eukaryota; kingdom Metazoa; phylum Mollusca; class Gastropoda; order Lepetellida; family Haliotidae; genus Haliotis; species Haliotis rubra. The sequence continues at coordinate 1,354,298 of NW_025764904.1, read as the reverse complement.
GGCTTGGTTGTCACATGTGAACAGAACTTTTTTGTTGCTCAAACGATTTCCCCACATTTTTAACGCCACCACAATAGGAACTATCCTTGGTATAGCCTTTTTGTATCCATGTTTGAGGCCAGGAAGCACATGTCCAGCTGCCCTGGAAATACGCCCCGTGTGTGCTAGATGCATCTGTGAAGAGCTGTAAGTGTTGACCAGTAAGCCAAATAGAATCATGAAACACAGATACACCACTGTAGCGCTGCAGGAACTGTAACCATACTTGCAGGTCTTGTTTCATACCGTTAGTGAGTCTTACTCGATGATTGGGATGGACTTTCCCGCAAAGAGCATCAGTCCAGCGTCTACAAAAGGCCCTCCCGCACCTAACTGCGCGACACACAAAATACAGCTTACCTAATAGGGATTGTAACTGGTGAACTTTTAGTTTACGCTTTTGTCACTGCAGTAAGGTGACAATTTCCTGACACAACTGATTGATTTTTTCTGGGGGTATTCTAATCTCCATAGAAACGGTGTCTATGGTTAGGCCCAGGAAAGTGATTGAACTGTTTTTCTTTTTTTTTCTTGTGCTATGGGAATGCCGAATTGTTGAAAAATCTGAATGCTTGAATCTAACAGGTATTTACATTTACCTGATTGGGCGCGACCTCCCATTAGGAAATCTTCTAGTGAGTGCATGATGGATGTACTGTTGGTGTATTTGGTTATGCACCACTGCAAGAAACGGCTAAATGTTTCAAACAAGGCGCATGATATAGAACAGCCGAAAGGGAGACATTTGTCAAAATAATAATTTCCCTGAAAGCACATACCTAACAGGTGGAAATCCTCCGGACGCACTGGGAGCAAACGGAAGGCTCACTTAACATCGAATTTTGTTAATTGAGCGCCCTTGCCTAAACGCTGAACTACACTTACCGCCTCATCGAACCGTGTGTACTGAACAGAGCAAAATTCCGCGGAAATTCCATCGTTGACGGACGATCCCCGGGGATGGGAGAGATGGTGTATAAGACGGTAGCTATCCGCGATTGTGGAAACATTTGATGTGTCAGATTTCTTTTTGACCAAACCAACGGGAGATACCTTGAGGTTTTGAATCGGGCGTGAGGGGAAAGGCCCGGCAATACGACCAAGAGAGATTTCTTTCTGTAGCTTTATACTTACAATATGAGGAAGTTGCCTCGCTGATCTAAGGTTGGGAGCGTCGTTAGGAATGAACGAACCAGAGAACTGTAAATTAAAACCTGAGGTAAAACCTACCTGTAATAGATCGGCGTCTTTGGGGCATACGGCATAGTACGCGGCGATCCATGGAATTAGTGTGTTATATTTTATGGGTACCGGAGCTAACGACATTGGCTGTTGGAGGCAAGCTGGCCCTGTTTCGGAGCTGCACTTGTGCATTGTTTGTTGTTTTGGTACGAAAAGAATTGCATTGCCGGGCACCGTGGTTTGAACTTTTGCATTTGGAACATTTGTGGGGATACTTGCAAGATATTCTTGAACACTGGGAAAGATTAAAATCCCAGCAGACTTGTTTATATGTGACTGCGGTGACGGGACTAGCAGTGCTAGTCTTTGTTTCTTTAGGAGTATAAAACTGCCTACCCTGAACCATGTAACGGAGCCACAGATCGCCATCGATGGCTCCCCAGGAACGCGTGGGATCTCTAGCCATTTTATGGCGGAAATAGTAATCATAGGTGTACCACGAGTCATTACCGTCATTAGCGCCCCGAACTGCGTCGACGTATCCTAACAGCTCTTGAACCGTACCTGGGTGTTTTTGCAGGTAAATACTCATAAAGATGTGGAAGGCCGTAGTCCAGGAGGCAATAGTGAGGGGTTTAGAAGATTGCTTACCTGCCGGTTTAAACATTACCTGACCTGACTGGTTATAAACCATTTGTAAAGGGACATCGTCCTCCTGGGCAACGTTTTGAGAAGGAAGGAGTGTCTGGAAGTCTACGACCTCGCCGTTCCATATTTTTGGCCTTACAGAATTTTTAACGTGAGCTCCGACGTGGTCTGTTTGGTAAGAAAGTGGGGGCAAACCCGCATTAACTGTTTGTGGAAGGCTGCTGTGAAGTTCCCCCACCCGAAGCTAGATTAGAAAGCCATTGTAGCGTGGCTTGAATGCTTGATGCAGAAGGAACTGTGCATGCAGCTATATCTGCATTAAACACAGTGCGCGCGTCTACCGCCTGCTTGAACACAGAGTGCGCGTCTGCCGTCGGCTGCGCTGCCGTGGTTTGGGTAACGGGCGCGAGCGTTAGGGACGGTGCTGCTAACAGTAAGTTTGTATCTATATGAATGGGATTGTTAATTCCCTGATGTAAACCAGAACCCAAGCTAAACCTACCTTGCGCTTGAGCGTTCCGAGGAGGATCCAAGGTCGGTCCTTGAATGTCCAACGGCGGGCTTTCTGTGCCGACTCCACTGCTGTCCCGTGTTGTCCTGCGTTTCTTTCCAGCTCCAGGTTGTGGGACTATCATGTACTGTAACGCTGCTCTTCTTTTTGGGGGTCCCATTTCAGTTTGGCGGTGACGTTAGGTTGTTTAGCGGTGTAATAGATGTACCAAAGGCACGTGGTATGGCGACGCCAACAATAACACCATTTAGCGGTTAACGCTTAATGCGATTATATGTTGTTACTTGCATATATTTTAATATTTATATATATATATATATATATATATATATATATTTGTCTTCACTAAATGATTATGCAAGATTATGCACACACACATTTGATCTTCGTTTAATCTCACGAAAACGTAAAGCATCATGTCAATTGAAGATCAGAAATTCGTTGACCACAATGACAAAATAGTATTGAATAATCTTTTTGGTTTTTACTATAAAATATAGTTTCCGAATATTTGTTATAAAAAATTCCTTGCAACGGTAGATTGTTACAGTATTACACTTGTTGACAATCTCAGCAGATTCTCACCACGGTTTATGTAAATACAGTTTCTTATGGAAGCATGTTATTATTTTATCTTTCTAACAAATGTTGATATGATTTCAGGCCATGGATGGTGGCAGTGATCACACCCCTCTTCTGCCAAAACCCAACCAAAAGAGGAATGCTGCAGCTGATACTCGGGTGCGCAGAATGCTCGAGGTTGACCTTAAGTTCAAGTGCAGGTAATGTTTTTGCAATGAATGTTCATTCTCATTTCATCTTTGCTAATTAGTGATATTTAAGTATATTTTATTATTATATTTTATCTGAAAAAATAATGTGAACAGTTGTGAAGTAGCGCCCCTTTGTGTTGCACTTCTCAGGATAAGCTAAGAAATTCTAATTCACACATGTTCACAGAATGACAGCACAGATAAGGAGCTGGGATCTGCTACAAAGAAGACTTACAACATGCTGTCCAAGTTCACCCAAAGGCCCATCAACACACCATCAGGCAGTCAAGGTATGTTATTTTTAGCATTGACTTGCATATGAAGTATTGTTTGTCTAAAAGATTTGTTAAAACGGATTTTGGAACTCTTTTTTTTTTTTTTTTTGCTTGACCCTAATTCTAGCTATGTTCAGGAATTTGCTGCTTCATTAGATGTCACGGAACTGCGGACTGTCGTGACAGAACTGCTATTTCGGGATCAGGGGGCGTTTGAAGACTATCGTCTCGGATACAGGCCATGTGACATCCCCCCAAGGCAGCCACAGCCTGACGACCTACCAAGATGGTGCAGGTGTAGCAACTGTAGGCCCATGCCATCAGCGCAAGAGGACAAGTGCTGCTGGCAGACTGGCTCGTCCCAGTGTGTAATGGATGGGCCAAACCTTTACACTGTAATTTCACCTGGAGTGCTTGATATCGCCATGGCACACTACAACGACTTCTTCGTCCAGGATCAAGAACGGAACAATAGAGCCTACAGACACCAAGCCTACAGACAATTTACGTTACAAAGGTTTGGACGTTTAGGTCATGGAAACGGACGTGTAGTTCCTTCGTGTGTGGTTTTGGCTATACGTAGGAGCTTTCCAGAGTCCAGAGGTATCTACAAAGCAATGTAAATAAATCATTTTGTATATATTTTGTATGTATATATTGTATGTTTTGTATATATTTTGTATGTATATATTGTATGTATATACTTATTTATTGTCGTGTGTGTGTTTTATGAATTGATTCAAAAAAGAAACTTCACAAAATGTAATTTGAAAAATAATGAATAATTTTTCTCTGATGAGACATCTATTTATCCGAAATGTGATCCCTATCTTTCGACTCTAGAAAAACGTTAGCAAAACCAAATCAAACCCATCCATTCGTCGTGCAAATGACGTTAGTGCCAAATCAGGTTTTGCACGTGCAGTCGATCACATGATCTTCGCGTCGAAGTTTTCTTCATATGCACGTGTTTGCATTGGCTTCAAGAATTGAAAAAAACACTTTTTAACCACAGTTCTAACGGAACTTGAAATGTCACGATTGTCAAATGTGCAACGTGAACGAGCCGTTGGCATGTTGCAAGCGGGAAGATCAGTTATTGACGTCGCAAGAGCAATGGGATGCAGCCGTCGTACTGTGTATGACTTGCGAGGTCATCTACAACAAACTGGTACCACTTCTGATCGCCCAAGGTCGGGTCGTCCACGTGTGACGTCACGAGCAGAAGACCGTCAAATCACCTACGTGACAGATTTCTTCCGGCTACACGAACCAGGGCTGAGATGTTTAGAGGTCGACTGTCCTCACAGACCATTCGAAATCGGTTGCAGGCTGCCAATCTCCATTCTCGACGTCCATATCGTGGGCCAATATTGACCTCCGATGGACCCAGAGAGACTGGAATCGAGTCGTCTTTAGCGATGAATTCAGGTTTACCCTCAGATTCGCGGACGGCAGGAATAGAGTCTGGAGACGACGTCGTGAACCAATGTTGTGTACAGGAAGTCGACAGATTCGGGGGCGGAAGTTGCATGGTGTGGGGTGCTGTCTGTGGGAACAACCGTTCCCGACTTCTGGTCATCCGTGGAAACCTCACAGCTGCTGCTTACCGCGACCAGGTGCTCACCCCTGAACTCGTTCCTTCCATGGCCGCTCATGGCCCAGGTCTACTGTTCCAGCATGATAATGCTCGGCCGCATACCGCGATGTTGACACGGAATTTCCTTCAAAACGCTGGAATCAACGTCATGGACTGGCCATCGAGGTCCCCCGACCTTAATCCAATAGAGCACGTTTGGGATGCACTTGGGAGAAGGCTTCGTGGTCTTAGGAACCAACCTCAGAATTTGCAGGAACTTGGCGCTGCCTTGCAAGAGCAATGGCGCAGAATCCCCAACCACGTGTTCACAAGCATCAGGCAGTCGATGAGGAGACGGTGTTTGGCATTGGTGAATGCGCGGGGCGGCCATACACGATATTGAACTGAGAAATTTCGCATTTTTATTCTTGTGACTTGACATTCTGTATACCCATGTTTTGGAACGGCGGTGTAGCCTGATGGAACTGATTATGGCACTGTCAGTGTATCGAGTACATCACACAGATCTCAGCAATGAAATAATAACAATTTAACCATCTTACCATCTCTTGTTCTGTTATAGTGCCCTGGAGAAAGAATGTGAAGTTTCTTTTTTGACTCAGTATATTAATATTATGAAAGTTGTTGATTTATTTCTTAATCCTTTATTGAAGTGAAACCAATTGTTGTAACCAGCTCACGATATCTAACCAGACCATACACACACAAAGAACACAAAGTGGAGCTGTTATCTGACTGATTGGCAAATAAGAGAATGTGACACACCTGTGTGTATTCATGCCGCGCATAACTCTACAGGTCATAAATCTACATACCTCAAGAGCAATTACAAACAAAGTGAATCTCAGGTCATTAATCTACATACCTCATTATGAGCAATTACTAACAAAGTGAATCTCAGGTCAATAATCTACATACCTCATTATGAGCAATTACAAACAAAGTGAATCTAAGGTCATAAATCTAGACACACCTGTGTGTTATTGATTAGGTATGTTACATATACCACATCACATTTATGGGTGAACTGTCACATGTATGTGACGAAAATAAATACACAAGAATACACAGCTATACCGGTAATGATATATATATTTAGAGTGTACATTCCACAATAGGACTCAACACATAGGAAATAACAAATGATTGCTGGGATTTAGAGTTTAGAGCCAATGTGGACAATCGTTATCATAATTACAAAATGTAAGGTAGATGGTCCAAAGACAATAGTTTAAATATCTATCTGGGCGTGGAACTGAATGAAGTCTAAACTCTTTCACTTCTTGAATCGCGCCAGACACTGATTTACAAGTTCTGCCATTGGGGGACAATTGCAATTGCAATTGCTGACGATATACGCCTGGGATCGTCATCGGCCATTGGTGTTTTCCTTTTCAGGCCTCCAGTCTGCTCATTTTGTCTTTTCTGGAAGGCCAGCATCTGCAGGTCCCATCTGTATGAGTTTTTCACCATGAAACAATAACAAAACAAAGGTTGATTGAGGGGGGATATATATCATATAACTCAAATAACTCCCTTTAAAAATAACAAATGTACAATACATCTTCCCTAACTTATCATAAATACGGTACACTGGTCACACAAGGTATGAATGGGAACCTTCACCGGTAGGCGAGGTGGGTATGTTGACATTGTTATGGCCGGTCGCTTAGTCTATCTGCTACACACTAGATATGAATACACCTGCTTAGACATATATTTCCAATGAAACATTTCCCACGCGTTTAAAATGTTCTTGTTAAAATATGGTATCTCGTCGAATGAAGGATGAATATTGCAAACATTAAATACGTTTCTTTCCTCTACATGTCTTATTTATTGCTTCTATCTCTCTCCAAACAGCTTGTCTAACTTTCATGGTGTACAACTTGTAGACCGTACGGGATGAATTTGATCCAGCTAGACGTACATTTTTGGTACGTACCGCCGTCTCCATGTTAGCACCTCCTCTTGTTTACGCAAACAATTCCCATTTTTCAATCGGGTCACTTATATTATTAGTCGTTGTCATGGTGTTGTTGTTTTTTTCATCATCACGTGGCCTTTACAACGTGACCATGGACGTTCACTATCAGCACATTGCTCACATATTGGCATTAGTGAGCTCGCAGGCAGTAGCTACTAAAATCTAACAGCAAATCCCTTACAGGGACTTTCTCCTATTTAAGGTGTCCGCTACTAAGAAAGTGTAATCCCAAATATAGGATATGTTACATTTGACCACTTTCTAAATGGCACTGTGTAATCATAGCTATCGGCCGTGGGAGCTGTGCCAATTTACACTTATCAGAGGGTACACAAAGTCCGCAGTCTAGACTACCAGTTGTCCAACTTCCATTTTTTGCGGAAGTGGCGGTGGCTAAGTGGGTTAGGCGAATGACTTTGTGTGCTGGCGATTAGGTGCCTGATTCTGAGGGTGTGGGTTCGAATCCCGAATGGGACTCAAACCAAACAGTACTAGAATCTGTATTTTACTAAGAAAGTGTAATCCCATTTATAACACATGTTAAAGATGAGACATTAATATTAAAGTAATTCATGGGGAATGCTTACCGAGTGAAGCGCTCGTAAAGCATCCTGTCCATTAAAGCAGTCATAAAATCTCCATTTGAGACATCAGAACTGAAATGTTCCGTTGAGTCTTTGCTTCGCTATTCAAGTAATCGAGTCTGAACCAGACAATCCAGTGATCAACAACATGAGCATCAATCTACGCAACTGGGAAACGATGACTTGTGTCAACAAGTCAGTCAGCCTGACCACTTGATCCAGTTAGTAAATGCGGAAAGTGTTTTGTCTCGAAGAAGCAAAACCCTTCTTGTCATGATGAAGACACAGAGATCACAAACATCAACCACAACAACAATAACCAAAAGAGAGGATTGGCCTGAGAAGCCATGCCATGTATCACGACCACGTATGGTGACTATCACTGCATTGTCTGGTCCAGATGGTACTGTTGACAACCAACATCGTACAGCTGAAATACTGCTGGAAATACCTACCTTTGATATAGTCAAAATTGTACAATCGACTCTGCTTTTACCAGAAATGTATTATGGACGAGGGAAGGGTTTTGTTGCAGCTTAACCCACGGGTATCATTCGACAAGGCGCCGAATCGTATGAGATGTACACTGTGTATTACTTATCACAAAACCAATGTGTTTACAGGCAATGACACAGAAAATTATGGGACCAGTACCCTCAAAAGATATGGAAAATCATCGGATAACACATATCGTCAATCGAAACTGAGAATTTAAAAGACAGTTTTGAATCGGCAGTGAACAAAGCTTTATCTGGAACAGAAGCAGCACTAATTGAAAGTGTGAAAGTTGTACACTGGTTAAGCAAAGAAAATCCACCCATGCATAAATATACCAGCCCAGTGGACTCATTTTGTGATCTGGGAGCTTGTGGTATATGCAAGTTTAATTGATCCAGTTACGGTCCAGGCAACAACACATCGCGTGGCAAATAAAAGGATACAACATACTGCTGGTAAAGCAATTTCTGGAGTACTACACGAAGTCGAACGATTCCTGTTTCCAAATGCATGGGCCTTGGAATTGATGGTGCTTCAGTTATGACCGGTCGAGGAGAAAGTGTTACAGGACATGTGTTTAGAGGCAATGCTATGCCCGTTCACTATCGGTGCATTGCTCATATTAGCATTAGTGAGCTCGTAGGCAGCAGCTATTAAGCGAAACAGCGAAACCCTTACAGGGCTTTCTCCTATTTCAAGGTGTCCGCTGACACCATACAAATGTACTAGAATCTTAACTTTACTAAGAAAGTGTAATCCCAAATATAGGATATGTTACATTTGACCACTTTCTAAATGGCACTGTGTAATCATAGCTATCGGCCGTGGGAGCTGTGCCAATTTACACTTATCAGAGGGTACACAAAGTCCGCAGTCTAGACTACCAGTTGTCCAACTTCCATTTTTGCGGAAGTGGCGGTGGCTAAGTGGGTTAGGCGAATGACTTTGTGTGCTGGCGATTAGGTGCCTGATTCTGAGGGTGTGGGTTCGAATCCCGAATGGGACTCAAACCAAACAGTACTAGAATCTGTATTTTACTAAGAAAGTGTAATCCCATTTATAACACATGTTAAAGATGAGACATTAATATTAAAGTAATTCATGGGGAATGCTTACCGAGTGAAGCGCTCGTAAAGCATCCTGTCCATTAAAGCAGTCATAAAATCTCCATTTGAGACATCAGAACTGAAATGTTCCGTTGAGTCTTTGCTTCGCTATTCAAGTAATCGAGTCTGAACCAGACAATCCAGTGATCAACAACATGAGCATCAATCTACGCAACTGGGAAACGATGACTTGTGTCAACAAGTCAGTCAGCCTGACCACTTGATCCAGTTAGTAAATGCGGAAAGTGTTTTGTCTCGAAGAAGCAAAACCCTTCTTGTCATGATGAAGACACAGAGATCACAAACATCAACCACAACAACAATAACCAAAAGAGAGGATTGGCCTGAGAAGCCATGCCATGTATCACGACCACGTATGGTGACTGTCACTGCATTGTCTGGTCCAGATGGTACTGTTGACAACCAACATCGTACAGCTGAAATACTGCTGGAAATACCTACCTTTGATATAGTCAAAATTGTACAATCGACTCTGCTTTTACCAGAAATGTATTATGGACGAGGGAAGGGTTTTGTTGCAGCTTAACCCACGGGTATCATTCGACAAGGCGCCGAATCGTATGAGATGTACACTGTGTATTACTTATCACAAAACCAATGTGTTTACAGGCAATGACACAGAAAATTATGGGACCAGTACCCTCAAAAGATATGGAAAATCATCGGATAACACATATCGTCAATCGAAACTGAGAATTTAAAAGACAGTTTTGAATCGGCAGTGAACAAAGCTTTATCTGGAACAGAAGCAGCACTAATTGAAAGTGTGAAAGTTGTACACTGGTTAAGCAAAGAAAATCCACCCATGCATAAATATACCAGCCCAGTGGACTCATTTTGTGATCTGGGAGCTTGTGGTATATGCAAGTTTAATTGATCCAGTTACGGTCCAGGCAACAACACATCGCGTGGCAAATAAAAGGATACAACATACTGCTGGTAAAGCAATTTCTGGAGTACTACACGAAGTCGAACGATTCCTGTTTCCAAATGCATGGGCCTTGGAATTGATGGTGCTTCAGTTATGACCGGTCGAGGAGAAAGTGTTACAGGACATGTGTTTAGAGGCAATGCTATGCCCGTTCACTATCGGTGCATTGCTCATATTAGCATTAGTGAGCTCGTAGGCAGCAGCTATTAAGCGAAACAGCGAAACCCTTACAGGGGCTTTCTCCTATTTCAAGGTGTCCGCTGACACCATACAAATGTACTAGAATCTTAACTTTACTAAGAAAGTGTAATCCCAAATATAGGATATGTTACATTTGACCACTTTCTAAATGGCACTGTGTAATCATAGCTATCGGCCGTGGGAGCTGTGCCAATTTACACTTATCAGAGGGTACACAAAGTCCGCAGTCTAGACTACCAGTTGTCCAACTTCCATTTTTGCGGAAGTGGCGGTGGCTAAGTGGGTTAGGCGAATGACTTTGTGTGCTGGCGATTAGGTGCCTGATTCTGAGGGTGTGGGTTCGAATCCCGAATGGGACTCAAACCAAACAGTACTAGAATCTGTATTTTACTAAGAAAGTGTAATCCCATTTATAACACATGTTAAAGATGAGACATTAATATTAAAGTAATTCATGGGGAATGCTTACCGAGTGAAGCGCTCGTAAAGCATCCTGTCCATTAAAGCAGTCATAAAATCTCCATTTGAGACATCAGAACTGAAATGTTCCGTTGAGTCTTTGCTTCGCTATTCAAGTAATCGAGTCTGAACCAGACAATCCAGTGATCAACAACATGAGCATCAATCTACGCAACTGGGAAACGATGACTTGTGTCAACAAGTCAGTCAGCCTGACCACTTGATCCAGTTAGTAAATGCGGAAAGTGTTTTGTCTCGAAGAAGCAAAACCCTTCTTGTCATGATGAAGACACAGAGATCACAAACATCAACCACAACAACAATAACCAAAAGAGAGGATTGGCCTGAGAAGCCATGCCATGTATCACGACCACGTATGGTGACTGTCACTGCATTGTCTGGTCCAGATGGTACTGTTGACAACCAACATCGTACAGCTGAAATACTGCTGGAAATACCTACCTTTGATATAGTCAAAATTGTACAATCGACTCTGCTTTTACCAGAAATGTATTATGGACGAGGGAAGGGTTTTGTTGCAGCTTAACCCACGGGTATCATTCGACAAGGCGCCGAATCGTATGAGATGTACACTGTGTATTACTTATCACAAAACCAATGTGTTTACAGGCAATGACACAGAAAATTATGGGACCAGTACCCTCAAAAGATATGGAAAATCATCGGATAACACATATCGTCAATCGAAACTGAGAATTTAAAAGACAGTTTTGAATCGGCAGTGAACAAAGCTTTATCTGGAACAGAAGCAGCACTAATTGAAAGTGTGAAAGTTGTACACTGGTTAAGCAAAGAAAATCCACCCATGCATAAATATACCAGCCCAGTGGACTCATTTTGTGATCTGGGAGCTTGTGGTATATGCAAGTTTAATTGATCCAGTTACGGTCCAGGCAACAACACATCGCGTGGCAAATAAAAGGATACAACATACTGCTGGTAAAGCAATTTCTGGAGTACTACACGAAGTCGAACGATTCCTGTTTCCAAATGCATGGGCCTTGGAATTGATGGTGCTTCAGTTATGACCGGTCGAGGAGAAAGTGTTACAGGACATGTGTTTAGAGGCAATGCTATGCCCGTTCACTATCGGTGCATTGCTCATATTAGCATTAGTGAGCTCGTAGGCAGCAGCTATTAAGCGAAACAGCGAAACCCTTACAGGGCTTTCTCCTATTTCAAGGTGTCCGCTGACACCATACAAATGTACTAGAATCTTAACTTTACTAAGAAAGTGTAATCCCAAATATAGGATATGTTACATTTGACCACTTTCTAAATGGCACTGTGTAATCATAGCTATCGGCCGTGGGAGCTGTGCCAATTTACACTTATCAGAGGGTACACAAAGTCCGCAGTCTAGACTACCAGTTGTCCAACTTCCATTTTTGCGGAAGTGGCGGTGGCTAAGTGGGTTAGGCGAATGACTTTGTGTGCTGGCGATTAGGTGCCTGATTCTGAGGGTGTGGGTTCGAATCCCGAATGGGACTCAAACCAAACAGTACTAGAATCTGTATTTTACTAAGAAAGTGTAATCCCATTTATAACACATGTTAAAGATGAGACATTAATATTAAAGTAATTCATGGGGAATGCTTACCGAGTGAAGCGCTCGTAAAGCATCCTGTCCATTAAAGCAGTCATAAAATCTCCATTTGAGACATCAGAACTGAAATGTTCCGTTGAGTCTTTGCTTCGCTATTCAAGTAATCGAGTCTGAACCAGACAATCCAGTGATCAACAACATGAGCATCAATCTACGCAACTGGGAAACGATGACTTGTGTCAACAAGTCAGTCAGCCTGAACACTTGATCCAGTTAGTAAATGCGGAAAGTGTTTTGTCTCGAAGAAGCAAAACCCTTCTTGTCATGATGAAGACACAGAGATCACAAACATCAACCACAACAACAATAACCAAAAGAGAGGATTGGCCTGAGAAGCCATGCCATGTATCACGACCACGTATGGTGACTGTCACTGCATTGTCTGGTCCAGATGGTACTGTTGACAACCAACATCGTACAGCTGAAATACTGCTGGAAATACCTACCTTTGATATAGTCAAAATTGTACAATCGACTCTGCTTTTACCAGAAATGTATTATGGACGAGGAAGGGTTTTGTTGCAGCTTAACCCACGGGTATCATTCGACAAGGCGCCGAATCGTATGAGATGTACACTGTGTATTACTTATCACAAAACCAATGTGTTTACAGGCAATGACACAGAAAATTATGGGACCAGTACCCTCAAAAGATATGGAAAATCATCGGATAACACATATCGTCAATCGAAACTGAGAATTTAAAAGACAGTTTTGAATCGGCAGTGAACAAAGCTTTATCTGGAACAGAAGCAGCACTAATTGAAAGTGTGAAAGTTGTACACTGGTTAAGCAAAGAAAATCCACCCATGCATAAATATACCAGCCCAGTGGACTCATTTTGTGATCTGGGAGCTTGTGGTATATGCAAGTTTAATTGATCCAGTTACGGTCCAGGCAACAACACATCGCGTGGCAAATAAAAGGATACAACATACTGCTGGTAAAGCAATTTCTGGAGTACTACACGAAGTCGAACGATTCCTGTTTCCAAATGCATGGGCCTTGGAATTGATGGTGCTTCAGTTATGACCGGTCGAGGAGAAAGTGTTACAGGACATGTGTTTAGAGGCAATGCTATGCCCGTTCACTATCGGTGCATTGCTCATATTAGCATTAGTGAGCTCGTAGGCAGCAGCTATTAAGCGAAACAGCGAAACCCTTACAGGGGCTTTCTCCTATTTCAAGGTGTCCGCTGACACCATACAAATGTACTAGAATCTTAACTTTACTAAGAAAGTGTAATCCCAAATATAGGATATGTTACATTTGACCACTTTCTAAATGGCACTGTGTAATCATAGCTATCGGCCGTGGGAGCTGTGCCAATTTACACTTATCAGAGGGTACACAAAGTCCGCAGTCTAGACTACCAGTTGTCCAACTTCCATTTTTGCGGAAGTGGCGGTGGCTAAGTGGGTTAGGCGAATGACTTTGTGTGCTGGCGATTAGGTGCCTGATTCTGAGGGTGTGGGTTCGAATCCCGAATGGGACTCAAACCAAACAGTACTAGAATCTGTATTTTACTAAGAAAGTGTAATCCCATTTATAACACATGTTAAAGATGAGACATTAATATTAAAGTAATTCATGGGGAATGCTTACCGAGTGAAGCGCTCGTAAAGCATCCTGTCCATTAAAGCAGTCATAAAATCTCCATTTGAGACATCAGAACTGAAATGTTCCGTTGAGTCTTTGCTTCGCTATTCAAGTAATCGAGTCTGAACCAGACAATCCAGTGATCAACAACATGAGCATCAATCTACGCAACTGGGAAACGATGACTTGTGTCAACAAGTCAGTCAGCCTGAACACTTGATCCAGTTAGTAAATGCGGAAAGTGTTTTGTCTCGAAGAAGCAAAACCCTTCTTGTCATGATGAAGACACAGAGATCACAAACATCAACCACAACAACAATAACCAAAAGAGAGGATTGGCCTGAGAAGCCATGCCATGTATCACGACCACGTATGGTGACTGTCACTGCATTGTCTGGTCCAGATGGTACTGTTGACAACCAACATCGTACAGCTGAAATACTGCTGGAAATACCTACCTTTGATATAGTCAAAATTGTACAATCGACTCTGCTTTTACCAGAAATGTATTATGGACGAGGGAAGGGTTTTGTTGCAGCTTAACCCACGGGTATCATTCGACAAGGCGCCGAATCGTATGAGATGTACACTGTGTATTACTTATCACAAAACCAATGTGTTTACAGGCAATGACACAGAAAATTATGGGACCAGTACCCTCAAAAGATATGGAAAATCATCGGATAACACATATCGTCAATCGAAACTGAGAATTTAAAAGACAGTTTTGAATCGGCAGTGAACAAAGCTTTATCTGGAACAGAAGCAGCACTAATTGAAAGTGTGAAAGTTGTACACTGGTTAAGCAAAGAAAATCCACCCATGCATAAATATACCAGCCCAGTGGACTCATTTTGTGATCTGGGAGCTTGTGGTATATGCAAGTTTAATTGATCCAGTTACGGTCCAGGCAACAACACATCGCGTGGCAAATAAAAGGATACAACATACTGCTGGTAAAGCAATTTCTGGAGTACTACACGAAGTCGAACGATTCCTGTTTCCAAATGCATGGGCCTTGGAATTGATGGTGCTTCAGTTATGACCGGTCGAGGAGAAAGTGTTACAGGACATGTGTTTAGAGGCAATGCTATGCCCGTTCACTATCGGTGCATTGCTCATATTAGCATTAGTGAGCTCGTAGGCAGCAGCTATTAAGCGAAACAGCGAAACCCTTACAGGGCTTTCTCCTATTTCAAGGTGTCCGCTGACACCATACAAATGTACTAGAATCTTAACTTTACTAAGAAAGTGTAATCCCAAATATAGGATATGTTACATTTGACCACTTTCTAAATGGCACTGTGTAATCATAGCTATCGGCCGTGGGAGCTGTGCCAATTTACACTTATCAGAGGGTACACAAAGTCCGCAGTCTAGACTACCAGTTGTCCAACTTCCATTTTTGCGGAAGTGGCGGTGGCTAAGTGGGTTAGGCGAATGACTTTGTGTGCTGGCGATTAGGTGCCTGATTCTGAGGGTGTGGGTTCGAATCCCGAATGGGACTCAAACCAAACAGTACTAGAATCTGTATTTTACTAAGAAAGTGTAATCCCATTTATAACACATGTTAAAGATGAGACATTAATATTAAAGTAATTCATGGGGAATGCTTACCGAGTGAAGCGCTCGTAAAGCATCCTGTCCATTAAAGCAGTCATAAAATCTCCATTTGAGACATCAGAACTGAAATGTTCCGTTGAGTCTTTGCTTCGCTATTCAAGTAATCGAGTCTGAACCAGACAATCCAGTGATCAACAACATGAGCATCAATCTACGCAACTGGGAAACGATGACTTGTGTCAACAAGTCAGTCAGCCTGAACACTTGATCCAGTTAGTAAATGCGGAAAGTGTTTTGTCTCGAAGAAGCAAAACCCTTCTTGTCATGATGAAGACACAGAGATCACAAACATCAACCACAACAACAATAACCAAAAGAGAGGATTGGCCTGAGAAGCCATGCCATGTATCACGACCACGTATGGTGACTGTCACTGCATTGTCTGGTCCAGATGGTACTGTTGACAACCAACATCGTACAGCTGAAATACTGCTGGAAATACCTACCTTTGATATAGTCAAAATTGTACAATCGACTCTGCTTTTACCAGAAATGTATTATGGACGAGGGAAGGGTTTTGTTGCAGCTTAACCCACGGGTATCATTCGACAAGGCGCCGAATCGTATGAGATGTACACTGTGTATTACTTATCACAAAACCAATGTGTTTACAGGCAATGACACAGAAAATTATGGGACCAGTACCCTCAAAAGATATGGAAAATCATCGGATAACACATATCGTCAATCGAAACTGAGAATTTAAAAGACAGTTTTGAATCGGCAGTGAACAAAGCTTTATCTGGAACAGAAGCAGCACTAATTGAAAGTGTGAAAGTTGTACACTGGTTAAGCAAAGAAAATCCACCCATGCATAAATATACCAGCCCAGTGGACTCATTTTGTGATCTGGGAGCTTGTGGTATATGCAAGTTTAATTGATCCAGTTACGGTCCAGGCAACAACACATCGCGTGGCAAATAAAAGGATACAACATACTGCTGGTAAAGCAATTTCTGGAGTACTACACGAAGTCGAACGATTCCTGTTTCCAAATGCATGGGCCTTGGAATTGATGGTGCTTCAGTTATGACCGGTCGAGGAGAAAGTGTTACAGGACATGTGTTTAGAGGCAATGCTATGCCCGTTCACTATCGGTGCATTGCTCATATTAGCATTAGTGAGCTCGTAGGCAGCAGCTATTAAGCGAAACAGCGAAACCCTTACAGGGCTTTCTCCTATTTCAAGGTGTCCGCTGACACCATACAAATGTACTAGAATCTTAACTTTACTAAGAAAGTGTAATCCCAAATATAGGATATGTTACATTTGACCACTTTCTAAATGGCACTGTGTAATCATAGCTATCGGCCGTGGGAGCTGTGCCAATTTACACTTATCAGAGGGTACACAAAGTCCGCAGTCTAGACTACCAGTTGTCCAACTTCCATTTTTGCGGAAGTGGCGGTGGCTAAGTGGGTTAGGCGAATGACTTTGTGTGCTGGCGATTAGGTGCCTGATTCTGAGGGTGTGGGTTCGAATCCCGAATGGGACTCAAACCAAACAGTACTAGAATCTGTATTTTACTAAGAAAGTGTAATCCCATTTATAACACATGTTAAAGATGAGACATTAATATTAAAGTAATTCATGGGGAATGCTTACCGAGTGAAGCGCTCGTAAAGCATCCTGTCCATTAAAGCAGTCATAAAATCTCCATTTGAGACATCAGAACTGAAATGTTCCGTTGAGTCTTTGCTTCGCTATTCAAGTAATCGAGTCTGAACCAGACAATCCAGTGATCAACAACATGAGCATCAATCTACGCAACTGGGAAACGATGACTTGTGTCAACAAGTCAGTCAGCCTGAACACTTGATCCAGTTAGTAAATGCGGAAAGTGTTTTGTCTCGAAGAAGCAAAACCCTTCTTGTCATGATGAAGACACAGAGATCACAAACATCAACCACAACAACAATAACCAAAAGAGAGGATTGGCCTGAGAAGCCATGCCATGTATCACGACCACGTATGGTGACTGTCACTGCATTGTCTGGTCCAGATGGTACTGTTGACAACCAACATCGTACAGCTGAAATACTGCTGGAAATACCTACCTTTGATATAGTCAAAATTGTACAATCGACTCTGCTTTTACCAGAAATGTATTATGGACGAGGGAAGGGTTTTGTTGCAGCTTAACCCACGGGTATCATTCGACAAGGCGCCGAATCGTATGAGATGTACACTGTGTATTACTTATCACAAAACCAATGTGTTTACAGGCAATGACACAGAAAATTATGGGACCAGTACCCTCAAAAGATATGGAAAATCATCGGATAACACATATCGTCAATCGAAACTGAGAATTTAAAAGACAGTTTTGAATCGGCAGTGAACAAAGCTTTATCTGGAACAGAAGCAGCACTAATTGAAAGTGTGAAAGTTGTACACTGGTTAAGCAAAGAAAATCCACCCATGCATAAATATACCAGCCCAGTGGACTCATTTTGTGATCTGGGAGCTTGTGGTATATGCAAGTTTAATTGATCCAGTTACGGTCCAGGCAACAACACATCGCGTGGCAAATAAAAGGATACAACATACTGCTGGTAAAGCAATTTCTGGAGTACTACACGAAGTCGAACGATTCCTGTTTCCAAATGCATGGGCCTTGGAATTGATGGTGCTTCAGTTATGACCGGTCGAGGAGAAAGTGTTACAGGACATGTGTTTAGAGGCAATGCTATGCCCGTTCACTATCGGTGCATTGCTCATATTAGCATTAGTGAGCTCGTAGGCAGCAGCTATTAAGCGAAACAGCGAAACCCTTTCTCCTATTTCAGGGGCTTTCTCCTATTTCAAGGTGATTCAAGGGAGACCACATCCTTCAAGGACGATCTAACCTCTATTCCATTAGGGAGTTCCTCATCGAGAAAGTTATGGAGAACCTCAGGAGACGGTTTTCATCAGATTCCAATATGACCCATGCTCTTGATGTTTTGGGCATGAGACCAGTTTCATTATAATCAGGTCAATCCAATGGCTACAAGGCAGGAGTGGGAAAAAGTAACACTCTTGGTTGGAAAAATCCCGACTGCCCCAATCCACAATACCAACTGCGAACGAGGTTTTAGTTCACAGAATCTAGTGAAGAATTGCTTGTATGATGATAAACTAGATGATCTCTGTAGATGCCCTTGTTCAGTGGAGACAGATTAAAAACAGAGAAAAACTTTGTTTTAATACTAATATGTCTATAAGTTGAGGACTCTGAAAAATATCTTAAACTGTTAGTGTTCAGTTTATACGTTAAAGTTAAAGTTGAGAATTAAATACGAACATTAACATAAAATTAAGTATAATGATTGCCATTGTTCATTGTTTAAGCATCGAGTTGTGATTTTTAAGAACTTAGAGGTTGAAACCTCAGACTTAGAAAAAAATAAACTCTTGCGTCAGTGTTGAAGTGTTCATTTGAGTTTATTTTCAAATTTATTTTGAGTTAATCTTACCAGTAAAATAAATGCGTTGAACTGATCTTGATTTGGTTTCTCTTGTTTAAATTGTTGAATTTACCTGCATTAGACGTCACACACAGTATCTGAACTCAAATTAGTAACTACAAAGTAAAGTCTGTGGTCAAGTCATAGTCAAAGATGTTAATTGTACTTAAGGCCTCCGGCCCATATACAAGTAATATAAGTATGCAAGCACATGTTACAGACATTTCAAAACAAATTACAGTTCAGATAAGAGATTGCTTCTGAGGATAACAGCGTGCTTTACAAAAAGCGCTCGATTATGTATTACAGTTTCATTTTTGGAGGATACAATGGAAACAAAGGCAGTTGAAGGATATTTTAACAGATACTTACTTTGGATATATTATTTTCTTAAAACAGCATAATGTGGGCATACAAAAGGAAAGTGAATTTCATCTTCTACAGCCGAGCCCATATTCTTAAACTTCTCTCTATTGAAAATCGTCTGCATCTATTTACTGATAAGGCAAACAAGCCCAATCGAAAATTGGCAAATGTGCGTCTGATATTTCTAGATGTCAATACAGATAGATGTAGTTCTGGTTGAATTAAGCTCTTTGTATCATCTATACAATTGATATCTTGAACTATTTTTTTAGACAAGAATGCCATTCAACAGATTGTTCTAGAAATTGCTTTAGAAATAGGTTAATATTATCAACTGTTTGATTTAGCCCCACAAATTCAAAGCTATTAGAAAATAAAAGATTTCTAATATGTTGTCTTACCCATACCATCTAAATGTACAAGGATGTTATAAGCTAGTTTTGGGATTCTTTGTTCGCGCATTCCAAGGATCTTTAACCAATATCTTAAACATCTGATTTGTGAATGTATATATATCAGATACCTACCATACACCATATAATTTGGTTTTGCTTGCGCTGCATTTAAAAATCTTTTGCATGCTAAAAGGTGCAATTTCAATTGATATTCATGACACTCACGTCCCCAAATTTCAGACCCATAAATCGGTTGGATTTGTGAATCAAACAATTTGAAATATTTTCAGGGTTAAAATTCCAAAATTCTGGCACCCGTGAAGAGCCACCTCCTCGTGGTGGGTGCTGGGTAACGCTAAGCGCTCTTCAACCCCTGTTGTGGACCCGGGGGTATATTTGGTCCACCAACCCGTTTGCCGTGGATTGCGCCCCGTGTCGGTGGAGGACTGGAGTCGGGTGGTTGAGGGCACTGATTCCAGGAACAGCGTTCCTTTGCCCAACACACCACTTTGCCCCTTACTTCACCTAGACGGGAGGTAGAACTATCACTATCTATCAATCGGCTGGTCACGCTTAGCCCTGTGCTAAAACTATATAATGTTACACAACATTCGAAAATTATTAGATGATATTTTTATGTCTTGGCAAATTTTGAACTGAGAATTTGAAGTACACAATTTCATGTATGTTTTTTGCCAATATGTCGTATGTCGAAGGCGGTGGCTCATGGGCCAACCTGGTGGAATCATTAATCTTTTAATTTTTCTGCTGGAGTATATCATCCGGGTATCCTTGGTGCTGCAAGTCGGAGATCCGGTTGTTTTTAGCATTGTCCTTGTGATACTCCGTGGTGGGTGGGGAGCTCGGATGACGAACCTTGAAAAATTAACCATGGCTTACGACCCCCCCCCTGAAAAAAACCAAACGTCCACTGGACACTGATCCAGTTGATAATGATCAAAGACTGTCCACGTACATTGAATACTGGCCACGATTTCTTGAAATTGAAACTGTTGACAAGACACCATTAAAGTTGAACCCTTTTGCCATATCTAAGGGTATTCAAGGCATTGCCGGTGAAGTTAAAAATGTTAAACGTTTACGTTCCGGTGCTCTGCTGGTTGAGTGTGGAAAACGGCAACAAGCCACCAACCTTATGAATACAGAATCGTTTGTCGGCGTTCCAGTCCACAGTCACGGCTCATAAAACATTAAACACAAGCAAGGGAATCATTAGAGACCGTGATCGATTGTTTGCAGATATGTCAGAACTCGACATAGTCTCTGAGATGAAAGATCAAGGCGTACTCTATGTAAAACGTTTCACAACCCGGAAAAATGATGCTGTTCTCAAAACCAATTAACAGCAAAAATAACTTAGTTTCCGTTTTGCGGAAACCTAATGGATACTGGGTAATTTAGGTTTTCGCTAGGATTCAGTATCCGGAAATAGACAATGCGAGTTTCCGCATAGTTTACAAAACTGAAACTAACAAATCTAGGTGTCCGTCAAGTTTCTACAACTGAAACTATCATTATGCGTTTCCATTTAGTTTCAGTTCGCTGAAACATTCATAGCAAAATGTCTTAGTTTCCGCTATTGCGGAAACCTATTCGATACTGGGTAATGTAGGTTTCCGCTAGGTTTCAGCTTAGATGAAATGGTAAACTTAGCTTTGTGCTGTTCCATTGGGGGACTATATTTACTTACTGTTACATTTGCAAGATAATTTCTATATACAGAATCCAGCTAGGGTCCATGCAGGAAGCAAAAGTACTGTATGTTCCCGTAGTCCCTAGTATGTTGATCAACCTTCAGGTGTTGGCAATCTATAGCCCATTTTTATACTGTAGCGTTACAGTGTTTATGGTTACATGCCAGTTTTAAGTGTACATTTGTCACAGCAAAAATAACTTAGTTCCGTTCTTGCGGAAACCTAATGGATACTGTGTAATGTTGGTTTCCGCTAGATTTCAGTATCCGGAAACAGACAATGAGAGTTTCCGCTCAGTTTAGAAAACTGAAACTAACAAGTGTAGGTTTCCGTCATGTTTCTACAACTGAAACTGTCATTGGGAGTTTTCATTTAGCTTCAGTTCGCTGAAACATTCATAGCAAAAATAACTTAAGTAATGTAGGTTTCCCCAATTGACAGAGTTCCCCTTAGTTTAGATGGTTCATTCTCATTTACCCACCACCCTAGAGTTATTACAATGGATTAGGAAGGATTAGTGTTCAGGGGCAAGTGATTATACTGCTCACTGTGAAACTTGCTCCTGGTGGGTGGCACTAATTAGCTCTCTCCATGTGGACGGTGTTCATGAACTGTGGTCTTGGATTTGCTGTTTTTAGAATTTAGTGGACACTTTTTACCATTTGTATATAATGACGTGTACGGTCGGTGATTACGTATGGTCACGATGGCTAACTAACAAGTGAAGGTCAAGTTCATTCCCCGTGGAAGAGGTGACCAGTATCTAGTTTTACGAATTAAAGTTCACAATCAAGAGAAGAGGAGGTGAATCATTTTAACTGCTCCCAGAAAACCCGCCACGGCACTGTTAACGATATTAAAGATACCAAAACCACCTCTCAAGAGATAAAGTGCTGATCGTCCATTTAAATCGTAGATTGTGTAATCTTGTGGCATGAGTATTGTTACGCAGTTTTCCATTAACTGGCTATTGAAATGTGTACTTATGTGCATGTTTTTGTTGTATATTTTATATTTTCTGATAAATGAACTGAGAAACATGATCATAAGAGTATTTATGCGTATGTGATACTATGTGACATATTGAATACTATCGGGGGATGTTATTTCATAGGGATCACAATTTCACAGAAATCTATTGTCGAGATGATTATTCCGCTTCAGTGATTTGCCCACCAAGATTTGCCCAATATCAGGATTCAAATAAAGGATATTGTCACATAAAAATGAATTAAGTTTAGGAAACCGGGAAGTCTCCTTTACGTTTTGTAAAGGGAAATGTATACTAAGATTACGGAAAACTGAAGCCGGTAAGGCTCCATTGGGTTTCAGTACTAGTTACCCATTCGGTTTCCGTGTGTTATATTTCTTAACGTGATACATACAGTAACTGGGAGTGGTTATGCACATTACACACAACTGTACAAAGAATACAACATGTTCGTGAAATAATGTTTAAGAAGAGAATTTTATTTTCCAAAGCAACAAAATACAAACAGGAACACATTATACAGTAGAAATATAGCATACACCAACAAACACTAGTACTCTACAACCGCTGATATATACTCAGTAACAAAATAAGATCAGAATATAAACCCAACTTCTGCACAAGAGCTGAAGCTATACTGATAAATTACAATCATCAACCGTATTACAAATTCTACAATCAAAATATGTACACGCATTTAATAAGTTTCCATGGCACGACAGTAGGTACAGTACACAATGCAACTATACAAAGGAACGAAGATGCACTTGACAGGCAACTAAACAACTAAAAACCTACTGCCTTGGTGCATTTCAAACGCCCATGCTCCTCTACACAAAATCCTTTGTACAGGTAAGAAAGAGGCAGGGCCGTCGTTTGCTGCTTAGCCGACCACACTGAGATAGGAGGCAAATAGCCGAGGGTTTCATGGCTAGTCTTGAACCAGACTACTTCAGCAAAAATGTGGGACATACATTCCCCCGTTTCTAATTCAATGGAGTGGACAAATAATCTTCTTACGTTTGCAGGCCTCATCCCGTGTGGTTTGATGTCTGTTTTATCATCTGCCCAAGCTGCCCATACAATATCACCCGCTGATTGTCTATATTCACTTGATGTCCAAGACCATTCCAGGTCCCTTCATCAGGTGAACTGGCAGTTAGGACTATGACGTCGTCACTATGACGTCATAACTGAGTTATGACGTCACAATGCAAGTGACATCACAGTACACAAGGGAGAGTACTGTATAAGTGAGTTTGAAGAGTTAATTACATAATGATGAAAATTCATGCTAAATAATAGAGTTGAAAGTTGAATTGTCAATACACAACAACTGCTAATTACACAAAAGTTACTTGATAGCAGGCTTTCCAAAAAGAACAGTAGACTCGTTTTTCTTTTATCTAAAGTTAGTCAAGAGGTCCCACGCACTTGGCAGGTATACACCTTGATCACGATTCATTGCTGGTTTATGTCTCCTTATCTCCACAGCCTCCTGTAGTTTTCTCCGACGCCAGTCGTTGTTATTTCTCGAAAGCACCCTGATATCATTCCACATGATTACATGACTTGGGTTATTTGCCTTGTGCTCCGATATAGCTGACTTATCATTTTGTTTGCATACTGACGACTTGTGTTCAGCAACCCGGGTGTTAATGGGCCTGAGAGTCTCGCCAATATATTGATTGCCACAGCTGCATGGTATTTGGTATACACATCCTCTAGGGTTGGGGCTTCCATTGCTAGATCCTCTTCCATTTGCCCGGAGGAGTGTCTTAATTGTTGTACCGCTAGAGAAAGTTATATCAAAGCCCGCTTTGCTCTTGATTAGTCGGGCTATCTGGTGGCTGACTGGTCCCACGTAGGGTATTGTGATCCTGATTGGGGATGGTTCAGGCTTGAGGCGCGGTTCTGGTGATCAAGCGTTTTGGTGATAGTCCTAGGGACAAGACGGGCTGGGTAGCCATTGAGGACAGTAAAGGTTCTCTTGAGGTAATCAATTTCACTGTTTAAATTATCTTGGTGACAGATCGACTTGGCTCTTCTAGTGAGAGTAGCAATAATTGCTTGTTTGATCTGTAGGTGGTGACAGGAGTTGTAATTGATATACTGATCCGTGTGAGATGGCTTCCTGTACACAGAAGTGACGAGACCTTTGTCTGTAGATTGGAGGGCAACATCTAGGAAAGGAAGTTGCCGGTTCTGCTCAGTCTCAATTGTGAACTTTATCCTCGGATGCTGGTTGTTGAGGTGCTGAAGTAGCTGTGCTGGGTCCTCTTGCTTGTCTATGGTTGTGAACGTATCATCTACTTTGCGATACCAGCACAAAGGTTGAAAGGGTGCCGTGGAGAGAACAGATTCTTCAAAGGAGGTCATATATATTTCAGTGATAAGCGGTGACAATGGTGAGCCTATAGGTAGGCCATGTATCTGTCTATATATCTTGTCATTAAATGTGAAATAAGAGAAATCAAAACAGGTTGTAGCGAGGTTAATGATGCTATTTATCGTGAGACTGGTATCAAGTTCTTTGATTCGAGTCTGGAGCTTGTTCCGGAGAATTGCCAGGGCTTCTTGCAAAGGGATGTTAGTGAAAAGGTCAACTACATCATAGCTGACCATGGTACCGGAAAGTTGATCTTCTTTCAACTTGCTTATAAAGGCCGATGAATCGCTGATGAATGCCTTCCCTTCTTTACCTAAGGGTGCCAGGATGCGTGAGAGGTGCTGCGCAGTGCTGTAAAAGACGGATCCTCGTGAACAGGCAAGTACCCTGGCTTTTGGTAGGTTCTTGTGTAATTTTTATGGTTGCTCTACCGTATGGAGCTTGAGAGTTGATAGGTTTGAGCTTATTAAAGACAATATCGTTCATCTCTCTGTTTTCGTGAAGGTCTTTAAGTGTCTTCTTATGCTCACGCTCAAATTTGCAGTGGGGTCTTTTGTGATGATGAGATATCAGGAGGTATCAGAAAGGTTCTTGTTTATGAGCTGTTCGAAGTCTTGTGTATCCATGATAACAGCAGCTTTACCTTTATCGGCTTCAGTGATGGTGATTGCTTTATCTTGTCTGAGTTCAGCAATTGCTTGTCGTTCTTGCGCAGTGAGGTTGCTGCGTGGCCTGGGCGCTTTCTTGATGGTGTCTATAATCTGGTGACGTAGGTAATCCACGTTGCCATTCGGTGCAAGTTGTTGGAGACCACTCTCTATGCTTGTGATGAAAGCATCAGTGTTTATCTTAGCGCTCACAGGTACATACCTTACTCCTTTAGCAAGGGCCGAAGTCTGGGCTTCACTTGATCGAGTAATGTCATTCATCAACTCAATGGTACGATATTTCTTGGCTACACCCCCTAACATATCAATTGTCACTGTCCTCTTGTACATTACAGTGTACGTACAGGCTAAGTTTTCCAAACAATTACTGCTTAGATTAGTAATCTTGTAAGATTCGTGGCGGAATGAACAGTTGGTTAGATCTTGCCAAGTGTCTTGACTCAAGTCGGAAACAGACTTGGTAGGTGCAAATATTAATGAAATATTTGTTGTCTTAATTACATTTTGGGCTACATTTTGTCGAAGCTACATAAATTTATCATGGTATTCTTCATGGACACTATTTGGATTAAGAAATGTGGAAAGTTCAAATTTACGCATAAGCTGTAATTCAATTGATCCCTTGTTTGTAGGATAGTCTGTGAGCATTCCGTTGTAGCGTTCAAAACTAAATAACCAAAATCCATAGTACTTCCAAAATGTTTAACAGATTCTCTCAAGTGACAATGGAGGTGCATATATGGGGTCACAAACTCTGGGCCATACAAAGAGCCTACTTCACTAACAAACTTAACAAAACAATTATTTCAACATCAGTATCCGATACAACTGGTTTACAAATATGCTGACATGCCAATACAAATGTTTGCCATACTCTTAAATGCTGCAATGGTAAATTGTCTTGTAGAGAATAAATTGAATACACAAGTACCCAGTTTCTCCACTCCTTTGCTGTCATCTGGCTGTAGTTTGATGAAATGTTTCTGGGTATCCGGCCTAAATCTGAATCTTCATTCAACTTGTCAATCATGTCAGTGATGGAAGACACTGAAAGTCTCTAAGAAATAAAATTGTTGATTATCAGTATATAGAAGGAAAGTATCAAAATCAATGGCCATTCTTCACGTTACATATTTCACGTAGTTAAAGTAATAATGTTGGGTTTAGGGATGCCATTGCCTCCGACATTTTATACATAAATGCAAACTTAAATCATAATTGTCAAGTTTGATACATGGTGAATATGACAATATTCAAAATAACGGTTGTCGAATTGGAATAATCTATTATAGAATCGAAATGAACTCATTTGCTTTTCTTAATTGAAGCATTTTGGAGAATATGGACGAACAAGAGGGACGACCAACATCGACAGATCACTGGAAAATACAGAGAAGGTGCTAAAAAGAACAGAAGAATCCGATCTGTAAGTTTCTGTAACTGGATTACATAATATCATTGGAACTGGTTTATGCACTTCCTAACCCCAGAGTTTGAAACACCCAGAGTCATTATATTTACTACATATTGTCACATCACAACATAACTGTAAAAGAATTTATGAATAACCTTCCGTATGCCATGTTATTACCCATCATCGTAATGTGTAATTATGTAATTAGACCGCTGTCAAGAATAAATGTTGGACATAACTTTCAGAATGCATGAATTTCAATTATTTTTTTTCCACAGAAAAGACACTTAAGTCTATCAACTGGACTGAGAAAAGGAAAGAGAAGGTGACTGCAGTCCTAACAAGAGAGTTGACCTCGCAAGTGGTGTCAGACGAAGGGGACTGTAACCTTCTCCACTCTATTGGCTTTTCATGGGAAAGTGATAAGCTGGTACATTATAAGACTCTACTGGACAACGAAAGAATGGCCTCAGCATCCTCCAGAGCCAAGGCTAAAATTGAAGACCTTGCGACGCCACCCCACGAGCGTCATCGAGTCCCAGCCACCTAAAGACCTTCGATCCTGGTCATTGAGAGATGATCAATAGGATTCATGATAGGGCAGACTGTATTTACCCTGTAAACTAAATTTGCTGTTTGAAATCTAAAAGAAACTTTATGTCCTATATATTATAAATTGCCAACCCCCTTCTTTATAGTTATTACAAAAATTCAAATGACACTATTCCTTCACACCCTCCAAGCATTTAGGTTCTTAGTACATAATAACCCGTTCCTAAAATCATAAATATTAATGCGTGTTAGTGTGCAAGTGGTTTGTGCTTCTCTTATGTTAGTGCTATTTGTTTGAGCATTTTTGTTTGATATTTCTTTATATTTTTGTATCAAATAGATATGACTTGGTGATTTTCGACTTGGTGTATTTTTGTAACATTGAAACTGACTTACTATGAATTATTGTGTGGACAGTGTGATGTATGGGTTTATTGGTTTGTGTTTTTTGGTGTGTGTGTGTGTGTGTGTGTGTTCCTACGTTAAGTGCATATATATATGTTGATGTTTTAAAACATGAATAAAAAGAAATCGACCAACTGATTCTTTGTTTTTTTGTCAAGGTGCAGGGCACCTGTAATGAATTAATATATATTTGAATGTATTATGTCATATATTTTCTTAACCTTCATTTAAAGTGGACATGTGATGTAATCACTAAATACTAATACATAAGCTGATTTGCATGGTTCATGTGATTATAGAAACGGATTATAGAAACGTAAATAAAAGGGAAACCTAATTGAAAGTAGAGGATAACAAAAACGCAATGGAATTGGGAATCGTGTAACGGAAACGCAGTGAAGCCCTACAGGAATCTGAGTAACGGAAATGCACTGGAGCCCTACTGGAATCTGTGCAACAGAAACACACTGGAGCCCTACGGGAATCTGGGTAACGGAAACGCACTGGAGCCTTACTGGAAACTGGGTAACGGAAACGCACTGGAGCCTTACTGGAATCTGGGTAACGGAAACGTTTTCCGGAAACTTGAAGGAAATATAGAGAAACGTTCCGGAACATAATTGAAACTTAAAGTTTCCATTTTGTTTCCGTTAGGTTTCCGGGGTCCAGAAACCAAGTTATTTTTGCTGTGCAATACCTACCTGTTTTCATTTTCTCAACAAATGCTCCAAAATCTCTTAAAGCAGGTTATTGTAACATCAATGTTGACACGTACATTCCGAACCCACTAAGGTGTTTCAAATGCCAAAAGTTCGGTAATGGCGTCAATACTTTCACATTGTCTGTTGTATGTGCTCACTGTGGTGAAAAGACACATACAACAGAAGATTGTGACAGTACTGTCAAAAAATGTACCAACTGTGGAGGGGATCATTCCTCTTACTCTAAAAGCTGTCCTGTTTGGAAACATCAAATGGAGATAAATAGAACTAAATTCACCCAAAACATTAGTTTTGCAAATGCAAAAAAACTAGTTCAAAGCTCTGCTTCTATCACCTGAACACCGTCAGAAGCAACCACTAGAATAACAAAGTCATCTGCATGCTGTCAGACAAACTTGACCTGGGTTAAATCGGAATCTCCTCTGATATTTTCACCTGCAATATCTACACAAACAACAGAATTACTTCCTGGTACGTCTAAAAGCCAATCTGAAACTTCCTCAGATCATGACTCGTCATCTCAGTCGAACGCACAGTCTACACAGCTTAAAAGCAAAAGTAGGAAACCAGATTCTTTGAAAAAACTAAGTGGCAGAGTCCCAAAGGAGTCAGAAAATCAAATCAACTTATACAACAAATATGGATCCCTTGAGGACATGGACGTGTCCGAAACTGTCCGTTCTAGGGCACACAGCTTGTCGCCCATCAAAAAAAGTACGGGGAAGATCCCTAATAAATCTTCCCAAAAGAATCCTCCAATCATATTATACAGTGGAATTGAAGAGGATTAAGGACTAATTTCAGTGAATTACAACTTTTAGAACACCATCAGCGTTCTGTCTGCAGGAGACGTATTTAAAACAGACAGATGCTTTTGTCCTGCGTTCTTTCAATGCATACCATTGTTTTTTACCTCTGGGTGACCGGGCCACTGGAGGATCTTCCATCCTTGTCAAACAGAACGTTATCCATAGCCCTGTTGCACTTACCACTAATCTTCAGGCTGTTGCAGTGCGACTAACTTTGCACGTTGCGTTTACAATATGCTCTATCTATATATACTGGCCACATAAAGAAACTGTGCACACAGAAAATATAAAGATAGGCAGACAGCGTTTTTATACATAAATAAAGGTGTGAACATAGCAATTATTGGAGACAATCAAACGCTCATGCAAATGCCAGGCGACGTGACGTCATTGATGGTGGCCTATGGACTTGCAATGTGTTACTGCACGTGCAGCCTGTGCAGCTGCACACAACATGTGAAACTCAGAAATTGCTGTCACTGTCGAAAGCTTGATCTTTGGTCATTCAAACGTTCACAAATTCACATGAAACGTCACATGCACACCATGCCAAGATGAACATCTGCCGGAGGTCATTTCCAATGTCATCGTAACACGATATCTGCATTGGTCAGGCGTTATGGAAACAGTAATGATTTGCCGACCACCCACGTTCTGGGGTTCCCCCAGTAACGACGCCATGACAGGACAGATTGATTCGGGTGACTCATCTCAGACACAGGTTCCAGACGGCAGTGACCACGTCCCAAACATTCCCCAGGCCTTCAATGCTCATTTGGTAGCCTCTATGCGTCGTCGATGCACTGCTGTGCTTCACACGCATGATGGTCATACCCGTTATTGACTTTGTGACTTCGACATGTGACCCCCTACTCAATTCTGAACTTCTGACGTCATCGTTACGGATATTGTTCATGTTCTTTTGACATGTTGTTGTAGCCCGATACTTCAGCTTATAAAGTATCCACATCATTTCGTCTTTTCTGTGTTGTATTCCAATTCTGAAGGAATTTTCTGTTTGCACAGTTTCTTTATGTGGCTAGTATATCTCTGTCTTAAACGTTTCACAAAACTGAACTCCCGAAGCCCTGTATTATTATGGGAGATTTAAATGGGCACAACCCACTTTTGGGAAGTGCAAATACAAACGCTTAAGGTAAATTACTGGAGGATTTTTGTTCAGATAATGATTTATGTGTTTATAATGATGGCTCTAACACATATTTACACCCTGGTACAGGAACCTATTCTGCTCTCGACTTGTCAGTCACAAATTCATAACTACTGAATGAATTTGAATGGTCAGTCCACGATGACAACTTTGGAAGTGACAATTTTCCTACTATATTAAAACCTGTAAGTCCATCTGATGTACCTCCATCATCAAGGCGGAATTTTAAAACGGCTATCTGGGCTTTATATGAAACACTGTGTGCTACAAAACTTAAACCTGAACTTTTTATTGACGTTCCTGATGCTATCAACTGTTTTTCTGATGAACTGAATACCATAGCTGATGAGTGTATACCCCAGTCCTCTGCAATTCCACATATCCGAAAACCATGGTTTAACGATGAATGCAAACAAGCTAGGAAGGCAAGGAAAAAAGCAGAACATTATTCCCAAGGTGCATAATTTAAATAAATTTAAAATGTTAAATACTAAAGCGCGGCGTACCTTTAAACTGAATAAACGCCAATCTTGGCAAAATTATGTATCCAAAATAAATGTCCAAGGTATGGAACATGGTCCAGAATATTAAAGGTAAAGGTACTAAATCTAGTGTCCATCATCTTAAACTTGGAGATCAATTACTTATCAATAAATCAGATATTGCGAATACACTTGGTGAAACTCTCGCAAAACACTCTTCCGCTTCTAATCATGTGCCTAAATTCCAACAATATAAAAAACAACAAGAAAAGAAAACTATTAATTTCAATTCAGATAATGGGGAAGATTATAATGAAACATTTTCTATTCATGAACTCCATACTGCTCTTGACCAAGCTCACGATACTGCTACAGGGGCTGATAACATACGTTATCAACTCCTGAAGAACTTACCAAAGTCATGTTTAGAGACGCTCTTACACATTTTTGATGATGTTTGGACGTCAGGGACATTTCCTTCCTCGTGGCGTGACGCTATAGTAGTACCAATACCTAAACCAGGACGTGATCATACAGATCCGTCCAATTATCGACCGATTTCACTAACTAGCTGTGTTTGCAAAACCATGGAACGCATGATAAATAATCGACTTGTTTGGTACTTGGAAACTAATAACCTTATAACAGATATACAATGTGGTGTCCGTAAAAACAGAAGTACTGTCGATCACCTAGTGCGTTTGGAACCATTTGTTAAAAACGCTCTAATTAATAAACAACACGCTGTGCCTATCTTTTTTATCTTGAAAAAGCATATCACACTACATGGAAATATGGCATTTTAAGATATTTACATGGCTTCGGATTACGAGGCCGTTTGCCTCAATTTATAGCTAACTTTTTAAATGACAGACAATTTCAACCCGGATCAGGGTGTTCCATAAGGCAGTATTTTGTCTGCTACGTTATGTAGTATCAAGATTAACAGTTTATCAAAGGTTTTAAATGATTCAATTGATGGATCACTTTTTGTGGATGATATTAATATTTCTTGTCGCGGTAAAAATATGCATACTGTTGAACGGCAAATGCAGTTGTGTCTAAACAAAATAAATAAATGGTGTTATACAGATCACTCATTCGCTCTAAACTTGATTATGCCTCCATTGTATACTGAGTCAAAAAAGAAACTTCACAAAATGTAATTTGAAAAATAATGAATAATTTTTCTCTGATGATACATCTATGTATCCGACTCTAGAAAAACGTTAGCAAAACCCACTCAACCCATCCATTCCTCGTGCAAATTACGTTAGTGCCAAATCAGGTTTTGCACGTGCAGTCGATCACGTGATCTTCGCATCGAAGTTTTCTTCATATGCACGTGTTTGCATTGGCCTCAAGAATTGAAAAAAACCCCTTTTAAACCACAGTTCTAACGGAACTTGAAATGTCACGATTGTCAAATGTGCAACGTGAACGAGCCGTTGACATGTTGCAAGCGGGAAGATCAGTTATTGACGTCGCAAGAGCAATGGGATGCAGCCGTCGTACTGTGTATGACTTGCGAGGTCGTCTACAACAAACTGCCACCACTTCTGATCGCCCAAGGTCGGGTCGTCCACGTGTGACGTCACGAGCAGAAGACCGTCAAATCGTCCTACGTCACCTACGTGACAGATTTCTGCCGGCTACACGAACCAGGGCTGAGATGTTTAGAGGTCGACTGTCCTCACAGACCATTCGAAATCGGTTGCGGGCTGCCAATCTCCATTCTCGACGTCCATATTGTGACTTGACATTCTGTATACCCATGTTTTGGAACGGCGGTGTAGCCTAATGGAACTGATTATGGCACTGTCAGTGTATCGAGTACATCACACAGATCTCAGCAATGAAACAATAACAATTTAACCATCTTACCATCTCTTGTTCTTTTATAGTGCCCTGAAGAAAGAATGTGAAGTTTCTTTTTTGACTCAGTATATATGGTGGAGCCTGCAAAAGCAACCTTAAATTGTTCTATCCATCACCAAGGTCTCAGACTTAAATCTTGGATCTTTTAGAACTTCTCCTGTTGACAGTCTATACGTCGAGGCAGATAAACCATCTCTTACACAACGACGTATAAAATTATCTTTACAATATACTACAAAACTATACTCTAACCCTGCATTTAATTGTGTCTTTGATCCCCTCTATGAGGATTTATACAATAAGAAACCTTCTCTTGTTCCGCCTCTTGGGCTCAGAATTAAACCTTTCATTTCTGCTGCCGGCATTGAGCTGGACAATATATCTCCTTCCCGTCTTCTTTCTTCTCCTTGGCAATTAGTTAAGCCCCAAGTTGATGTAACATTGACCAAATATAAGATGTATGTCAATTAAGAAATAAATATAATACATATAAATCCTTATTTACAGATGGATCCACGGATGATTGCGCTGTAGCTTGTGCCACTGTCATTGGGTCCAGAACAATATCTTCTCGATTGCCTGATAACAGCTCTATTTTCACAGCGGAAGCTAACGCCATATTAACAGCCTTAAGTTAACGTATATTAATACACACCCTAAATATAAACAATATATAATCTTTTCTGACTCTCTTTCTTGCCTTCAGGCTAATGAAAATCTTTTTTGCAAATATCCACTTTTAATTGAAATTATTGAATTGTATAATGATCTTGCTACTGGCCAATACGACATCGTGCTCTGTTGGTTACCCAGCCATGTTGGCATTTCCGTGAACACAATGGCCGATCCTGCGGCCAAGGCAGCACTAAACAAATCTTTGACACCACTTCTTATCCCGTACTCTGATTATAAAGCTGTCATCAGATCTTATATCCGTGACCTAATGCAGAAGAAGTGGGACACCCAAGTAGGTCTCAATAAATAACATGAAATAAACCCTATATCGGTTACACTTACGTGGGTTGTCAGTCCAGGTTTGAAGAGGTCATCATACGACGATGTCGTATTGGCCACACAAGATATACTCATGCATACCTATTAAAAGGTGAGGATCCTCCGTTTTGTATCCCTTGTGATGAAAGACCCGAGGTCAAGCATGTCCTGCTTGACTGTGTTGAATTCTCCATCATAAGGGATAAATATTTCAATATCAAAACAGTAAAGGACCTTTTTAACACTGTTAATTTTCATTTAATTATTGGCTTTTTAAAAGAAATTGATTTAATGATTGAATTGTGAATAATATGTTCTGTACTTATATGTATTTTAAATATTGGTAGATTTGCTTAGTAACTTAGATTGTTAGTGGCAGTTAGTAATGATAATTATCATATCATTGATCTTTTAAAAGAGATAGATTTGTTAAATGAGTTCTTATATCTGTTTTGTAAATAGAGAAAGTTTTATAATTGGTAGTTCAGATTATGAACTTAGATTGTTTGCGGCTGTATCCTCAAAGGGGGTTGAAGTAGCGTAAAAGTATTGTCCTCCTTACAGGATACGTAAGTCCTAAAACTTTCCAAGTCAATTTCGCTCAACCATATTTTTTAATCGTAGTATTTTTGTTATTTTAAATTTCGGCTAAATCTTCCTACCATCGCCAGCGGCTGAGGGGATGGTGTAAATCCAACTAGGGTCCATGCAGGTAGCAAAAGTAATGTAAGTCTCCATGTTTCCTAGTATGGTGATCTATGTACAACCCCGATATGTAAAATCAAGACAATATTTAAAAACTAACGCAATATGTAACAACTTAACGCAAAACGTAAAAAATAACGCAATATGTAAAATATTAACGCAATATGTAAAAGATGTCTTTAACGCAAAACGTACAACACCTAACGCAAAATGTAAAAACAATTGTTAACGTAATATGTAAAAAATTAACGCAATATGTAAAATCCACTTTTAGGTTTGAATATTAGGGGTGGCGATCAAAATCCATTTGTGTCACAAATTTGCCAAAAATTGACGTTCTTTACAAAAACTAGGATATCACAATGTTTCTTAGAAAATAAACTTCATATTACATTTTATTCACAAAATTTTACCTCGTTCAGTATACATGTAAGCAGAGTCGCTAAACATATAATTTCCTTGTATATAGAGATATTTTAATCGATCTTATAGTCTGTTTTCGAAAGTTTTAAAGGTATAATTTTATTCTTCAAACTTGTTTTCATAAATGGTATTTTGGGTTATATTCATTATGTCTTATTCAAGAAGATTTGACCTTTCCTTCAAACTCTCTCTCTCTCTCTCTCTCTCTCCCTTTCAGCATTTTTTCAGATATTGAAGACGTTAATTACACTGAGATAAACAATAGAATAGCTGGTTCTATTTGTACTAATGTTTGTTACTACGTCAAATAATCATAGAATGTCACAAAATAAAATACACAGCGAATGGCAATCTATGTGATTTAATGGTGAATTACGATAATAATTTCTTAGGCGTGGTTTGTGATTTTGCAATTCTATACATGTATCATTGATCTTGGCTTTGGCATGTTTGATGGATTCAGTTTTCTGAAACCTTAAACAACAAGTCATGTTACCCATTTACATCAATATTCCATATTACTTAAATTGCATCAAATACAATAACTTTATTTCATTAAATTTGAGCGATCAACATCGGGATCCAATCTCAAATGTCTCTGGTATTACTCGATTTCATTGGCAGAAATATAACCTGTGACTTGATTGAAGGAAATCAAATGTGATTGGAATGCAAATACCCGAATCACTGCGATGCATTTTGCATGTCAATTATACTTAAAACTGCAAGATGGATTTACCATTTCTAAATCAAAGATATTTGTGTCCAGCCACACATTTATACTTAAACAGTAATTTTCACATTTTGGAGTAATATAATATTTGTAAATACATCATCATAAATATGATATTTTCTCTAAAATTCATTCAAAGTGTTTCTGAAACAAATTCCCAAGTCTCTCGTAATTTCTATGGGATGGCTCAAACTTTTTATCAGGGTTTGTTGCATTTCATTTGTGTATTTTGAGGTGAGATTAAGAAAAACACTGCCACCAAATTACTTAATACATTAATTCCATAAAGGAAAATGTTTTGCTATTAATTCACCACTAATAGGACAAAATTGAAAACAAAACTGGTCTCTCAGCAAAAACATTGAAAGGAAAAAGAACAAATAAAATTGTGTCCATGGACACGGATGCCCCCGCTGCTGTAGGAAGAGTTCCCTACACTGAGTGTGCTCTGGTGATTAATTTCTACTAAATAGATATCATGGTTGATTATAAAATAAATATATCCAAAGTGTCCAAGGTAAATACTTATTTGTAAATGTATGTCATAATGAACTTACCACAGTACAATTAAACCTATATATTGAAGGTTCATGGTACAAGGGTAAATAAACTAGCAATAGCAATATCACTCTGGAGGCAAGTGAAAGCAATAGATTGCTGTAGAAGCTAAAATGGTAAGTCCTTCATTTCAGACAAAGTCTCGAAAATTGTATACATGAATGGAACCATAAATAACCATTCAGGGTCCCACTGAAGTACTTGAAAACACTGAAAACAATGTGTTGAGGGGTTAGAAAACACAACCTATTATCATATAAAGATCAATAATTGAACAAAATTCACGAACAAGTTCAATAAACATCTATGCAACTATGAGATGCACACCTTTCGAGTCCCAATGAAACACATGTATAAGC
The DNA here is from genome assembly GCF_003918875.1 of Haliotis rubra. Taxonomy (NCBI): domain Eukaryota; kingdom Metazoa; phylum Mollusca; class Gastropoda; order Lepetellida; family Haliotidae; genus Haliotis; species Haliotis rubra. The sequence continues at coordinate 1,317,457 of NW_025764904.1, read as the reverse complement.
TTAATCAATTCTGTTGAGCTGTTTTTGTGGAGAAGTGGATAGACTTAATCCCCTATTTCACTAGCATCAGAGAGAAATTCAACAAAATTTATATAAGTTCAAATGTCTCTAAACATACAAAAAAACTACAAAAATACAAAAACAAAATACGAGATGCACACCTTTAGAGTCTCTATAAAAATCATATGTAAGCTAAACGAGTTTTGTGCTTTGGTTTTTGAGGAGAAGTGGATAAAGTACATCCCCTGTTGTATGGGACGATCTTGATGAATAGAACCAATTCTAGTTCAAACATCTGTAGAAGTGACAAAATTAAGAAAGTGGATGAACAAGGTATGAGACGCACACCTTTAGAGTCCCAATGAAACACACATAGAAGGCCAATTCTGTTAAGCAGCTTTTGTGGAGAAGTTGATAGACTTCATCCCCTATAACACTATATTCAGATAAAATTTATGCAAGTTTAAACGGCATTAAAATCGGAAAAATAAATAAAATACAAAATCAAAATATGAGATGCAAACCTTTAGAGTCCCTATAAAGCACATGTGTAATCTCAATGAATTCCATAAAGTAGTTTTTGAGGAGAAGTGGATAAAGTACATCCCCTGTTGTATGGGACGATCTTGATGAATAGAACCAATTCTAGTTCAAACATCTGTAGAAGTGACAAAATTAAGAAAGTGGATGAACAAGGTATGAGACGCACACCTTTAGAGTCCCAATGAAACACACATAGAAGGCCAATTCTGTTAAGCAGCTTTTGTGGAGAAGTTGATAGACTTCATCCCCTATAACACTATATTCAGATAAAATTTATGCAAGTTTAAACGGCATTAAAATCGGAAAAATAAATAAAATACAAAATCAAAATATGAGATGCAAACCTTTAGAGTCCCTATAAAGCACATGTGTAATCTCAATGAATTCCATAAAGTAGTTTTTGAGGAGAAGTGGATAACGTACACCCCCTGTTGGATGGAACGAACAGACTGAATAGAACAAAATTCAACTAAGTTCAAACATCTGTAAAAGTGACAAAATTAAGAAATTGCATAAGAAATTATGAAATGCACACCTTTAGAGTCCCTACAAAAGACATGTAGAAGTTCATTCAATTCTGTTAAGCAGTTTTTGTAGAGAAGTTGATAAACTTCATCCCCTGTTACACTATCATCAGAGAGAAATTCAGCAAATGTACCTAAGTTCAAATGTCTTAAAAACTTTTTAAAAAAAAATCAAAAAAAAAAATCTGAGATGCACACCATTAGAGTCCCAAGAAAGCCCATGTATAAGTTCATTGAATTCCACAGAGCGGTTATGGTGGAGTAGTGGATAGAATACATCCCCTGTTTCGTACGGACGGACGGACACCGAGGGTAACCCTATATGCCCCAGCCATATATGGCGGGGGCATAAAAAATACCAAAAAATTATATCTGCAGAATTCCAAGTTGAACCGTGGTTACCGTACCCAATGCGGAGGGTAATTTTATGTCCCCAACTTTGCGCTACATGCGCGTTGTGGGATTAAAAAGGCCACAAGGTAAAACCTCCTTGAATAGGACATAATGAATACAATGCATAGGACCATTTATGTAAAAATACTATGAAGAATAAAATGATTTCCTTGGATACTGTCGAATATAGATTATGATATCAAGTATCGCTATACATGTATATTACACAATTATCGGCTTTACTTTGGTGTTAAACGACCCAAAAGATCAGATATCAATTTTGTCAGAAATATTGCAATAGCTTAGGTATTTTGAAACGCAATGAAGTAAAGATTGTAAAAAAAAATACATTTCAGTCGCCAAAACAATAAACAACAATAAAGCTGTATTTTACAGATTCCGTCAATCTTTTACAAATTGCGTTAAAAATTGTTTTTACATTTTGCGTTAGGTGTTTACATATTGCGTTAAAGACATTTTTTAGATTTGGCGTTAATCTTTTACATATTGCGGTATTTTTTACGTTTTGCGTTAGGTTTTTACATATTGCGTTAGTTTTTACATATTGTCTTTATTGTACATATTGGGGTTGTACAATCTACCCTCAGTTGTTGGCGATCTATAGCCCGTATTTTATATTGTATTGTCTGCTTTCATTAAAATGTTTTAGCTTTCCATGCTAGTTCTAAATCCATATCTGTTATTTTACAGTCCGTCGATGACTGATTATTACCAACTTGTATTTATTGCGTATGCCCAACATATCTCGTCACTATATGGCTGAAATATTGCCGAGGTGACGTTAAATTTTAACTCCCTCACTCACTCCAAAAAATTTTGAAACTGACATAATATTAACAAGAGCCTACTTGAGATCAATAACACTCATTTTATGGTTCATGGTATGGGAAAACACAAGTCCGATAGGTTTAGTGATTAACAACAGATAATTGTTTGCCATTCAAAAAAACATTTTTCTTTAGAGGCGACAGATCCACCTTTTGTAAAAATTACTATGTTTGTTTGTTTTCAAAATTAACAGATAATTTCCATTCATTTGTATACCGTTATAAAATACTCAGTTGGTTTTGTAGACGATAGTATCTGACACGAAAATAACATGATCGGCAAACAGGAGGATAAAAATATCAATCATACCTTGGAAACATTTGTACACCATGTTTACCTAAATTATAGTCATAATACAGTTCACTTATAATGATGGAAAACAATATAGGGCTTAAAATACAGCCTCGTCGTGCTCCGATGGGACAGTCAAGAAATCCACAACGAACGTATACGTTAATATTCGAGTACATAAATTTTAAAGAAGAATACATTTTCCCTTGTAAACTTTTCCATTTCGTACTTTACAACGAACCACATCAATTTGACATCACCCACACTATTTTCTAAATAGCCCACATAACTTAGGACAGGTGCGCCATTGGCCCACTTTTTATAAGGTTTAGAATGGACACTGGTCCGGTATGAGAACCTGTGATTGCAATATACATGTTCCAGAAACGTGGTCGCTGCTGTGGCGAGAGCTGAGAAATTTGCGCTAAAATCATTCCAGACATTGAGCTCTGATAAGTATCTTTGAAATAGTTTAAAGTTGAACTCGCCACAGTATTGTTTTAAGGTTGGAAAATGCATTGTTTTTAAACTCGGTGGACTGAAAGCTTGTAACAGAGACAGATATGCAGGGCATTTTTAAGACGACCACCCGCTGAGCGTTACCTTTTGCTGGGATGCACAATGTTATTTGATACCATCAAAGATGTATGTACGTCTTTGATACTACAGAGGCTTACCAGACCGTTTTATCATAGGGGCGCAAAGGCAGCAATACGTATTGTCCGCGTTTTGCCAATTGTTAATTGTTAATATGTGAGTGATTTTAGTTTTACGCCGCACTCAGGAATATACCAGCTATATGGTCTGTAAATAATCGAGTCTGGAATACGCAATCCAGTGATCAACAGCATGAGCATCGATCTGCGCAATTGTGAACCGATGACATGTGTCAACCAAGTCAGCGAGCCTGACCACCCGATCCCGTTAGTCGCCTCTTACTACAAGCATGGGACTTTACTGGAGATCAATATTCTAACCCGGACCTTCATGGGTAGGGTTAATAGGTACTTCAACTGACTGTATATATTGTGTATTAGCAAGCCACATGGTAACAGACACAAATGATTTTCGTTTAGTCACACGTTTTGGTCATATGTTCTGATCAAAAGAAAACTTGCTGTCCTTTCTAAAACTTACAACAGGTGTATGTCTGGGGTTATGCAGTGTATATGTTACGCGTCGAATTTCTGCAAACCAACCGGCTCATATTATTGAGGGTGTCTCAAGTATTAACACAACTATAAATTGCACCCTGTCTCTCTCTCCCTCTCTCTGTTACAAAGTATACGCAATCATACAATACACGTTTTTTTAAATTTAGTATTACATTCATTACAGTGTTTACAAACATATTTTTCCAGATGATATATTAACATCGATCCAGATACTATTTATTGTAAATGGATAATCCTTTGCCGTGTACAAACAGGGTATATCAGAAATAAAAGCAAGTTAATGACATGAACTCACTAACCAAATATTGTTATGTTCAATAGTTAGGAGTCTGCATTACACAACGATTGTGGTCCGTTTCAGCAGGCTGATTCTGTGAAGATTTCCAAAGAACGTCAGGCATCTTTTGCGTTATCTGAGAAGTGTTCATGCAAATCGTACATGACAGTAATGTAGAGGACAGGTGATCCCACTTCTCTGCACCAAGTGACACTTTGGGTTGATTAGGGAGGGTGCGACTTGAAACTATGCAAGTGATTCACAAACACATGCCCGGCTTATATTCGGGATTATAAATCAACTCTGCATATAGATTTATTAAAGATTTCCTCTATGCGGCTCTCCCCGCTGTCAGTACAGGCTGCAAGAAGGTGGGGAATATCATGGAAAACACCCACGTCAATAAAACAGGTAAGTTGTCATTGCACATTTGGATTTATCATATAATTCGGCACACCCTCACAAAGCTAACAGTACAATTGGTGTAATCCATAGTATTGTCTAGGACGATTCATCACATGACTGCAGCATTTAACCGATAATACTTTAACATTGTGAAAGGAAGCATGAATCATATTCACTCATACAACACACAGTTGAAGATAGCATCTTAAGGACCGTTATACTTACGAAACACTACAGAAAGATTTTCACCCACATTTTTTCTGATTTTCACTCCAATATACATTTGCAATAGAATAACCGTTTGATAGGGGTTCTTAAGAAAATCGCCCTAATGCAGGGTTTAGACTAGAATGTAACTTTATTCCTTCATGCGTGCATGCAACAGAACTTTAACATTAATCAGAAATGGAAGTTTGCATGACGGAACTCCATGGAGATTGTTATGAATGCTTTGATATGAAAGAAAGACAGAAAGTTGTTTGATTGCATAGTCCTATTACTAGAAACCTATGAAGAGCCGGAGTAGAATATGGATCTTCAGTAACCAATGCTTGTCGAAAGAGGCAACTAACGGGATCGGGTGGTCAGGCTCGCTGACTTGACGAGCTTTCAAAAAAGGCTATATGTGTACATAATCGCCAATGATCTCTTGTATGGTGATCTACCTTCAGTGGTTCGCGATATATAGCAGGTTTCTATATTGTGTCGGTTAGAAAATACCATTTTATAGTTTTAAATCTAATATTGTTCGACATGAAGCGAAAGTTGACCATTGGAGCTTGAAGGTATAGCGTTTGCGGAACAGCATTGCTTTATTGCTATGCAATTAAAATATATGCTATTAACATAACTAGGTTTAGAACTTAGTACAAATCACTGCAAAGTAATAACAATGACGGTGTACAATAGAGCGGCAGTTCAAAGGACAATATGAAAAATGTAAATGGTAATTGCAATAAAGCTGGTGTTAAGAATATTCATCTACCAGCAACTACTGTCATGTTCCCAAAATATTCACACAGCCGCTGCCTTTATATAACGTGAGATGAGGGAGCCATGGGCTTGCCTACTTATGTAGTCAAAATACCCATAGTACGTTCCACACCATGCCTTGTGCCACTGTCATTGGATCCCGAACAATATCTTCTCGACTACCAAATGACAGCTCTATTTTCACAGCAGAAGCTAACGCCATATTAACAGCTCTTAAGTATATTAATAAACGCCGTACAATAAACAATACATAATCGTTTCCGATTCTCTTTCGTGTTTTCAGGCTATTAAACATCATTCTTGTAAACATCCACTTTTATTAGAAATTATTTAATTGCATCATGAGCTTGCTACTGGCCAATACGACATCGTCTTTTGTTGATTACCCAGCCACGTTGGCATTTCTGGGAACACAATGGCTGATCTTGCTGCTAAGGCAGCACTCAACAAATCTGTGACACCACTTCTTCTTCCTTACTCTGATTACAAAGCTGCTATTAGATCTTATATCCGTAATCTGATGCAAAAGAAGTGGGACAGCCAAGTAGGTATCAATAAATTACATGCAATAAAACCAACTATCAGTTACACCTACTTGGGTTGTCAGTCATCATACGACGATGTCGTATTGGCCATACAAGATATACTCACGAAAAAGGTGAGGATCCTCCGTTTTGTATCCCTTGTGATGAAAGAATCACGGTCAAGCATGTCCTGCTTGACTGTGTTGAATATTCCATCACAAGGGATATCTATTTCAAATCACAAACTATGAAGGATCTTTTTAGTAATATAAGTTCTCATTTAATTATTGCCTTTTTAAAAAAATTAGACTTGTTAACTGATTTGTAAATAGATACATATTTTATTATTGGTAGTTTAGATTAGTAACTGAGATTGTTAGTGGCTGTACCCTCAAAGGGGGTTGAAGTAGCGTGAAATTATTGTCCTCCTGAGAGGGTATGTAAGTCCCAAAACTTTCAAAGTTAACTTTTTGCTTACCCGATTTTTAAACGTAGTATATTTGTTCCTTTAAATTTCGGCTAAAATTGTCCTACAATCGCCAGCTGTTGATGGGATGGTGTAAACCCAACTAGGGTCCATGCAGGTAGCAAAAGTAATGTAAGTCCCCATGGTTCCTGTATGGTGATCTACCTTCAGTTGTTGGCTATCTATAGCCCGTTTTTATATTGTATTGTCTTCGTAAATAAAATAGTTTTACATGTTCATGCTAGTTTTAGATTCCATCTGTGATACTCTAGTTATCTTACAGTCCTTCGATGACTGATTATTTAGCAACTTTAATTTATTGTTTATGTAAAACATTTCTCGTCACTATATGGCTGAAATATTGCCGAGGTGACGTTAAATTCTAACTCACTCACTCACTCCACACCATGCCTACTTATGCTATGTTTGTTCAAGAAAATTTGCAGTTACAGTTGAAGCGTAACGGCCTGAACAGAAAGTTGCAAAAAAGATAGTTTGGGTTGTAATTGAATAGCGCCAGTTCCAAAGAAGGGTCAGCCTTGACTATCCTCAGAAATCGATTCCATTTGGTGAAAACGGCAAAAAACCTTTTTTTATGAATCGACCAACCGAATAAAATCAGTGATCAGTGTCTGCACAAAGGGTAAGCAAATCTGACCTGACCAGTAGCACCCGCCATTTACACAATTTGAACAAAAGGATACATTTTTAGATTCATTGCGTTCGACGCCTTACGTCTTTGAATTGCATCTTTAGTTGGAGAGTCAGATAAAGACAAACTTTATGGATGAACAGTTTTTTATTTAGGTGATGCGACGTTTCGATACAGATACCTGTATCGTTGTCAAGCTACTTAAAGAAGTTGTTCTTCCGTAAAGTTATCCTTATCTTACGTTAAAACGTCAACACTAAAGGGATTCTTGTCTGTTCGAAATTGGGTCCATAAAATGGAACAAGTTGTGAAACTTACCTGAATTGATCACAAAACATCAGACATGACTTTTGTAGTAGCAGTGCTCGCCCTCCCAGTAATATGCACAAACACAAAACAAACACGAAAGAAGTAATTTCTTGATGATGTGAATTGTGTTGCATTGATGTAAATACACAATTCAAAGGTTCGCAGTAATTAGGTTCAAATTTGCATGTGTGTTAACTTTGGTTTGCCCCATGTAGCAATATTCCAGCAATATCAGGGCCAGGGACACCAGAAATGGGCTTCACACATTATACCCATGTTTGGAGTTGAACCACTAGGCTGCCGCCCATATTCAGGAACGAATGAACGAATAGATATTGGTTTACGCCACATCAGCAAGTTTCCAACCATTTTGATGTGCACATAAAGACCTATATTACAAACTAAGAACTGGCTATTTTCAATAGAACCTAAATCCTGTCACAAAGATATATTTGTATTAAAAACGATAAACCATAAAACGAGTAAAATGTTGTGAAGTACGAACATTATAAAACAGAATCCATACAGTCTAAAAACATGTGTTTCATGCTAAACTGACATTCACAATTCATGTACATAAGACCATCATCACGGTTTAAATGGGTCCCATACTGTCAGATCAACATCATCGTACGGAAGAGTGTTTTGTGGATGTGAACTTCGTTGTTATGTGGACCACAACGTTTCGGAGTATATCTTTATTCCAATACCAGGTGAATCTCAATGACAGTTGGTAATGATATTCTCTCTGTACGAGAACCCGCCCATCTGTGCCACTGAGTGCAGGACATCAGAAGGTTGGATCATGGGAAGCTTTAAAAAAGCCAGCTCGGTAATTTAAGGCATTAAAACATTACTGGGCACACCCAAGGAAGCTTATGTGAATTAATACAGTAATTAGACTGGTGCATTGTCTATCCACCCTGGTGTAATGACATGTAGTATAAATGTAACCCAATGCTGCGTTCGAGACACAGGTAGAAGTGTTGAGCTGCACGGTGACTCTCCAGATGCAGCGTTAAGCAATATTCACTCACTTCAGAGCAGGTAAGTTTTGTCATTTTGACTGACATCCATAACTGAGTGTGTTAATTACATAATACGCTGCATTTAACAATATTTCTGCTATATCATGGCTTACTGTGAAACAAATGGTGAAGCCACGTTCTCGATTCCACTCAGGAATAATTCTTGGACATTGCTGAAAGAGGCGTTATGTCTCACTCTTTTATTTAATACCTAGTGTACAGACAGGATCTTAAAACTCGGTGTACTTCAATACTGTGTCTTTACTGAAAGTGATATATTCAAAAATATAACATATGTTACATTTGATCTCTTCCTAAATGGCATTTTGTATTTGTATCTTCCGGCCATGGGAGCCGTGCCAATTAAAACTTGTCAGAGAGGTACACATAGTACGTGATCTACACCATCGGTTGTCCGACTTCCATTTTTTGTGGGAGCCGCAGTGGATGAGTGAGTTTAGATGGCTGACTTTGTGTGATGGTGATCTAATGCCTGACGCAACCGAAAATCATAGAATTTGTACTGTAGTGAGAATGAACATGTGACAACTTTCTAAATGGCATTGTGTATTCACTATATCTTCAATTCTAATTTGAATATGCAAGGAGGATATTCGACACAGGATCCTTACGCAGTCGTTTCGATTAGAACAACAAATGTATTTCTTCATCTGTGTATACAACTGGCTTAACAACAGAAAACTTAATCAAAAGTTCAATATAACACAAATCTTTGAATTGAAAAAATCTTGCATTTCTTTGGTAAGATCAGCGAACTATTGATACAAAAATCACATACGATCGTATATGCTTTTCACAAAGAGGCAAGAAATAGCCATTAATTGGTCAATAAAGGGCTTAAACTGTCCCTGACATTAACTATTCATTTTGATGACATTATACAAGATAAACACATCTTAACACAATAATGGTTGTCTTTCTCAGTCATACGTCAATGAAACAATTTGTACCGTGTATTTTGCAAGCTTTTGATCAATCATATTTTTATTCAACATTTCAGAGATGTCGGCAGTAACTCACCTGTCAGTCTTTGCGTTTCTCCTAATTTCCAGCGTCCAGGAGACAAGAGCACAAAGTAAGTCAGCTCTACTGTATTCCAAAGCCCATTTACCCACGTTTGGCTCCATTGTATATATATGTTCACATAGTCCTCAGTTCCTTATAATTCCATGCGAGTTTACCTTTGTAAATCATCGGAATGTGCAAATACGTACATACATTTACATCATGTACATCATTTACATCAAGTGTGTTAGGTCATTTAGAAGGGGTAGTGACACAAAATAAAAAAATGGCATATAACTGTGTGCGTGTACCCTTTCAAAGATTTACACAGCTTGCTTTTTCAAACCTTTGTAAAACTTCTAGAAATTTTCTATTTTCACTGATAGTCTTGATGCAGAAATTCATCAGAAATCGTACATTTTAAGTTTACGTCGATGAATTATGATTGGGTTACCTACCTTAGAAAGATGAATAAATGAATTGGGTTAGCCTTTATTCCCTTCCATGACCATATCCCGGCACCAATGGTCAACCAAACTGTATGGCACAGGAAGGCCCACGGTGTCATGCAGAGTCCTTAAACAACTTTACGGATCGTTAAGTTGGATGCATAATGTATGGTTTGCAAGATGATAGATTGGAGGGTATATCTAAAGCTTCATTGTATAATTATGACAGTGGATTATTTTATGAAGTAATATGTTGTGCATTGAAAGCAAGTAAACACCAAGGAATTGTATTTACATTAACGAATACCGCATTTGCTACTGTTGTGTGGAACTGCTGCTTCATATATAATGTCAATGATAATAATAATTTGAAATATGTTCAATCGTCTTTTACTCAATCTCTTTAACAATATGTGCAGTGATGTTGGTCAAATCATTTGCAAGATTTGAAGAATTAGGGTAGCACAATGAAGTCCAACCACAATGTACATCGGTTGTTGTTTGCTTAGACATGTAATACGTGACTATGAATCGTAACTCACTCATTCACTAAAAATGTAATGAAATATTTATTACTGAACACAATTAGTAACTGAATTTAGAATTTGCAATAAAAAGCAAAGATGCGTAAGTATAATTTTCATAATATGTGTTTTGCCTTTTAATGACATTGAACTGATAGTTCTGGTATCCCTTTTGTCAAGATCGCAGATGATTTTGTGTATATATACTCTCCCCCAAAAGAAACGCATATAGGAATTTCAACTGTATTTTTATGTTTATTTTGAAACATCTTGTAGGCTTTATGAGTCAATGAAATATAGCGAAATTGCACACTGGGAATGCAGACTTATCCGTCTTTTGCAACATCTCGAGGAAAGTCAGTTTGAGTGTCACATGGAGACGTGTGGTGGAGCTGAAGTCAATACCTCGTGTGACCACCCAGAACTGCACGGCATCGCCTCGGCATCGAACGAATAAGTCTCAGAATCTCGTGTTGCCCAATCGCAGCCCACTCTGCCTGTAGTGCCTGTGCGAGTTGCTGAAGTGTCTAGGGCTGAGGGTTACGGTGTCGCACCCGTCTGTCCAGGGCATCCCACAGATGTTCGATCGGGTTTAAGTCCGGTGATCTTGAGGGTCAGGGGAGCACATTGATGTTGTGGTTCTGGAGGAAGTCTTTAGTGTGACGTGCTGTGTGGGGCCTGGCATTGTCCTGTTGAAACAACTCCCTCTGGCGATCAATGATTGGAAGGAGGTGTGGGCGTAGGATTTCGTCACAGTACCGTTGATCTGTCAGGTTGCCCTGGATCATCACCAAATCACTTCTCCTACGGCAGGTGATCGCTCCCAACATCAAAAACACTTCCCCGGCCGAATCTGTCCACGTCGACGTCTGTACACCCGCATTCTTCCATCGCGTCGTTCCAATAGAAATCGTGATTCATCACTGAACCAGATTCTACGCCAATTCGGTAGGTTCCAGGCCTGAACGTTAGTGCACCATTGAACTCGATGTCGACGATGTTGTTGTCGAAGCACAGGGGCAAAATAAGGTCTTCTGGCACGGAAACCAGCCTCTCTCAACCTGTTCCTGACGGTCTGTGCAGAAAGCCTCCTCAATCCGGGTACTGGTCGCCGTGGCTGTTCGATGACGCAGGTGATGTACCCGGATGTAGCGATCCTGCGGGGCAGTGGTCGCTCGAGGTCGCCCACTACGAGGGGCATCTGCTACCGAATTCTGTCGGCGATATCTCTCCCAGAGCCGTGAAATGGTGCTTTGGTGAACATTCATGCGTCGGGCAACTGCACGTTGAGACTGGCCTGCTTCAAGCAAACCAATGGCGATATGACGGTTGGCTTCACTTAGACGTGGCATTTTGCGTTCGTCAACAATATTCCAAATACAGTGAATAATCGACAGACAGCGATCAACCTTTTATACCCATCATTGAGACTATCTGATCCCCAACTTTCACGTGCATTGCATGTGAATTGTGTATTCTGTGACACTACACGCCGAAATTTAAAATCATGCTGTTAAATACGGGTATTTTACGGATCGTGCGTTTTGTTGTGATGTTTCAAAACATAAACACCATAGGACTCATAAACAGAGCAAAACCTTTTGTAAAATGAATCACGTTTTAATCCATTGCTACATGACATTGCTATTTTCATGATGCGTTTCTTTTTTTGGAGAGTATACATTGGTGTATTGAACTTTGAGGGGTTGTTGTTGCTTGCTATCTGGTAATACTATGGAAACAGGTAAGATTCAGGGAAGCGTGATCAGGTACGACTGATAGCTCATTATTTGAGTCCTATTACATTAGGGTGTTAGGGTATGGTTGGTTGCCGCACTCAGCAATACTCAAGCTATATGGCGGCGGTCTGTAAATAATCGAGTCCGGACCAGACAATCCAGTGATCAACAGCATGAGCATCGATCTACGAAATTGGCATACGATGACATGTGTCAACCAAGTCAGCAAGCCTGACCACCCAGTGCCGTCAGTCGCCTCTTACCACAAACATGGGTTACTGAAGATCAATTCTAACCCGAATCTTAACGGGTATAGAAACAGAACATAAATAAAGTGGCGTACTGTTTTGTTTAAAATAGAAACATAATTATTAGGCTTTTGTCTCATTAATGTGTCGTCATAACGAATCATGGCCCGATATTTGGTAACAGGCGACAAGTAGTCACCCCAAGAAGAATGGTGGTGTAACAACCCATTCCACAATGTCAGCATCGCATATGACCACCACTTGATACAGGCGAGGCACTAAAGACACATTGGATACACGAGATCATTTTAAAATCAACCTCGGGAATATTGTTCCAAATGTAACCCAGAGATTGCGTTAGGCTACCGTCATGTCCGGAGAACCAACCATTCATGGCAGTACATGAATGTTATGTTGTCTCAAAGAGTCTCTAACAAAACATGGGATGTTGGGGACAGCATGCTGCAAGGTCAGGTAATGTTCCTGTCTTTACACAAACATGATGTCGAACAACATCGCCAAAGTAGCAGATGAACCTGGACTCACGTGTGAACAGAATAAATACCAAATTGTATGATTTTAAAGTGGAGATATTGTCAATATGTTTAGAAAAATGCCCTACTTAAGATCAAAATGTTTTTTGTGTGATACGAGTTACAGCTACGTTCAGTTCGTCTAGATTAAACACATTATAGCAATGTAGCATTGAGCCTAACATAACTGCTGTTGAAGGATATTACTTTATTGATTTTGAAGATACGCTAATTATACGTACAATCTTAATCATTCATCGACGTGTTGTCTGAAGGCTTTAATTTCACTGCATCTATTTCTTCCTAAAATGAACCAGACGCCTAAGACAGAGAAAGAGAAGTGTTATTTTTTTGACAACGGTTATTCAACTTTATGAAGAACTTTAATATGAAGCGTTCCGTTGATATAGTTCTAAAATTAATGCATGAAACAGAGTTTACAATGTAATCTTTTTCAGCTGGTCAAGTATGCGTTGTTCTGATGAACAACAACGTTGATGAGGACGCGGGTGCAGTCGTGTTCCAAATCATTCGAAAAGGAGGCTCAACTGGATCTGTTACTGTTGGTTACACAATAACAGACGTAACCACAGAACCGGAAGACATAGTCGGACCAAGGACCGGAACACTCACTTTAGGTGATGGAGTAACATCGGGGACTATTTCTGTTCCAATCAACGACGACACGGTAAAAAACTTCAGGGCTGCGTTGGACGAGTCGTACTATGTCATGTGTGTTTGACTCACTAGCATATACAGATTACTCCACTTGTTCGCAAAAGGGCAAGCGTATCTTCAAAAAGAAAGGACAAACGTCGGAAACACATGCATATACACGTCACGTATTCAACTGTACAAACGTTGAAAATATATGGCCTACGTCAAAGTAGGGAATTGCATAGGATTGTTTGTTGCTTAACGCCGCACTCAGCAATATTCCAGCTATATTGCGGTGGTCTGTAAAAAAATCTAGTCTGGACCAGACAATCCAGTGATCAATATCATGAGCATTGATCCATGCATTTGGGATACGATGACACGTGTCAACCAAGTCAGCGAGCCTGACCACCAGATCCCGTTAGTCGCTCCTGACGACAAGCATAGGTTACTGAAGGCCAACTCGATGAATTGCATCGGACATCAATAAGGCAAATTATAAACCCTTTGAACCCTGAAGCTGAAATCCATTCACAAATGTTAATATGTAGTAGGATACAACATACATGCTCCTTTTGCGCAACATCATATATTTGTGTTCATCAGTTCTCTTGGCAGTCCTCATATTGTCTTAGTAATTTTCCTATTTCAAAAGAAAGCTGATCTTTGCCTGTGCTTCTACTTACGATGACATCATTCTGTCAAGATTAATAGATACTGGCGTCATTTCTAAATTCTCAGAATTGATGCAGAATTATTTATATGTTTACAGGCCACGATCGAATATATCACACTTGCTCGTCTCCTCGGCCCTATATAACCTCGTCCATCCTTTTTTTCAGCTTGAGGAAGACAGCGAACAGTTCACACTCTCATTAGATGGTCAAGTAGGTCCTGAATCACAAGCGACTGCCCTTATCTTTGATAATGATGTTTGTAAGTGTGTGGGTTTCTTTACCTTGGTATCCTCCAAATCTGACTCTCAGAACCGTTAATATGAGTGAGTGAGTTTGGTTTTACGCCACTTTTAGCAGGATTCCAGCATTATCACGGCGGGGGACACCAGAAATGGGCTTCACACCGTTAATATGACCACCACGCGGTACACGTGTGTATACAGAACATCTACCTGAGGTAGATTGGTATACCACGCCACCAGAGTACTGTTCTTTTGTTCTTGTGCTGACTATAATGCAACAGCATGCGTATATAATAGAATATGTGCCACACAAGCAAATGAATGATATTATACACAACGTTCAACACCATCAAGGTACAGCGTCAGCATTGAACAGAGTCACCAAGCCTCATTAATACATTGTCACTTGTATAGGTTGCTTGGGTGAACACGAGCGTTGGAAGTAACAAGTAAGATGATATATTGGAAAAGTATTTCCACCTCCATATTCTCACGAACACGAACACGAACCTAAAATTTAAAAAGTGCTTGAGAGGTAGTATTTGAAAGAAAAAGAAAACGCCTTTTCTATAATGATCATACATTCTTACATGTAGTGGTACACTCTGCATAATTTTACATGAATCACTTTAAAAAATAGTGTTTACCGGTGTCCGCGGAAACGTGAGTGCAGCCTAACTGACAGATTGTAACGGATATATATGAAGTGTGAAACACGACCGAATTGTATGTGTGCCCAGATGTATTTTTAGGGTATCGAAAAATATATGGAGTGGCCGTCCCTCACCACATCTTCAAATATATTTTCTATAAATAAGGTCACATATCTCCTCACTATTGTAAAAGGTTTTGCCTCCAAACTCACAAATTGACGATAACGAGTGCGAAGTGACTGGTACTGTGCAGCAATGGCAGCGCGTAATCCAAGTCTTGGTCGGCAGTGGTGAAAATCTGTCAGCCCGGGAAGATGGTTGGATGTCCTGAATCATGTTGTTGTGCAGCTCTATATTATATTTTATGTTGGCTTCTTTAGGAGACAATAAATTTGCAAGCTTGGAAGTACCGACCAACAAAACCATTCCACGTTTGGCATTTTCCACAGCTAAAAACGTCGAAACAGATATTTGAATGGCACGTACTTTTAGCTTCTCAGTAGCAGTATTCCAATTATAATTATGAGCCGTTGGGATACAACTGAACCCAATCAAACAACCACAAGATTCAACTGAATAGAGCAAGTGTGCTGTTCTATTCTAGCATGTGTTCCTACGGTGGCTGAAATATTGTTTGTTGGTTTGATGCAAATAGAAACCTTGAACAGTGTACTGAAAGTGATATATTGCTGGCTAATTCCTATTTTGTGCTATTCAGATTCCACTTGGAGTACGTGGGTGGTAGGAGGAGTGTGCAGCGTGACATGTGGTCCCGGTTCCAGTACAGACACGAGGACAAGGACTTGTGTCGCAGTAGTTCCCCCCTCGATGTGTACAGGGATTCACCGAAACTCGATCAGTAGCGTGTAACCCAGGACCCTGCCCCGGTAAGTCTCTTTAAACGCATTTTGTACATCACAAGGGATAAATAGTTCAATGCCAAAACAATTAAGGATCTTGTTTTTTTAAATGTTTATTATCAAAGGAAATAGAATTATTAGATACATTTTGAACAATATGTTTTGTTGAAGGGATGGTGTAAAGGGTCCATGCAGGTAGCAAAGGCATTGTAGGTCCTTCTACCTTCAGTTATTGGCGACCTATAGCCCTGTATCTAGCCTAATCGGGTCTCATCAACCCTGAAAATCAATGTTTTAGAAGTAGGCTTGATATAGCATCACAAGTAATACCTGCTTCAAATAGTGTTACATCTTAACATTGTAGGGTTGGTTGGTTGGTGTTAACGCCGCCCTCAGCAATATTCCAACTACATGTCAGCAGTCTTTTTTGGTGGAGTCCGGAAAATTTTCAAATATAAGAAAGCTGTTGGGTATTAGTAAATGATACACATGTGTACTATTTATATTTATGTGGCAATTTTGTACAATGATAAAATTTGCAATTCATCGGTCCGTTTCTGACTCAAACGGACTGTAAAGTTGTTCGTACAGTAATCTTGAAAGATGATTTGTTTATGACGTGAAGAGTCTGGTGGAAAGTTTATGATGACTTCTAACATTCAGGCTGATATGCATCAGAGTTATGACTTACTGGTGCCTAGACATGGAATGAGAGATCTGATCTGACTTTGAGGCAAACCAAAACTTTACCAAAGGATTTATGATTATCTGAAAAAGAATAGATTCTGGAAACCTTGATTAAATGACCCACCAAAGACGTTTCATGTGCCAAACTGACAGCGTGCATATAGACTTGAATTGGGTAGTATATTTCGATGAAAAACCTAGGAACATCTGATTTTCATCAAAATAGTAATACTTCATACATATAATAATGAAAGGCGAAAAATGATAACCGATTCAGTGAGACATGAAATGTTTCCTTTTTTATTTCTGCAAAGTGGAGAAGTGCCTATTATGAAATAGAAAGAACATTAAGATGCAATGTTGTGTTCTTGTGTCAACAGTCCAGCATGGTGTATTTGCAAACAGGACACCCTCAATCGCTTGAAAGAGGGGAAACACCCGATTATCAAGTCACATGTTTGATCAGAATACTGCGGTGATATCTCAATTTAGAAACTTTCAGATTTTTTAGTCCGGATATTTTTTATTTACAGGCCTCTGTCATATACATATGGATGTAGCATTGTTGACTTAAACAAGTAAAAGCTAATAGTATGAACTGAGTAAATGTAAACTAATGAAAAGAACTTTTTTATAATCATATGAAAGTTTCCACAAAGGAAGGATCGAAAAATGGATAACAACTATTTCAAACATTCGTCAGAATGTTATATTTAAGTGATCTGTTTTGAAGGTTTGTTGTTTAATGATTTTGTCAAATACTCTATGTGTGGATCTGAATGTGTTTTGCATACATCCATCATCCATCTCAATGGAGGGAACCTGTGAAGGTCCGGGTTAGAATATTGATTAACCCATGCTTGTCGTAAGAGGCGACTAACGGGATCGGATGGTCGGGCTCGCTGACTTGGTTGACACATGTCATCGGTTCCCAATTCCGCAGATCATTGCTCATGCTGTTGATCACTGGATTGTCTGGTCCAGACTCGATTATTTACCACCGCAATGTAGCTGGAATATTGCTGAGTGCGGTGTAAAACTTAACTCACTCACTCACTCCCTCAACGGAGGGATATATTTCATTTCCATGAAATTTGAGAAAGAATGAGTACATTTTGCAGTTATCACTCAGTGGTCCGAATGGACCAACGAAGGAACCTGCTCAACGACATGTGGACCTGGGGCACAGACCCAGTCTCGGACACGAACCTGTACCGGTCTCTGCCCAACACCTTTTGTTTCACGTGAGACGAGAACAGTAGCCTGTGAGCTTTGTACATGTCCAAGTAAGTAGAAAAATGCCCTGTACTAAGCAATAAGGGAAAAACTTCTATCATATGTAATGCATCCAGAGTATTCTTTTCAAACATTTATCAGTATAACAGGCGCAAAAAGAACATCATATTTAGAGAAACATTTAGAAAAATGAGAGGAAATACATAATTTCTGTTGTAGTTTCCTTTTTTAAAAGAATTAAATTTGTTAACAGATTTGTAAAAAGCTAAATATTTTATGATTGGAAGTTTGAATTAGTAACACAGATTGTTACTGGCTGTATCCTCGAGGGGGGTTAAAGTACTGTAAAATTATTGTCCTCCTGAGAGGGTACGTAAGTCCCAAAACATTCAAACTAAATTTAAACATACAGTTTTAATCGTAGAATATGTGTTATTTTAACTTATGGCTAATTTGTCAAAACTTGCTGACGGCTGAAGGGATGGTGTAAATCCAGCTAGGGTCGATGCAGGAAGCAAATGTACTGTAAGTCCCCATGGTCCCTAGTATGGTGATCTACCTTCAGTCGTTAGCAATCTACAGCTTGTTTTTTATATTGTATTGTTATTGCTCGTTCCAATATTTTAGATTCAATTGCTAGTTTTAAATGGATATCTGTGCTTCACTAGTAGTTTTACTGTTCTTGATCTATAATATAACTATAAACTGTTCTCGTCACGATATGCCGAAATATTGCCGATGTGACGATAAATATTAACTCACTCACTCACTCACACTCACTCACTGTTGTAGTTTCCATGATAATTCAAACTATAAATCTGAGGCAAAAAACAAGGATATATCAAAATATACTACTGTAAAAAAGTTTTTCATATGGTGGGAATTGAAACGCACAGTCTTCCAGATGTGGATGTTTCTTAACATGGTTTGAATAGGATAGTGGATTAATGGCATTTGTTCTCACTCACCAAATGTATTTAAATAACTACGTCTAGCAGTTGACTATAAACCATCACACTTAGTTTGTTACAGTCCCAAAATATGGACAAACCAACATTTTCAAAACTCTTTATATTCTTTCACTATTTTCATGCCACTTGTGCAATTTTTTCATGAAAATGTTTATATATGCTAATGATATGTAGATCGACAATATCAAATTGAGAGAGGTACACTTCTATATTCGTTATTAATACAGTGTATAAAAAGGTAATGCTTCAAACTGTAAGGTGTATAACCTGATACAATATCTACAATGTCGTCGAAATGGAAAACATATGATCTTTCAACATGAAAATGGGTACATTCCCTACAGTATCCCCAATGCTCCCAAGTCCAAGTAATTCTATATTACAGCCCCGTTAGCAGCTCAAATGCAAACGTACTGCAAACCCATGGTAACATGATGTATTGAAAGGTATAAAAAGTGAGAGCAAAGACGAACTTCCTGCTGTAGATTCCTTAAAAAAAACCTAACAAAACCCACTGAGGCAAACATTAATGACATGCATATTAAGAAATTGTACAAATGGACTTCCATGACATGGACGTAGCTTCTTTCAGAGTGCGTGAGTGAGTATGGTTTTGCGCCGTTTTAAGCAATATTCCAACAATATCACGGCAGGGGACACCAGAAACGGCCTTCACACATTGTACCCTTGTGGAGAATCGAACCTGGGCCTTCAACGTGAGGAGCAGGCACTTTAAACATAAGGCTACAGTACCGGGCTAGCTCCTTTTAGAGCTATCTTTTTAAAATTAATATATTCGTCTACCATCGACAGGGCATTTTTTATTTGTCTCTCCATTTTCTTAACTTATCAAATGTTACAATAATCTATTTGTAGGCAGTTTTAACTAAAGCATGGGAATCATGACCTGGTCCTGTGCTGTTAAGGAAACACTACCCTTCGTGTATGACCTATCTGCAGCTGTTTAGTTTCATACACTATATCGATGTGTGATGCATTAGGACTTTGTCTTCTCTGCAGTGATCAGCCAGTGGACCGCATGGGCTGATGAGGGAACTTGCTCTACGACATGTGGGCCTGGAACAAAAAACGCAGGCTCGGACACGGACTTGTACCCAATCTACCTGTTGCCCGGCCACCCTTTCATTACGTGAGACGAGAACAGTGGCCTGTGAGCTTTGTACATGTCCAAGTAAGTGGGAAAATGCCTTGTACTAAGTAATAAGGGAAAACTTCTATCATGTGTAATGCAGCCAGAACAATTTTTTCAACATTTTGATCAATGTAACTTATGCAAAAAGAACATCATATTTTGAGAAACATTTAGAAGAATGAGAGGGAAAACAGACTTTCTGTTGAAGTTTCCATTTTAATTCAAACTATATATCAGAGGCAAAAGTCAAGATATATACACCATTTGGACATGAAAGTACAAATCTATACCACTCAAAAGAAGTTAAGGAACACATGCCCTTTTTCAAGAGAGTAGAGCTAATTTGCGATTTCCATGATTAAAAACAAAATATACTACTGTAAAGAAGTTAAAGAACGCCTATTTTTTCATATGGTGGGTATTGAAACACACAGTCTTCCAGATGTGGGTGTTTATAAACTTTCACTGCAGTATATCACTAAATTACGTTGAAATCAATCCAATCCAGCATACAATTGTGTTTTCAACCCTCTGTATGAAAACCTGTTTCCTAATCTGCCAAGCCTAGTTCCATCACTTGGAATCAGAATTTAACCACATACATCTGCAGATAAAATTGATCTCAATATCATAGCACCTTATCGCCTCCTGTCTTCACCACCGTGGCAGATGATGAAGCCACAGGTGGATCTTACCCTCACCAAACTCAAAAAGTCGGAAACAAATCCTTTGGTGTTCCAGCAGGAATCCAACCAGTTACGTTCCAAGTATAACACCCTTAGATCCATTTTCACAGACGGATCCAAGGATAATGGCCAAGTTGCCAGCGCCACAGTCATTGAATCCAAGACTGTCTCCTCAAGAATGCCCGACAGTAGTTCCATTTTTATTGCTGAGTCCAAAGCTATCTTTATGGCTGTGACCTATTTTCAACAGCAGAACCATTCCAAAAAACTTCTTCCGTCTTTACAGATTCATTATCTTGCCTTCAGGCACTTCAAAATGCGACTTCAAGTCATCCTATCATCCTAGACATTTTAGAACTTTACAACGATCTTTCTACTGGCCAATGTGACATCATGCTCTGCTGGTTGCCCGGTCACGTCGGCATAGCAGGTAACACAAAGGCCGATGCTGTAGCTAAAGCAGCTTTTGACAAGCCGTTATCTCCGCTGCTGATCCCACACAGTGACTTCAAACCCACTATCAAAAGTTATACCGAGGACCTCATGCAAAAAAAAGGTGTGACACCCGTGTAGGAAGAAATAAACTTCATGAATTTAAGCCAACAATTGGTTATATCCACTTGGGTTGTCAGTCAAGACGTGATGAGGTAACTTTACGATGATGTCGCATTGTCCAGTCGGTTTACGTATGACTATCTGCTCAAAACGGATGGGGATGGATCTCCCATGTTTGTCTTTTGCGATGAAGTGTTCACCGTCAAGCATACAGATACTGCTTGACTGTGTGGACTTTTGACTGCAAGGAATTCACATTATGATGCAATAAATCTGAAAGATCTTTTTTTTCCCTTTTGAGCGGACATCTCATTGTTAGCTACCTGAGGGAAGTTCACCTGTACCATAAATTGTAACTATGTAATGTGAATGACGGATTGATTGTTTTTGAATTTGGTGCTATAACATTTTGTTCTTGTAAATAATAATGTAATGAATATACATGTAAAAAGAACTCATTTTTGGACTTTGCTTTTGAAATGTGTATGACTTCAGATTTCATCTCGTAACTATATGGTAGGAATAATGCGGATGTGATGTAAAATCCAACTCAACTCAACTCGATTGGATGTTTCTTAACATGGTCTGAGTAGTATAGTGGATTAATGGCATGTGTTTTCAAGCACCAAATGTATTTAAATAACTACTTCTAGCAGTTGACTATATTCCACCACACTTTGTTTGTTACGGTCCCAAAATATAGACATACAATGTAATAACATTTTCACAAATCACTATTTTCTTACACTATCTGCATACAATTTGTGTGCTATCTGTTGAAAAAGCATATCTTCGTCTACCATCGACAGGACAATTCTGATCTTTTCTCCATGACCTTAACTTATCAAATGTTACAATAATCTATTTGTAGGCAGTTTTAACTAAAGCATGGGAATCATGACCTGGTCCTGTGCTGTTAAGGAAACACTACCCTTCGTGTATGACCTATCTGCAGCTGTTTAGTTTCATACACTATATCGATGTGTGATGCATTAGGACTTTGTCTTCTCTGCAGTGATCAGCCAGTGGACCGCATGGGCTGATGAGGGAACTTGCTCTACGACATGTGGGCCTGGAACAAAAACGCAGGCTCGGACACGGACTTGTACCCAATCTACCTGTTGCCCGGCCACCCTTTCATTACGTGAGACGAGAACAGTGGCCTGTGAGCTTTGTACATGTCCAAGTAAGTGGGAAAATGCCTTGTACTAAGTAATAAGGGAAAACTTCTATCATGTGTAATGCAGCCAGAACAATTTTTTCAACATTTTGATCAATGTAACTTATGCAAAAAGAACATCATATTTTGAGAAACATTTAGAAGAATGAGAGGGAAAACAGACTTTCTGTTGAAGTTTCCATTTTAATTCAAACTATATATCAGAGGCAAAAGTCAAGATATATACACCATTTGGACATGAAAGTACAAATCTATACCACTCAAAAGAAGTTAAGGAACACATGCCCTTTTTCAAGAGAGTAGAGCTAATTTGCGATTTCCATGATTAAAAACAAAATATACTACTGTAAAGAAGTTAAAGAACGCCTATTTTTTCATATGGTGGGTATTGAAACACACAGTCTTCCAGATGTGGGTGTTTATAAACTTTCACTGCAGTATATCACTAAATTACGTTGAAATCAATCCAATCCAGCATACAATTGTGTTTTCAACCCTCTGTATGAAAACCTGTTTCCTAATCTGCCAAGCCTAGTTCCATCACTTGGAATCAGAATTTAACCACATACATCTGCAGATAAAATTGATCTCAATATCATAGCACCTTATCGCCTCCTGTCTTCACCACCGTGGCAGATGATGAAGCCACAGGTGGATCTTACCCTCACCAAACTCAAAAAGTCGGAAACAAATCCTTTGGTGTTCCAGCAGGAATCCAACCAGTTACGTTCCAAGTATAACACCCTTAGATCCATTTTCACAGACGGATCCAAGGATAATGGCCAAGTTGCCAGCGCCACAGTCATTGAATCCAAGACTGTCTCCTCAAGAATGCCCGACAGTAGTTCCATTTTTATTGCTGAGGCCAAAGCTATCTTTATGGCTGTGACCTATTTTCAACAGCAGAACCATTCCAAAAAACTTCTTCCGTCTTTACAGATTCATTATCTTGCCTTCAGGCACTTCAAAATGCGACTTCAAGTCATCCTATCATCCTAGACATTTTAGAACTTTACAACGATCTTTCTACTGGCCAATGTGACATCATGCTCTGCTGGTTGCCCGCTCACGTCGGCATAGCAGGTAACACAAAGGCCGATGCTGTAGCTAAAGCAGCTCTTGACAAGCCGTTATCTCCGCTGCTGATCCCACACAGTGACTTCAAACCCACTATCAAAAGTTATACCGAGGACCTCATGCAAAAAAAAAAGGTGTGACACCCGTGTAGGAAGAAATAAACTTCATGAATTTAAGCCAACAATTGGTTATATCCACTTGGGTTGTCAGTCAAGACGTGATGAGGTAACTTTACGATGATGTCGCATTGTCCAGTCGGTTTACGTATGACTATCTGCTCAAAACGGATGGGGATGGATCTCCCATGTTTGTCTTTTGCGATGAAGTGTTCACCGTCAAGCATACAGATACTGCTTGACTGTGTGGACTTTTTGACTGCAAGGAATTCACATTATGATGCAATAAATCTGAAAGATCTTTTTTTCCCTTTTGAGCGGACATCTCATTGTTAGCTACCTGAGGGAAGTTCACCTGTACCATAAATTGTAACTATGTAATGTGAATGACGGATTGATTGTTTTTGAATTTGGTGCTATAACATTTTGTTCTTGTAAATAATAATGTAATGAATATACATGTAAAAAGAACTCATTTTTGGACTTTGCTTTGAAATGTGTATGACTTCAGATTTCATCTCGTAACTATATGGTAGGAATAATGCGGATGTGATGTAAAATCCAACTCAACTCAACTCGATTGGATGTTTCTTAACATGGTCTGAGTAGTATAGTGGATTAATGGCATGTGTTTTCAAGCACCAAATGTATTTAAATAACTACTTCTAGCAGTTGACTATATTCCACCACACTTTGTTTGTTACGGTCCCAAAATATAGACATACAATGTAATAACATTTTCACAAATCTCTATATTCTTACACTATCTGCATACAATTTGTGTGCTATCTGTTGAAAAAGCATATCTTCGTCTACCATCGACAGGACAATTCTGATCTTTTCTCCATGACCTTAACTTATCAAATGTTACAATAATCTATTTGTAGGCAGTTTTAACTAAAGCATGGGAATCATGACCTGGTCCTGTGCTGTTAAGGAAACACTACCCTTCGTGTATGACCTATCTGCAGCTGTTTAGTTTCATACACTATATCGATGTGTGATGCATTAGGACTTTGTCTTCTCTGCAGTGATCAGCCAGTGGACCGCATGGGCTGATGAGGGAACTTGCTCTACGACATGTGGGCCTGGAACAAAACGCAGGCTCGGACACGGACTTGTACCCAATCTACCTGTTGCCCGGCCACCCTTTCATTACGTGAGACGAGAACAGTGGCCTGTGAGCTTTGTACATGTCCAAGTAAGTGGGAAAATGCCTTGTACTAAGTAATAAGGGAAAACTTCTATCATGTGTAATGCAGCCAGAACAATTTTTTCAACATTTTGATCAATGTAACTTATGCAAAAGAACATCATATTTTGAGAAACATTTAGAAGAATGAGAGGGAAAACAGACTTTCTGTTGAAGTTTCCATTTTAATTCAAACTATATATCAGAGGCAAAAGTCAAGATATATACACCATTTGGACATGAAAGTACAAATCTATACCACTCAAAAGAAGTTAAGGAACACATGCCCTTTTCAAGAGAGTAGAGCTAATTTGCGATTTCCATGATTAAAACAAAATATACTACTGTAAAGAAGTTAAAGAACGCCTATTTTTTCATATGGTGGGTATTGAAACACACAGTCTTCCAGATGTGGGTGTTTATAAACTTTCACTGCAGTATATCACTAAATTACGTTGAAATCAATCCAATCCAGCATACAATTGTGTTTTCAACCCTCTGTATGAAAACCTGTTTCCTAATCTGCCAAGCCTAGTTCCATCACTTGGAATCAGAATTTAACCACATACATCTGCAGATAAAATTGATCTCAATATCATAGCACCTTATCGCCTCCTGTCTTCACCACCGTGGCAGATGATGAAGCCACAGGTGGATCTTACCCTCACCAAACTCAAAAAGTCGGAAACAAATCCTTTGGTGTTCCAGCAGGAATCCAACCAGTTACGTTCCAAGTATAACACCCTTAGATCCATTTTCACAGACGGATCCAAGGATAATGGCCAAGTTGCCAGCGCCACAGTCATTGAATCCAAGACTGTCCCCTCAAGAATGCCCGACAGTAGTTCCATTTTTATTGCTGAGGCCAAAGCTATCTTTATGGCTGTGACCTATTTTCAACAGCAGAACCATTCCAAAAACTTCTTCCGTCTTTACAGATTCATTATCTTGCCTTCAGGCACTTCAAAATGCGACTTCAAGTCATCCTATCATCCTAGACATTTTAGAACTTTACAACGATCTTTCTACTGGCCAATGTGACATCATGCTCTGCTGGTTGCCCGCTCACGTCGGCATAGCAGGTAACACAAAGGCCGATGCTGTAGCTAAAGCAGCTCTTGACAAGCCGTTATCTCCGCTGCTGATCCCACACAGTGACTTCAAACCCACTATCAAAAGTTATACCGAGGACCTCATGCAAAAAAAAGGTGTGACACCCGTGTAGGAAGAAATAAACTTCATGAATTTAAGCCAACAATTGGTTATATCCACTTGGGTTGTCAGTCAAGACGTGATGAGGTAACTTTACGATGATGTCGCATTGTCCAGTCGGTTTACGTATGACTATCTGCTCAAAACGGATGGGGATGGATCTCCCATGTTTGTCTTTTGCGATGAAGTGTTCACCGTCAAGCATACAGATACTGCTTGACTGTGTGGACTTTTTGACTGCAAGGAATTCACATTATGATGCAATAAATCTGAAAGATCTTTTTTTTTCCCTTTTGAGCGGACATCTCATTGTTAGCTACCTGAGGGAAGTTCACCTGTACCATAAATTGTAACTATGTAATGTGAATGACGGATTGATTGTTTTTGAATTTGGTGCTATAACATTTTGTTCTTGTAAATAATAATGTAATGAATATACATGTAAAAAGAACTCATTTTTTGGACTTTGCTTTTGAAATGTGTATGACTTCAGATTTCATCTCGTAACTATATGGTAGGAATAATGCGGATGTGATGTAAAATCCAACTCAACTCAACTCGATTGGATGTTTCTTAACATGGTCTGAGTAGTATAGTGGATTAATGGCATGTGTTTTCAAGCACCAAATGTATTTAAATAACTACTTCTAGCAGTTGACTATATTCCACCACACTTTGTTTGTTACGGTCCCAAAATATAGACATACAATGTAATAACATTTTCACAAATCTCTATATTCTTACACTATCTGCATACAATTTGTGTGCTATCTGTTGAAAAAGCATATCTTCGTCTACCATCGACAGGACAATTCTGATCTTTTCTCCATGACCTTAACTTATCAAATGTTACAATAATCTATTTGTAGGCAGTTTTAACTAAAGCATGGGAATCATGACCTGGTCCTGTGCTGTTAAGGAAACACTACCCTTCGTGTATGACCTATCTGCAGCTGTTTAGTTTCATACACTATATCGATGTGTGATGCATTAGGACTTTGTCTTCTCTGCAGTGATCAGCCAGTGGACCGCATGGGCTGATGAGGGAACTTGCTCTACGACATGTGGGCCTGGAACAAAAACGCAGGCTCGGACACGGACTTGTACCCAATCTACCTGTTGCCCGGCCACCCTTTCATTACGTGAGACGAGAACAGTGGCCTGTGAGCTTTGTACATGTCCAAGTAAGTGGGAAAATGCCTTGTACTAAGTAATAAGGGAAAACTTCTATCATGTGTAATGCAGCCAGAACAATTTTTTCAACATTTTGATCAATGTAACTTATGCAAAAAGAACATCATATTTTGAGAAACATTTAGAAGAATGAGAGGGAAAACAGACTTTCTGTTGAAGTTTCCATTTTAATTCAAACTATATATCAGAGGCAAAAGTCAAGATATATACACCATTTGGACATGAAAGTACAAATCTATACCACTCAAAAGAAGTTAAGGAACACATGCCCTTTTTCAAGAGAGTAGAGCTAATTTGCGATTTCCATGATTAAAAACAAAATATACTACTGTAAAGAAGTTAAAGAACGCCTATTTTTTCATATGGTGGGTATTGAAACACACAGTCTTCCAGATGTGGGTGTTTATAAACTTTCACTGCAGTATATCACTAAATTACGTTGAAATCAATCCAATCCAGCATACAATTGTGTTTTCAACCCTCTGTATGAAAACCTGTTTCCTAATCTGCCAAGCCTAGTTCCATCACTTGGAATCAGAATTTAACCACATACATCTGCAGATAAAATTGATCTCAATATCATAGCACCTTATCGCCTCCTGTCTTCACCACCGTGGCAGATGATGAAGCCACAGGTGGATCTTACCCTCACCAAACTCAAAAAGTCGGAAACAAATCCTTTGGTGTTCCAGCAGGAATCCAACCAGTTACGTTCCAAGTATAACACCCTTAGATCCATTTTCACAGACGGATCCAAGGATAATGGCCAAGTTGCCAGCGCCACAGTCATTGAATCCAAGACTGTCCCCTCAAGAATGCCCGACAGTAGTTCCATTTTTATTGCTGAGGCCAAAGCTATCTTTATGGCTGTGACCTATTTTCAACAGCAGAACCATTCCAAAAAACTTCTTCCGTCTTTACAGATTCATTATCTTGCCTTCAGGCACTTCAAAATGCGACTTCAAGTCATCCTATCATCCTAGACATTTTAGAACTTTACAACGATCTTTCTACTGGCCAATGTGACATCATGCTCTGCTGGTTGCCCGCTCACGTCGGCATAGCAGGTAACACAAAGGCCGATGCTGTAGCTAAAGCAGCTCTTGACAAGCCGTTATCTCCGCTGCTGATCCCACACAGTGACTTCAAACCCACTATCAAAAGTTATACCGAGGACCTCATGCAAAAAAAAGGTGTGACACCCGTGTAGGAAGAAATAAACTTCATGAATTTAAGCCAACAATTGGTTATATCCACTTGGGTTGTCAGTCAAGACGTGATGAGGTAACTTTACGATGATGTCGCATTGTCCAGTCGGTTTACGTATGACTATCTGCTCAAAACGGATGGGGATGGATCTCCCATGTTTGTCTTTTGCGATGAAGTGTTCACCGTCAAGCATACAGATACTGCTTGACTGTGTGGACTTTTTGACTGCAAGGAATTCACATTATGATGCAATAAATCTGAAAGATCTTTTTTTCCCTTTTGAGCGGACATCTCATTGTTAGCTACCTGAGGGAAGTTCACCTGTACCATAAATTGTAACTATGTAATGTGAATGACGGATTGATTGTTTTTGAATTTGGTGCTATAACATTTTGTTCTTGTAAATAATAATGTAATGAATATACATGTAAAAAGAACTCATTTTTTGGACTTTGCTTTTGAAATGTGTATGACTTCAGATTTCATCTCGTAACTATATGGTAGGAATAATGCGGATGTGATGTAAAATCCAACTCAACTCAACTCAATTGGATGTTTCTTAACATGGTCTGAGTAGTATAGTGGATTAATGGCATGTGTTTTCAAGCACCAAATGTATTTAAATAACTACTTCTAGCAGTTGACTATATTCCACCACACTTTGTTTGTTACGGTCCCAAAATATAGACATACAATGTAATAACATTTTCACAAATCTCTATATTCTTACACTATCTGCATACAATTTGTGTGCTATCTGTTGAAAAAGCATATCTTCGTCTACCATCGACAGGACAATTCTGATCTTTTCTCCATGACCTTAACTTATCAAATGTTACAATAATCTATTTGTAGGCAGTTTTAACTAAAGCATGGGAATCATGACCTGGTCCTGTGCTGTTAAGGAAACACTACCCTTCGTGTATGACCTATCTGCAGCTGTTTAGTTTCATACACTATATCGATGTGTGATGCATTAGGACTTTGTCTTCTCTGCAGTGATCAGCCAGTGGACCGCATGGGCTGATGAGGGAACTTGCTCTACGACATGTGGGCCTGGAACAAAAACGCAGGGTCGGACACGGACTTGTACCCAATCTACCTGTTGCCCGGCCACCCTTTCATTACGTGAGACGAGAACAGTGGCCTGTGAGCTTTGTACATGTCCAAGTAAGTGGGAAAATGCCTTGTACTAAGTAATAAGGGAAAACTTCTATCATGTGTAATGCAGCCAGAACAATTTTTTCAACATTTTGATCAATGTAACTTATGCAAAAAGAACATCATATTTTGAGAAACATTTAGAAGAATGAGAGGGAATACAGACTTTCTGTTGAAGTTTCCATTTTAATTCAAACTATATATCAGAGGCAAAAGTCAAGATATATACACCATTTGGACATGAAAGTACAAATCTATACCACTCAAAAGAAGTTAAGGAACACATGCCCTTTTTCAAGAGAGTAGAGCTAATTTGCGATTTCCATGATTAAAAACAAAATATACTACTGTAAAGAAGTTAAAGAACGCCTATTTTTCATATGGTGGGTATTGAAACACACAGTCTTCCAGATGTGGGTGTTTATAAACTTTCACTGCAGTATATCACTAAATTACGTTGAAATCAATCCAATCCAGCATACAATTGTGTTTTCAACCCTCTGTATGAAAACCTGTTTCCTAATCTGCCAAGCCTAGTTCCATCACTTGGAATCAGAATTTAACCACATACATCTGCAGATAAAATTGATCTCAATATCATAGCACCTTATCGCCTCCTGTCTTCACCACCGTGGCAGATGATGAAGCCACAGGTGGATCTTACCCTCACCAAACTCAAAAGTCGGAAACAAATCCTTTGGTGTTCCAGCAGGAATCCAACCAGTTACGTTCCAAGTATAACACCCTTAGATCCATTTTCACAGACGGATCCAAGGATAATGGCCAAGTTGCCAGCGCCACAGTCATTGAATCCAAGACTGTCTCCTCAAGAATGCCCGACAGTAGTTCCATTTTTATTGCTGAGGCCAAAGCTATCTTTATGGCTGTGACCTATTTTCAACAGCAGAACCATTCCAAAAAACTTCTTCCGTCTTTACAGATTCATTATCTTGCCTTCAGGCACTTCAAAATGCGACTTCAAGTCATCCTATCATCCTAGACATTTTAGAACTTTACAACGATCTTTCTACTGGCCAATGTGACATCATGCTCTGCTGGTTGCCCGCTCACGTCGGCATAGCAGGTAACACAAAGGCCGATGCTGTAGCTAAAGCAGCTCTTGACAAGCCGTTATCTCCGCTGCTGATCCCACACAGTGACTTCAAACCCACTATCAAAAGTTATACCGAGGACCTCATGCAAAAAAAGGTGTGACACCCGTGTAGGAAGAAATAAACTTCATGAATTTAACCCAACAATTGGTTATATCCACTTGGGTTGTCAGTCAAGACGTGATGAGGTAACTTTACGATGATGTCGCATTGTCCAGTCGGTTTACGTATGACTATCTGCTCAAAACGGATGGGGATGGATCCCCATGTTTGTCTTTGCGATGAAGTGTTCACCGTCAAGCATACAGATACTGCTTGACTGTGTGGACTTTTGACTGCAAGGAATTCACATTATGATGCAATAAATCTGAAAGATCTTTTTTCCCTTTTGAGCGGACATCTCATTGTTAGCTACCTGAGGGAAGTTCACCTGTACCATAAATTGTAACTATGTAATGTGAATGACGGATTGATTGTTTTGAATTTGGTGCTATAACATTTTGTTCTTGTAAATAATAATGTAATGAATATACATGTAAAAAGAACTCATTTTTGGACTTTGCTTTTGAAATGTGTATGACTTCAGATTTCATCTCGTAACTATATGGCAGGAATAATGCGGATGTGATGTAAAATCCAACTCAACTCAACTCAATTGGATGTTTCTTAACATGGTCTGAGTAGTATAGTGGATTAATGGCATGTGTTTTCAAGCACCAAATGTATTTAAATAACTACTTCTAGCAGTTGACTATATTCCACCACACTTTGTTTGTTACGGTCCCAAAATATAGACATACAATGTAATAACATTTTCAAAAATCTCTATATTCTTACACTATCTGCATACAATTTGTGTGCTATCTGTTGAAAAAGCATATCTTCGTCTACCATCGACAGGACAATTCTGATCTTTTCTCCATGACCTTAACTTATCAAATGTTACAATAATCTATTTGTAGGCAGTTTTAACTAAAGCATGGGAATCATGACCTATCTGCAGCTGTTTAGTTTCATACGCTACGTCGATGTGTGATGCATTACGAACTTGGTCTTCTCTGCAGTGATCAGTCAGTGGACCGAGTGGGCTGATGAGGGAACCTGCTCTACGACCTGTGGGGCTGGAACAATAATGCAGGCTCGGACACGAACTTGTACCCAATCTACTTGCTGCCCGGCCAGCCTTTCATTACGTGAGACGAGATTAGTGTCCTGTGAGCTTTGTACATGTCCAGGTAAGTGGGAAAATGCCTTGTATTAAGTAATAAGGGAAAACGTCTATCATGTGTTATGCAGCAAGAACAATATTTTGCAACATTTTCATCAGTGTAACTGACGCAAAAAGAACATCATATTTTGAGAAATATTTAGAAAAATGAGAAGGAATATAATATGTATGTTGTAGTTTCCATGATAATTCAAACTATAAATCTGAGGGAAAAGTCAAGGATATATACACCATTTGGACCTAAAAGAACAAATATATACCACTCAAAAACCAGTTAAGGAACACATGCTCTTTTTCCAGAGCGTTGAGCAATCTTAGATTTCCATGATAAAAACAAAACACACTACTGTAATGAAGTTAAAGAACGCCCACGTTTTTCATATGGTGGGTATTGAAACACACAGTCTTCCAGATGTGGATGTTTCCTAACATGGTTTGACCCGTGAAGATCCGGGGTAGAATAGGTCTTCAGCAACCCATGTGCTTGCCATAAAAAAGGCGACTATCTTGTCGTAAGAGGCGACTAACGGGATCGGGTGGTCAGTTTCGCTGACTTGGTTGACACATGTCATCGGTTCCCAATTGCGCAGATCGATGCTCATGCTGTTGATGACTGGATTGTCTGGTCCAGACTCGATTATTTACAGACCGCCGCCATATAGCTGGAATATTGCTGAGTGCGGCGTAAAACTAAACTCACTCACTCACTCACCTAACATGGTTTGAGTAGTCTAGTCGATTAATGGCATTTGTTTTTCACTCACCTAATGTATATAAAATAACTACGTCTAGCACTTGACTATAAACTATCCCACTTACTTTGTTACAGTCCCAAAATATGGACATACCAACATTTTCAAAAAATCTATATATTTTTACACCATCTACATGCCATTTGTGTAATTTGTTCATGAAAATGTTCAGATATGTTAAAGATATGTAGAGCGACAATACCAAATTGGGAAAGGTACACCACCATACACCACTATTATCTTTATTAATACAGTGCATACAAAGTGTAAGGTGTATAACCTGATGGGATATCAACAATGTCCTCGAAAGTGAAAAATATATGATCTTTCAACATAAAAATGGATACATTCCGTACAGTATCCCAAATGATACCAAGTCCATGTAATTCTATGTTACAGCCCCGTTAGCTCAAATGCAAAGGTACTGCAAACCCATGGTTACATGAAGTAGTGAAAGGCTTGAAAATTGGGAGCAAAGACGAACTTTCTGCTGTATTTCCTTAAAAAAAAAAAAATCACGGAGGCAAAAACAAAGAATATGTGTACTAAGGAATTGTATAAATGTATTTCCATATTATATGAACGTAGCTCCTTTTCGAGTGCATGAATGAGTATGGTTTTACGCCACTTTGAGCTATATTCCAGCAATATCACGGCGGTGGATATCAGAAATGGTCTTCACACATAGCCCCCGTGTGGATAATCGAACCTGGGTCTTCAGCGTGACGAGCAGACGCTACACCACCGCCAAAGCTAGTTTTAGAGCAATCTCTTGAAAAGGCATACATTCGTCTACTATCGACAGGATATTTCTGATTATTCTCCTCCATTTTCTGATTTCATCAAAATTAATGTTACAATAATCATTTTTTAGGCAGTTTTAACTAAAGCATGGAAATCAGCACCTGATCCTGTGCTGTCCAAAAAATACCATTCTTTGCGTATGGCCTATCTGCAGCTGTTTAGTTTCATACACTATATCGATGTGTGATGCATTAGGAACTTGGTCTTCTCTGCAGTGATAAGCCAGTGGACCGAATGGACTGATGATGGAACGTGCTCTACGACCTGTGGGACTGGAACAAAAACGCAGGCTCGGACACGAACTTGTACCCAATCTACCTGTTGCCCAGCCGACCTTTCCTTACGTGAGACGAGAACTGTGTCCTGTGAGCTTTGTACATGTCCAGGTAAGTAGGTAAATGCCTTGTACTAAGTAATAAAGGAAAACCTTTTATCATGTGTAATGCAGCCAGAGCAATTGTTCAACATTTTCATCAGTGTAACTGACGCGAAAAGAACATCATATTTTGGGAAATATGTAGAAAAGTTAGAGGGAATATAAAATGTATGTTGTAGTTTCCATGATAATTCAAACTATAAATCTGAGGGAAAAGTCAAGGATATATACACCATTTGGACCCAAAAGTACAAATATATACCACTCAAAAACCAGATAAGGAACACATGCTCTTTTTCCAGAGCGTTGAGCAATCTTAGATTTCCATGATAAAAACAAAATATACTACTGTAAAGAAGTTAAATAACTACGTCTAGCAGTTGACTATAAACTATCCCAGTTACTTTGTTACAGTCCCAAAATATGGTCATACCAACATTTTCAAAAATCTGTATATTCTTACACTAGTTTCATACACTTGATCGATTTGTGATGCATTAGGAACTTGGTCTTCTCTGCAGTGATAAGCGAATGGACAGAATGGGCTGATGATGGAACTTGCTCTACGACCTGTGGGTCTGGAACAAAAACGCAGGCTCGGACACGAACTTGTACCCAATCTACCTGTTGCCCAGCCGACCTTTCCTTACGTGAGACGAGAACAGTGTCCTGTGAGCTTTGTACATGTCCAGGTAAGTAGGAAAATACCTTGTACTAAGTAATAAAGGAAAACCTTTTATCATGTGTAATGCAGCCAGAGCAATTTTTCAACATTTTCATCAGTGTAACTGACGCGAAAAGAACATCATCTTTTGGGAAATATGTAGAAAAGTTAGAGGGAATATAAAATGTCTGTTGTAGTTTCCATGATAATTCAAACTATAAATCTGAGGGAAAAGTCAAGGATATATACACCATTTGAACTCAAAAGTACAAATATATACCACTCAAAAACCAGTTAAGGAACACATGCTCTTTTTCCAGAGCGTTGAGCAATCTTAGATTTCCATGATAAAAACAAAATATACTACTGTAAAGAAGTTAAATAACTACGTCTAGCAGTTGACTATAAACTATCCCACTTACTTTGTTACAGTCCCAAAATATGGTCATACCAACATTTTCAAAAATCTGTATATTCTTACACTAGTTTCATACACTTGATCGATTTGTGATGCATTAGGAACTTGGTCTTCTCTGCAGTGATAAGCGAATGGACAGAATGGGCTGATGATGGAACTTGCTCTACGACCTGTGGGTCTGGAACAAAAACGCAGGCTCGGACACGAACTTGTACCCAATCTACCTGTTGCCCAGCCGACCTTTCCTTACGTGAGACGAGAACAGTGTCCTGTGAGCTTTGTACATGTCCAGGTAAGTAGGAAAATACCTTGTACTAAGTAATAAAGGAAAACCTTTTATCATGTGTAATGCAGCCAGAGCAATTTTTCAACATTTTCATCAGTGTAACTGACGCGAAAAGAACATCATCTTTTGGGAAATATGTAGAAAAGTTAGAGGGAATATAAAATGTCTGTTGTAGTTTCCATGATAATTCAAACTATAAATCTGAGGGAAAAGTCAAGGATATATACACCATTTGAACTCAAAAGTACAAATATATACCACTCAAAAACCAGTTAAGGAACACATGCTCTTTTTCCAGAGCGTTGAGCAATCTTAGATTTCCATGATAAAAACAAAATATACTACTGTAAAGAAGTTAAATAACTACGTCTAGCAGTTGACTATAAACTATCCCACTTACTTTGTTACAGTCCCAAAATATGGTCATACCAACATTTTCAAAAATCTTTATATTCTTACACTAGTTTCATACACTTTATCGATGTGTGATGCATTAGGAACTTGGTCTTCTCTGCAGTGGTAAGCGAATGGACAGAATGGACTGATGATGGAACGTGCTCTACGACCTGTGGGGCTGGAACAAAAGCGCAGGCTCGGACACGAACTTGTACCCAATCTACCTGTTGCCCAGCCGACCTTTCCTTACGTGAGACGAGAACAGTGTCCTGTGAGCTTTGTACATGTCCAGGTAAGTAGGAAAATACCTTGTACTAAGTAATAAAGGAAAACCTTTTATCATGTGTAATGCAGCCAGAGCAATTTTTCAACATTTTCATCAGTGTAACTGACGCGAAAGAACATCATATTTTGGGAAATATGTAGAAAAGTTAGAGGGAATATAAAATGTCTGTTGTAGTTTCCTTGATAATTCAAACTATAAATCTGAGGGAAAAGTCAAGGATATATACACCATTTGAACTCAAAAGTACAAATATATACCACTCAAAAGCCAGTTAAGGAACACATGCTCTTTTTCCAGAGCGTTGAGCAATCTTAGATTTCCATGATAAAAACAAAATATACTACTGTAAAGAAGTTAAATAACTACGTCTAGCAGTTGACTATAAACCATCCCACTTACTTTGTTACAGTCCCAAAATATGGTCATACCAACATTTTCAAAAATCTGTATATTCTTACACTAGTTTCATACACTTTATCGATGTGTGATGCATTAGGAACTTGGTCTTCTCTGCAGTGATAAGCGAATGGACAGAATGGGCTGATGATGGAACTTGCTCTACGACCTGTGGGGCTGGAAGAAAAACGCAGGCTCGGACACGAACTTGTACCCAATCTACCTGTTGCCCAGCCGACCTTTCCTTACGTGAGACGAGAACAGTGTCCTGTGAGCTTTGTACATGTCCAGGTAAGTAGGAAAATACCTTTTACTAAGTAATAAAGGAAAACCTTTTATCATGTGTAATGCAGCCAGAGCAATTTTTCAACATTTTCATCAGTGTAACTGACGCGAAAAGAACATCATCTTTTGGGAAATATGTAGAAAAGTTAGAGGGAATATAAAATGTATGTTGTAGTTTCCATGATAATTCAAACTATAAATCTGAGGGAAAAGTCAAGGATATATACACCATTTGAACTCAAAAGTACAAATATATACCACTCAAAAACCAGTTAAGGAACACATGCTCTTTTTCCAGAGCGTTGAGCAATCTTAGATTTCCATGATAAAAACAAAATATACTACTGTAAAGAAGTTAAATAACTACGTCTAGCAGTTGACTATAAACCATCCCACTTACTTTGTTACAGTCCCAAAATATGGTCATACCAACATTTTCAAAAATCTTTATATTCTTACACTAGTTTCATACACTTTATCGATGTGTGATGCATTAGGAACTTGGTCTTCTCTGCAGTGATAAGCGAATGGACAGAATGGGCTGATGATGGAACTTGCTCTACGACCTGTGGGGCTGGAACAAAAGCGCAGGCTCGGACACGAACTTGTACCCAATCTACCTGTTGCCCGGCCGACCTTTCCTTACGTGAGACGAGAACAGTGTTCTGTGAGCTTTGTACATGCCCAGGTTAGTAGAAAAGCCTTAGAGTATAGTGATTAGGGAAGGCATGTAAATATGTACTACATGCATGTG
Source organism: Haliotis rubra (assembly GCF_003918875.1). Classification (NCBI taxonomy): domain Eukaryota; kingdom Metazoa; phylum Mollusca; class Gastropoda; order Lepetellida; family Haliotidae; genus Haliotis; species Haliotis rubra. The sequence goes on along the minus strand of NW_025764904.1, from coordinate 1,280,034 downwards.
TAATGGAGCTGAGTGACAGTGTGCCTTCCCAAGGGAATGTGATGTTGTGTTCTTATGTTGAGAAGCTTTATAGTATGTGTATAAAGAGTATACTCTCAATAGGTTGAAGGAGAGGAAATATTCCGTTATAAAGTCACACATTTTATCAAATATTAGTGACAGAGATGAGACATCGCAATATGAAAACATGACTGTTTGCTGAGGATGGGACTATTTACAGACTGCTGTCATGCTGTGGATGTAGTCAGGGAAGCTAATATTATGAATTGAGTAAACGTAAATTGAAATATTTAATTGAATTTAATTACAAACCACTGTCAGTTACGTGTGAAAATCATGATGTCAACCTTTGAGTCACAAACTAACAGGAAATAGCTTAAAACCGCAGAGGGAATCATGTCATATGTAACCAACCTTGATAACAATGGATTTGCCTTTGCAATGGATCTGTACTTGCTGCACTGACGCTCAAAATAGCATTATCAAGGGTTACAAAATCTTTTTACTCTGTCTTGATTTCATATAGTGATCGGCCCTTGGTGCCCTTGGACTAATAGTGGTCAGTGTTCGGTGTCGTGTGGAAGTGGGACAAAGATGCAGTTCCGTACTCGCGTCTGCAATAATACTTGTACTCCCCCAGACTGTGTTACCCGCGAGGAGAGAACAGTCAACTGCAGCAAATATCCGTGTCGTAAGTATGAGGAGAAAACCATCTGTGTGATATTTCATATCAACTGTTTCAATCTTGTTCACTGAAGATGGAACAAAATTATATTTATACACATCAGACCATCCAGCATGCTCAGTGTCATTTACCCCCCACCCTCTCCGATATTAAAGCTCGGTCTATAAGTATACGCTTAAATTCTTAGTCAGCTTCCTACAAAACGCCATGAACCATATGCGGCTAATTATTAATGTAACAGCGTCAAGATTTTCTGCAAACCATATCAAATAACAGAGTGAACTGTAATGTACCGTTGATAAATGGAGGTTCGCCGCACTCAGCAATATTCCAGCTAACTGTAAATAATCTAGTGCGGACCAGACAATTCATTAATCAAGAGGATGCACATCCATGTAGGCCATTTAGCCACGATGGCATGTGTCAACCAATTAAGCGAGCCTCGCCATCCGATCAGAAAGCGTGACTCGGATTTCCCCTGTGATAATCTAGTTATTTTATTGTACTTCGTCGACAGGTTGTTGTAATTTAATTCCATTTATTATCAATTTATAACTTTTTAAGTCACGATATGGCTGAAATATTGACGATGTGACTATAAATCTTAACTCACTCTAACCAGTGTTCACATGTTTGCACTATAAGATTTAGTCGTTAATTTTGGTTACCTTACTTAAGATGAAAAAAGCCAGATTTGGAACATTTTACTTCAATTTCTTTAATACTATTCCACTCTTTATAAATGGGGGTGATGGAATAAATCACATAGACCAAATTTGTTAATGTCACAGGTTGTTTCTATTTCAAAAGAAGTCACGAATCCTTTAGTGTTTAAATTACGAACAGAGAGTTTCAGCAGAAGTATTTTTCAGACTTTTTTCGACTTGTTTGTGCTTCTTTGCAAGAAACATTGAAGCATGGCCCTCGAATGTATGGGTTTGCATTGGTCTGTTGAATCGTTTCATCAGCAATCACATTCAGTTGTTCATAGTTATTCATAGCATCCCTAGCATCCTGTGCTTTTCATAAGCGGCGACAACATGAAGCGGTCAAAATGACTGATCTTTGACCCACATCCGGGTTAGAATTGATCTTGAGCAACTCATGCGACTAACAGGGTCGGGTGGTCAGGCTACCTGACTTGGCTGACACATGTCATCGCATTTCAGTTGCGTAGATCGATGCTGATGATGTTGATCACTGGACTCGAATATTTACAGACCGCCTCCATATAGCTGGAATATATTCTGAGTGCGGCGTTGAATAAACACGATAAAACGTATCCGTTGTGAGGGTTTTCTCAATAAATAAAAACTGCACATCAATGTATCGCATCGCAATTAATCGGATAAGGATTTTTTTCAATCATTGGATTGGTTGGTCAAGATTGGATTATTAAAGTACTGTCGGAAATAGAAAAAAAACCCCTGGTTTTTCGCATTTATATCTGCAATTTATGTAGTTAATGTGAAAGTGTGAAATATCTGTTAAACTAAGTTCGGCCTAACTACATTCTCAGTGGTAGGTAGATAGGAAATGTAGAAAAAGGACTTTACTGAAGAGAGATTAGTGCCGAAATGAGCAATGCGGGTTTTTTTAAAGTCCAAAGCGATTTATTTGGAACAGAGCATGACTTTATGCAAATTAGTGTGCGATGTGATTGTATTACAAAGGCCACTTTTCAAATGCCCATTCCAAAATTAAACTTAGCTTCATTATAAACAATAGCTGACGTAAAAAATGATAACTTTAATACTGAAACTATTAAGGATGCAGCTACCATGGAGTCTCACTATCACTACAAAAACAAACAGATAGGAGGAGTCGTCTCAAACGGTGTGTCAGGACGGGTGTCACAGACGGTGGTTGGGATCGGGCTCAGCCAGGTATGACGACGGAAAGAGATATCAGCTGAAATAAGATAATCCTTTAGGGGAATTAAACTGGTGAGGCAAACGGCATGTCATAGCAATTTACAAATAATATCCAGTCCTGTCCATCATCGGGTGGTTATGCCACCTATATATTTTGAGACATTTAATGCGATGGCTGATTTAAGCTTTTCTATGGGTATCATACTCTTTTACATATCCCAACATAAACCTTATGAAAGAAAGACACGTAAGATGTTAATCAATACATGAGACATGTTTAACACACCTGACAAAGCATAAAATATATTTGAGATGACCCCTTGCGCCTGCAGGCAGCACATGTATTTCATGCCAGGTGAGTCGACGGTCCGTCGTCATACCTGGCTGAGCGACCTAATTGCCATCTATAGTCTGATCTATTGTTTTCAGAAGCTGTTCGTATTTTTTTTTCTAAGTTTTGCTCCATTTTACGAGTAAACATGCATTTCTGGATATTCTATTACGCATCATACTGAAGGTCCAGTTAGGCCGATGTGGGTTATTTCGCCATTCTATTTACAATTGTGTAAATTTTAGGGATACAGAGTTATAGCCTAAAAACAGGGTTTTTTTCTATTTCCGACAGTACTTAGTGTCAGTCGTGATGTAACTGAAATCATGCTTTTGTGCTGCAGCTGCTCCGTGGTCAGCATCGTCGATATGGAACAGATTTACGGTGAGGCATGGATATCACTTTGGGACAAGATTGCCTCGTTACAGACAATCGTCAGGACACCACAGATGGGGGTACAGGTCAAGATGGTTTGGATGAAAGCACGGACGGAAAAGCAAGTATTACCATGGTTAGTGAGTGAGTGAGTGACTTTAGTTTTACGCCGCTTTTAGCAGTATTCCGGCAATAGCACCAGAAATGAGCTTCACACATTGTACCCATATGGGGATTCGAACCTGGGTCCTCGGCGTCACGAGCAAACGCTTTGACCACTAGGCTATCCCACCGCCCCTCATCATGGTAAGGATTTATAAACATCTCGCAGGGACAGTGGCAGTCGCTTTAATCCACCAATGTCTGCTCAGATGACACGGCATATGGCCACTTCAAGAGGGCCATTGTTCTAAAGTGATCCGTTATTGGGGGAAGGGGTGTTGAGATCCTGCACGTGAATAAGTTGTTCCTTACTACCAATGCTTACCCCTAGTGTACCCATTTGCATCGTGAAAAATCTACTCAGAAGGCTGAAGATGACCTGATGAAACTTAAGTGTTAACATGGACTGAGTTACAAAGTGTATCACTCGACAATGAGGGTACCCATGAAGGTCCGGGTTAAACACATGTCATCGCATCCCAAATGCGTAGATCGATGCTCATGTTGTTGACCACTGGATTGTCAGGTCCAGATTCAATTATTTACAGGCCGCCGGCATATAGCTGGAATATTGCTGAGTGCGGCGTAACACTGATATCAATCACAGGACCAGTGGTTAAATACAGCGTTAAGTATTAAACTCTTTGGGGCTTAATTCAGATAGACTTTGTTCGAATTGTGATGTTTGTTTGCACTCGGCTAATGGTCCAGCTATACGACGTTAGTCTGTGAAATAATCCAATCTGGATCAGTCAAACCAGTGATCAACATCATGAGCATCTAAGATGAGATACGTAAACATGTGTCAACCAAGTCAGCGAGTCTGACCACCCGATCCCGTTAATTACCGTTACATATTATGACAAGCATTGGATGCTGAAGACCAATTTTACTAATGTGCCCAGGTATTTTTTTCTAGGGGGTACAACACAACCCTGACTTCCACGGATTTACTATCTCTGGGAAACCACACTCACTTACTCACTCACTCATTCAGTCCTTGGGACAACGTTTTATAGTAACTTGCTTCTTTAACAAATCGATAGATGTCATTTGTCATTGTGTCAAACTTCAGCGCCACCATTCAGTTAACTGAGAAAAGTGGTTGACACATACATAATTACATATGATTTTGTCAGTGTTAACTGGTTGTCTTTTATACAATACATTAATTCTAATCTGTTGCAGATGACTAGACGGACCACCCCAGAAGCAACTATGTAAAGCCCGCCCAAACGATCCAAATAAAATATGCAGCATACTTAATTGTCACGTTATTAATATTCAACAACACCAGGCGAGTGACAGAATTCGTCATGTTTCATTCTTGAACAAAACCCTTACCTGTCTCAGTTCCTGTATCTGTGAAATGGGTACTAGAGCGGACCGACCACAACCATTTCATAACCAATATACTTCTGACGTAAGCGGGGCGGCGGGGTAGCCTGGTGGTCAAAGCGTTCGCGCGTCACGCCGAAGACCCGGTTTCAATTTCCCATATGGGTACAATGTGTGAAGCCCATTTCTGGTGTCCCCTGCCGTGATATTGGTGGAATATTGCTTAAAGCGGGGTAAAACAAAACTCACTCTGATGCAAGCACTTCACTTCTGATTACAATATCAGAAGCATGTTTTGCTATCAAGTGTTTGCAAAAAGACCCATGCGCAAATATGTATCTATTTACCTTTAAAGATGCATGTGTCCCCCCCCTGTGTATTGGAAACATCCCGACTTGGACAGACGACGTTCTGGTTTACAATTCGTGAAGAAATGTCAAAACTCCTTCCAAAGCCTCACGAAAAATTCAGACAAAGCATCAATCGATTGTACAATTTCCATTGCTTCGGCATGTGTTTACGAATCACTATTTAGTTCTTCCACTTAGATTTGTTTGTTGTTTTACGCCACACTCAGCAATATTCAAACTGTATTGTAAGCAAATCGAACATGAACCATAAAATCCAGTGATGAACATAACGAGCATCAATCTACGCGATTATGATACGTTTGTTGGTTGTATAACGCCGCACTCAGCAATATGGCAGCGGTCTGTAAATACTCAAGACTGGACCTGACAATTCTGTCATCTACATCATAAGCATCGCTCTACGCAAGTGGGATACGATGACATGCGTCAACCAAGTCAACGAGCCTGACTATCCGAACCCGTTAGTCGCCTCTTACGACATGCACATTTATTCGGACACTGAGTGTTTGGTATATCCTTGGGTGTTCAGTCATCTCTGCTTAAACCGTAACCAATGCTATTGCATATACCCAGAATACTATCAGCTCATTAAGGATCCGCATCCTTTCTTTTTACTTCAGCCTTCACTCGTTAACGCTTCCTTGTATCTTAAGCAATGTGTTGTTAACTGGCTTCCCCGTGCTATTGCATGTCTGTCTACCATTGTGCTGTACAAACACTTCCTCACACTTGTATATATGCCTCTCATTACATACTCTGCTCACCATTTACTTGATGGCAGTGGTAGAACCCACACACAAACGTCGACCCACTGTACTAAACACGTTTTTTTTATCCATATATTGTTATCCTTCCTGACTGCTCCAACTTCTAAATGACGCCCAAAGAAGTTACGCATAATGTATTTTCACGTCTGGTGACACATCATTGTGCAAGTGGTATGCAAGCCTGACTTTGGCAAAGGGAAACATACCAAGTTTACCAAGTCTATAAACTAGTGGTGGTGTGTGGTCCTGTGCTCAAAGCTCAGGTCACGAATCAGTTAAAGTTAAGCAACGGCGAGGTCGGACAGTCCTTCGATGGGTGACCGTGTTTGGCAGCTTGACTCCTGAGAGTTTCTAGGACTTCAGTCCTGCCCCACAACGAAGCACATGTGACACATGTGGTCTCACCTTAGGCAAGTGAGTTTGTTCAAATTTGCCTCTGTTCACCCAGCAGAAAATGGGTACCCAGTGGGATAAGTCATATGACTACAACCTTCTAGCGCCTAACAGGCAGCTTGGGTTATCCAGGATAATAATCAACAGATTCTGAGTTAGCACCGCGAGCAATCACTTGGTGTTTGGAGACTGTGCGCTATAGAAGATGACCTATTATTGCTAACTAGCTACTTTAGATATCCTAAGTGATTTCTAGTTTAACCAGGTGAATCTAATTCCTCAGCTGAACAGAAACGATATGTACTTATTCATCATTCGTCTGTAGAGTGCATAATCTGAAAACGTTCTCAAAGCAGTGCAATAGAAAGTACAAGGGCAGCCGTGATTCCTGTGTTATTCAGTGTATTACTTATTTGCCCATTTTCTACTTATTTTCTATTTTACTCGAGCGTTCACACATTCACATCGTTGCACTCGACATGAAAATATGGCGTGAAAATCAATGAAAACAAATACATGTATATCAACTACAGTGTAGCCAGTTGATATATAAATATTAATCCTAATCTTATTATTTCTGCCAAGGTAATCCCCTGTTACACACACAAGGGTGTGTAAGTGAAATGAAATAAAGCAAATGACTACCTAACGATTATGTGCCATACCATATTATTTAGGAGTTGAGTTGAGTTGGGCTTTACGTCACATCGGCATATAGTGACGAGAACAAGGCTGCATTAATATACATTGTAAGTACAAAGTGGTTTCGTTTCAAAAACATACATTCATTTCGTTGTCATTTTAGAACAGAGAATGTCATAGCATTAAATTGAAAAGCAGGTAAATTCGTTAGTGGCATTACACAGTTACAATTTATGATATAGATCAACTTCCCTCAGGTAGTTCTGTATCAGATGAGCGCTCACGCTGGAGAACAGATCTTTCAGATTGGTTGCGTGATAATGCGAGTCCCTTGCAGTTGTAAAATCCACACAGTCAAGCAGAATATGCTTGACGGTGAAAGCCTCATCGCAGGAGTGACATATGGGGGGTCCATCCCCATCCGTTTTTAGCAGATAGTCATGTGTAAACCGACTGTGTCCAATACGACATCGTCGTAAAATTACTTAATCACGTCTTGACTGGCAACCCAAGTAGGTATAACCGATTGTTGGCTTCAATTCATGGAGTTTGTTTCTTCCTACTTGAGTGTCCCACCTTTTTTGCATCAAGTCCCGAGTATAACTTTTGATAGTTGGTTTGAAATCACTGTACGGGATTTGCAGTGGAGATAGGGGCTTTTCAAGAGCTGCTTTTGCTGCAGCATCGGCCTAAGTGTTACCTGCTATGCCGACGTGACCCGGCAACCAGCAGAGGACGATGTCATATTGGCCAGTAGAAAGGTCGTTGTACAGTTCTAATATGTCCAGGATGATTGGGTGACTTGAAGTCACGTTTAGAAGTGCTTGAAGGCAGGATAATGAATCTGTAAAAACGATAAAGTTTTTGGACTGATTTTGCTGTTGAATGTAGGTCAAAGCTGAGAAGATAGCTTTGGCTTCAGCAGTGAAAATGGAACTGTTGTCGGGGATCCTAGAGGAGACAGTCTTGGCTCCAATGACTGTAGCGCTGGCAACTTGGCCACCGTCCTTGGATCCGTCTGTGAAAATGGATCTGTGAGTGTTATACTTCGAACGTAACTGGTTGTATTCCTGTTGGAACACCAAGGGATTTGTTTCAGACTTTTTGAGTTTGGTGAGGGTAAGATCGACCTGTGGTTTCACCATTTGCCATGGTGGTGAGGACAGAAGTCGGTATGGTGCAATGATGTTGAGATCAAGTTTAGCTGCAGATATGTGTGGTTTGATCCTGATTCCAAGTGGTGGAACCAGGCTTGGCAGTTTAGGAAATAAGTTTTCATAGAGCGGGTTGAAAACACAACTGTATGCTGGATTGGACTCATTTGAACGTAATTTAGTGATATACTGCAGTGAGAGTTTAATGCGGCGTTGTTCAAGGGAAGGTTCATTGGCCTCCGCATATAGACTGTCTACCGGAGAGGTCCTAAAAGTTCCCAGGCAGAGCCTCAGCCCTTGGTGGTGGATAGAGTCTAATTTTTCTAAATTGCTTTTGCAGGCTCCACCGTAGACAATGGAGCCATAATCTAGTTTACTGCGAACTAATGATCTGTACAAGTGAAGGAGGGTGGTCTGATCCCCTCCCCACTCTGTATTTGAAACTACTTTTAGCAAGTCTAGAGCCTTCAAACACTTTGTTTTCAAATAGTTTATGTGTGGTAAGAATGTCAGGTGGCGGTCGACTATGAGTCCAAGGAATTTGGCCTCTTCTACTACCTTGATGGGAGTACCATCTAAAGTTAGGTCTGGATCCTTGTGTGGTTTGTATTTACGACAAAAGTGAATACAATTTGTTTTGGATTTTGAAAACTTAAAACCATTTTCATTGGCCCATTTTTGGATTTTGTTAAGACAGAGTTGTAGCTGCCTTTCTATTGTGTGCATGTTCTTACCACGACATGAAATATTGAAGTCATCCACGAAAAGGGACCCAGCAACGCAACTGTTCAGAACGTTAGTGAGGCTGTTAATTTTTATGCTAAAAAGTGTGACAGACAGGATGCTGCCTTGGGGGACGCCCTGATGTTGGTGGAAATAGTCAGACAGTGTGGAACCCACCCGAACTTCAAATTGTCTGTTATTTAAAAACCGAGATATGAATTGAGGTAGTCTACCCCTCAATCCAAACTCGTGTAAATCTTTTAGGATACCATGTTTCCACGTTGTATCATATGCTTTTTCTAAATCGAAAAAGATAGATACTGCATGTTGTTTGTTGACAATGGAGTTTTTGATGAATGATTCGAGACGCACCAGATGGTCAATGGTACTTCGTTTTTTTCGGAAACCACATTGAAGGTCACTGAGGAGGTTATTGGTCTCCAAGTACCAGATTAATCGATTGTTGACCATGCGCTCCATGGTTTTGCAAACGCAGCTAGTTAGTGATATAGGACGGTAGTTTGAGGGATCAGTATGATCGCGACCGGGTTTTGGTATAGGGATGATAATGGCATTGTGCCACGAAGGGGGAAAGTGTCCGGATGTCCAGATGTCATCAAATATATTTAGGAGTGTTTCCAAGCCTGTGTCAGGGAGGTGTTTCAGAAGCTGATAATGGATTTCATCAGCTCCTGCCGCAGTGTCGTGAGCCGGTCCTAGGGCAGTACGTAATTCATGAGGAGGAGGAGTGGTTTGCCAAAGTTTCGCCAAGTTTGTTTGCAATTTCAGATTTATTTGTTAGAAGGGAGTCACCATCTTTCAGGTGGTGAACTCCTGATTTTGACCCTTTGCCCTTGATCTTTTGAATCATGTTCCACACCTTGGACATGGGTGTGCGGGAGTTGATTTTTGACACATATTTCCTCCATGACCGGCGTTTAGTTTGTTTTAAGGTACGTTTTGCCCTGGCATTTGTCATTTTAACAGCATTCAGGTTATGCACTGTAGGACGTTGTCGGAAATATTTTTCCGCCTTCTTCCTATTTTTCCTAGCTTGTTTGCAGTTTGTATCAAACCATGGTTTGCGTATGTGCGGGTTTGCAGAGGACTTAGGAATACTTTTGTCTCCAATGGCATTTAGGACGTCTGAAAATAGTTCCATGGGGTCAGGAACATTCCTGAAGTTGTCCGGTTTAAGTTTTTCTGAACATAGGGTTTGGAATAAAGGCCAATTGGCCTTAGTAAAATTCCATCTTGTTGATGGTGGTTCGTCCGTGGGGTTGATAGGAGTAAGAATTTTTGGGAAGTGGTCGCTTCCACAAAGGTCGTCATGGACCAACCATTCAAACTCATTTAAAAGATTAGAATCTGTAAGTGATAGATCGAGAGCAGAGTAGAATCCAGTGGCAGGATGGAGGTAGGTGTTTGATCCATCGTTGAAGACGCATACATCATTATTGGAGAGAAACTCTTCAAGGACCTTTCCCTTACTATTTGTATCAGTACTCCCCTATAGGGGGTTATGGCCGTTGAAGTCGCCCATGATTATGCAGGGCTTTGGGAGTTGATCGTATAAGTTCTGAAGATCTGTTAGGCGGACAGTTGAGGTGGGAGGGAGATAGAGGGAACATAGTGTAAACCCTATGTTCAGAGTCATGCGGACAGCAACAGTTTGTAGGTTGGTGTTAAGTGGAACGGGGCTATGGAGGATGCCCTGCCTCACCAGGATAGAAGTGCCTCCTGTAGCTTTTACACCGGGAGGAGAAAAGGAGTGGTAGGAACTGTACCGACGGATGTCAAATTTATCTGACCTTTTTAGGTAGGTTTCTTGGAGACAAAACGCGGATGGTTTGAAGTCTTGAATCAATAACTGTAATTCATTATAATTATTCTTAAGTCCTCTGCAATTCCATTGGATCATGTTTTGTGGATTCATGGTGCTTCCACTGGTGACATGTCACGTGAACGTGAGAAAGCGTTTGATGAACTCCTATTGGTGTCTGGTGGAGATGGAGTTACCTCCGTATCCAGAGGGCCAAAGGAGTTATGGACCTCGATGGGGACCTCTGAGGGAGAGGTGGCCTTTGGTTTTGTGTTTGGCGGTTGTTCAAGTTGCTTTAGTCTCTCTAGCCTCTTTTTTTCCCGTTTTCTGCGCGCAGTTTCTGTTTCTGGTTTTGGCATTTGTTCTGGTGTTTGTGATTCAGAGGTTTTGACTTTTGGCGTTGGAGATGGTGTGGCTGAGATGGGCTCATTTGTGTTGAGTTCAGTTGGCTGAGAAGACGTTATCCATGTCAGGTCGGTCTGACATGAGATAGTTGCAGTAGTGATAGAAGGACGGGAGACAGCAGAAGAGTAGGTGGTGGTTGAAGGGGCTGCAGTTAAACTTGCAACCCTCTTCTTCGCTTCATGAAAGGAGATATTTTCTTTGTGCTTGATCTTTAGGATCTCGGATTCGCGTTTCCACACTGGGCAAAACTTGGAAGAGGCCATATGGTTACCACCGCAGTTCGTGCACTTCACTTCCTTAGTACAGTCGTTGCCTTCGTGCTTGTCACCACAGCAATAACAAACAGCAGAGGAACGACAGGACTTGGATCCATGTCCGAACTTTTGGCAGTTGTAGCACCGGAGTGGATTGGGGACATACACCTCCACACCAATGCTACAATAACCAGCTTTAATCGAGTCGGGAATGTTTGCTCGCGCGAACGTGAAGAGATAGGTGTTCGTTGGTTGAACAACACCGTCCTTTTTGAAGGTGAATCGTTTTACGGCTGTGACGGATTGCTGAGAGAGTTCCTTGACAATTTGTTTTTCAGTCATGTCAGACAGGCATCGAGCTCTGTCCCGTACAATGCCTCTACACGAGTTAAGTGTTTTGTGTGCTGAGACAGCGACCTTGATATTGACAAATTCTTGTATTTTGAGGAGATTTAGTGATTGGTGTTTCCGGGTACATTCTATCAGGAGAGAGCCAGATCTAAGTTTTGTAACATTGGCAACCTCTCCGCAGATACCAGCGATATTTGGAGATTGCAAAATGGTTCAATTGCAAAGGTTGCTTGTCACAAGCCTCAATGATCAGGAAACGTGGCCAGTAGTCGGGTCGGAGGGGCGTACTCTCGTCAGACGAGGAGTTGTCATCGTCCATGTGTCTTCGTTTTGAACCGGGGTATTGGGAAGCCATGTCGTTAGTAATGTGGTTCGGCATCCCCTCTCCCCACCCACCGTGGAGTGTCAACAAGGACGATCTTATACTGCAGCGGGTCTCCAAGCTGCAAAGACCAGGGATAAGGGGGTGTTATACTCCAGCGAATTTGACATGAAATGCTGTAGCTGCCTACCAGATTTAAAGGTCAGGATGGTTCTGTCCATGACAATCAATTGGGGACGTACAGAAATCGGAGGTCAGCATCACCAGATTGGCCCATGAGCCACCGCCTTCTGTGCATGGGTCTGCGAGGCTAATTTGTTTTCGTAGAATATTAGCTACCATTTTGGACATGGCCAAAAGTGTTATGTAATATCACGTTTTGTATAGACATTCCATGCACAGGGCAAGGCGTGACCAGCCGATTGGTAGAATCGGGCCTATTCTACCACCCGTCTAGGCAAAGTTAGGGTCGAAGTGGTGTGTTGGATTATTGAACACCATTGCCGGTTCCGTCATCCTCAACCACCAGACTCCCTTCCTCTGCCGACACAGGGATGCAACCCACGGCAAACAGGTTGCTCAATTTGGTCGCCTCTTACAACCAGCAATGGGGTGCTGTGGGCCTATTCGACCCCGGGTCCACACGGGGGTGAAGAGCCATTGGCGTTACCCAGCACCCACCACGAGGAGGTTGCTCTTCAAGGGGTGCCCCATATTATTTATGTGTTTGTTTTGTTAAACGCTGTGTGAATAATAGTTTGACAATCCAGTAACTGATGTCGTAAGTATTGTCCCACGACATTTAGCTATTTAGTCAACCTGTAAACCTTAGAAACGCCTATTATAAAATCAACACTGGCGCGTTTCCTCAGAGTTAGCAGGTGTGGCTTTCCCCTGCTGTAACCGGCTCACCAAGAGAGTCCAGAAGGTCAATACACGTCAATAAACAAGCTTAGTCACTACAAAAATTAGTTGGTTTCCGGAACACTGAAACTGAGAAGAAGCGCCATGGAAACCACCATTTCCATTTCATTAAATCTTCAATTGCAAATTCCAGGAATGGAAACCAGCAATTAACCTATAACCTTAGTTTCTTGTTGGTTTCCGTTTACAGAAATGCAAAAATCACAGAATCGAAAATGGAATCTAGTTGGAAACTCAGTAACCCAGTTTCAGTGAATGGAAACCAACTGGATTCCCCAATTACCCAGTATACGGATGGTTTCCAGGTTTCAGGAAACCAAGTCATTTTTGAAGTGAGTTCTTATTAGACATTTTGACCATTCATACTACTGGACACACCTTTACAATTTTAAATATGTTAATTTAAAGACTAGGTTGTTCACCCGCCCTGACCCAAGTGTGGTAGAAAAGTGATCTTACCCCGCCTTTCATACAAACATTTGGTCATTGCAAGGTCCTTATGCAGAGAGGAAAGCGTTCTCATTTACATTAATACTTGTAGTGGAGCTTGTTTCGTCGCTTTGCAGTTTTGTTAATCTTGGTATACTGTGCTCGTGGAGGTGACGTAAGTGGAACTTATAAACTTTGAGGCAGTGTGACCCTGTAGTGATTATCCACTATCAGCAATATATGAACTCACGTTCGGGCGTCTGAAAGGAATATTTGTTTATTGTTTAACGCAAAACTCGGTAATATCACAACTGTATTACGTCGGTTGGTAAATAATAGACCACACAATTGGATCACGTTAATCACCTCTTATAACAAACAGTGACGGCTCAAGACCAATTCTAAACCGAATTGTCAACAGTAATAAATATATCAATAAAGGTGTAGGTGAATAGTTGTTAAGTCTGGTCAGAAATCAGGGTATTATACACACGTCTAAATTCCCATCGATGCGTGGATATTGGTTTATAGGCCAGGATCATTAGACACAAACAATAGGTAACATTGGAAAAAATAGTAGAAAGCTGAATATTTCAGGAAAGCTTCAGAACATCATTGCCATGTGCAAGATACAAAGTTCTGCAAATTCTACCTTGTGGCATTTTCAAAATGGCCGCCAGTTTCAAGATGGCCACCAAAATCATTAAAATGATTATGCAAACAGATATTTTGTCAATAATTATGCCATGGGTTATATCAAATGAAAGCTCATCTCACAGGGATTCTAAATATATTGCTATCATGCCTTGTGGCATTCTCAAAATGGCCGCCAATTTCAAAATGGCCACCAATTTCAAAATGGCCACCATTGTCCTTAAAATAATCTCTCGAAAATATTTCTTTTTAATTAACCATACCTTGTGATACATTAAAAGAAAACCCTTCTCACAAGGAATCTAAATATATTACTTTTAACACCACTTACAATTAATGACGGCATGATAACCACACATTTGATGCTTGTGCTTTTGGTACCAGACGTCAAAATGGCTACTCATGGTTGGTTAATCAAGACAGCTGTGGTCACCACATTGATGGTAAATCACTTGTACAAATATCAATATCATCATTTTAAGTTAGTAAATTTTGAAACTTACTGTAATCTTCAGTCTTTGATTCATGCATCATAAAGTCTTTTTGTCAAATACAACATCTCATTCTTCAATACAGAGTACATTTTGGCAGGTTGGCAATCCTCGACATCCATTGCAAAGCAATGTGCACTCAATTCCTATTCTTCGACAACTGCACCGTCCCCTGCACTCAAACTTGCATCCACAAGATATCATATCCAAGACATGGGCATTGACAGAATGTTAACTGACACTGTCACAGACCCCTCAAAAACAGAAAGTTTAGAACTATCACAAAGCGTTGTAAACACCTTTCCAGTTTTGTCAAATACTAAGATCAACAAGAAAGAAAGAAGTTTTAGAACTATAACACTCAAGCATCACAAGCATCAATGGCGTATCAGAACAGATCGGCGATATGTCATATTTTTTCACACACCCCAATTACACCCTAACAAAAAAAATTAAAATTATAAAACTATCGCTATTACTTGCAAACACCTTTCACCTGATGGTATATTCCCCTCATAAAAATTAAAGGTGTATGTGAAAGATGTTTTAGAACAATAACTAGAAACACTCAAACAACGCCCTGTAGTATTTCAATGGCAGATCGGCGATATGTCATATTTTGCACACACCTCAAATACATCCTAACAATTCTTTTTAGTTATAAAACTATCACTATTACTTGCAAACACCTTTCAACGAAAGGTATATTTCCCTTCTAAAAATTAAACGAATATGTGAAAGAAGTTTTTAGCGATAGAATTTAGTCTTTCTTCGCTGTGTACTGAGAACTGAAGCCAGTGAGCTACAACATGCCGACTTGAAACTTTACTACAAATCTACTGTACTAACACTGAAACTAATAACAATTATTTGACTTAAAATGACAGTGACAGAATAGGTAACTTATCTTCTACATGTAGGTTTTCAGTTGTCACAACACTCGGCGAATGTAATCAGCTGTTGAAAATAAACCGGGCTCAATCTTAAAAACTACGCTGCTGCCATATTGGCTACACTGGTCACGTGACGAGCCGTGGCATACGCTAAGGGGCTTTCCGAGGAGTGACCACTCCCCTTTATATAGTCACCCTGCTTAAAATGAAGATATTGATATTTGTACAAGTGATTTACCATCAAGGTGGTGACCACAGCTGTCTTGATTAACCAACCATGAGTAGCCATTTTGACGTCTGGTACCAAAAGCACAAGCATCAAATGTGTGGTTATCATGCCATCATTAATTGTCTTATATATGTGTGGTGTTAAAAGTAATATATTTAGATTCCCTGTGAGAAGGGCTATCCTTTAATGTTTCACAAGGTATGGTTAATTAAAAAGAAATATTTTCGAGAGATTATTTTGATTATTTTAAGGACAATAGTGGCCATTTTGAAATTGGTGGCCATTTTGAGAATGCCACAAGGCATGATAGCAATATATTTAGAATCCCTGTGAGATGAGCTTTCATTTGATATATCACATGACATAATTATTAATAAAATATCTGTTTGCATAATCATTTTAATGATTTTGGTGGCCATCTTGAAACTGGCGGCCATTTTGAAAATGCCACATGGTAGAATTTGCAGAACTTTGTATCTTGCACATGGTAATGATGTTCTGAAGCTTTCCTGAAAAAATCAGCCTTCTACAATATTTTCCAATGTCATGTCTAATGTTCTTAGCCTATTAGGCTTTGTCACAAACACATGGTTATAGATTGATAATTGAATGCACAGTCAAATTGAAGCGATTTGCACTGCAAATTAACAAAGATAATCCATGATCCGTTTCGTGAAGACCTTCATCTCAACATATTTTCTGCTGCTTCTTAATATGTGTAAGAAAGCTGTGAACCACTTACGTTGTTTAGCATTTACGTGCTACTAAACATATTCGTGAACAATTAATTCTGAGCAAACGTGACAGCAGCATTTTGTAAAAAAGAAATGTTCTACTGAATATAGTTTTGGTTGTAAAGGAAGTCGTTCCAGTTTTGTATAGTATGCGACTCGTGTAGATTTAAATTTTGAACTTCCCCCAAATGGAACACACTAGTTTATGATCATTGATTGTGCCAAGAAAGCAGAGGCCTCAGTTGTGAGAAGATTAAGGAATATGAAGTATTTCCATAATGACAATGATTTGTCTTACCAAACTTACAAGTTTTTCCCTAGTCAGCGAGGAGTCAATGAAGACACATTTTATAACTATGGTGTGAGTTGAATCATTGATTGTCCATGCAAATGCATGTGTTAGTAATAAATTAGTGTCACATAGCTGGATGTGAAGGTTGCTATAGATTAGGTCACACACATTGATGTGTAGATTGCTGTAGATTAGGTCAAAAACATGGGTGTATAATTTGCCATTGATTAGGCGAAAGACCTTAATGTGTAGGCTGTTATAGATTAGGCCACACATCTGGATGTTTAGGTTTCTATAGATTAGGTCACACACCTTCATTTGAAGGTTGCTATAGATCAGGCCAGACAGCTTCATGTGTAGGTTGCTATAGATCAGGCCACACAGCTTCATAAGTAGGTTGCTATGGATTGGGACATACACTTTGATGCGAAGGTTGCTATATATTAAATCACGCATCTGGGTGTAAAGGTTGCTATGGATTAGGCCAGACAACTTCATGTGAAGGTTGCTATAGATTAGCGCACTCATCTGGATGTGAAGGTTGCTATATATTAGGCCAGACAGCTTCATGTGAAGGTTGCTATAGATTAGGCCAGACAAGTTCATGTGAAGGTTGCTATAGATTAGCGCACTCATCCGGATGTGAAGGTTGTTATATATTAGGCCAGACAGCTTCATGTGTAGGTTGTTATAGATTAGGCCAGACATCTGGATGTGAAGTTTGCCATATATTAGGCCACACACCTTGATGTGAAGGTTGCTATAGATTAGGCCAGACATCTGGATGAGTAGGTCGCTTAAGATTAGGCCACAAACCTTGATGTGAAGGTTGCTATAGATTAGGCCAGACATCTGGATGAGTAGGTTGCTTAAGATTAGGCGACACACCTTGATGTGAAGGGTGCTATAGATTAGGTCTACAGCTTTATGTGGCTGCTAAAGATATGGCTACACAGTTTGATGTGTAGGTTGCTATGCATTAGGCCAGACAACCTGATGTTAAGGTTGCTATAGATTAAGCAACTTAGCTTCATGTGAAGGTTGCTATAGATTATTCCAGACAACTTGGTGTGAAGGTTGCTATAGCGTTTGCCACGTTCCTGCATTATGCCTCATTAAAGCTTATGCCACACACCAACATGTTTTGATTGCTATAGGTCAGGCTACACACCTGTATGTATAGGGGTTCGAATTGTGTGTTTTACAGTTTTCCCAGAAATTATTGTGAAAATACGTGTTTCCTAATACTGATAATAGAATTTTAAAATAGGTGTTACATTATGTAGTAAGGTACTCAATATGGGAGGCAACACTTGTAGGCTTAAGAATGAACCTTACTACATCAAGAGTTATCTCCCCTGATTTACCAGTCGGCAGCAGAAGAGAAAAGAAAGCTGGTTCTAGATGATTTTGACAGGGATGTGACTAATTCAAAAGAGTTAGCTGGTAGATATGACATTAGCCCTGTCTTCAGTATACAGAACTTTGAAGAATATTAAGATAGTAGTTGGGATTGAGCACAAGACAGGGGCAGGGAGGCCAGGAAGTTCAGCACTTGGTCAGATTGTGAGTAGGGCAAAATTAAAAAGCGTGGAGAATATCCGACATGAGATGATTAATAAAGGACGTCCTCAGATATGCAATGAAACCCTTAGACAAGAATTACAAAAACTTAACTTGGTGAAAAAGCGCGGAATACCCTCACCAAGATGAAAGATGCACAAAAAGAAAGACGTATAAACTGGTGCAGGGTTTTCAGGATTGGGATAATGTTTTCTTTTCTGATGAAAGTTCTGTCTGGCTTTGTACGAATCGTGTGGAAATTGGGATAAAAGATACTGTGAAACCTATCTACCAACGCCCCAAACAGCCCGAAATTTCATATGTGTGGTGGGATAATATCACGCAGAGTGACGCCGTCGTGTATTTTCAATGAAATTTTGACGAAGGAACGATATGTTGACATCTTGAAGGTCACCTCCTTCCAACGGAACCCGTGAAAGTCCGGTTAGAATATTGATCTTTAGTAACCCATGCTTGCTGTAAGAGGCGACCAACGGGATCGGGTGGTCAGGCTCGCTGACTTGGTTGACAATTGTCATCGGTTCCCAATTTCACAGTTCCATGCTCATGCTGTTGATCACTAGATTGTCTGGTCCAGACTCGATTATTACAGACCGCCACCATATAGCTGGAATATTGCTGAGTGCGGCGTAAAACTAAACTCACTCACTCCTTCCAACGGCCCGAACACTGTCTGAAGATATTCGGATTTTCCAGCATGATAACGACACACAACACACTGCGGGCTACACAAAACAGTGGTTGTCGGACGAACATGTTCACGTTTTAGACTGGCCCAGCTACAGCCCAGATCTTAACCTCCCTGGGCCTCTCTGTTAATCGATGGTATGACAAAAGCTATATAGCAGTCGAATGGTATAACACATAAAATCAAGCATGTCACCAAATCGGACCAACAGATGAATTATTTTCGTTAGCTTGAGGTCCATCGAATAAGTCACTTGCCACTTGGCACATTTTTTTGAACGTTCAATACAACTCAATCTGTGAGATTCCTAAGCAGTCAAGTGATTATATGTCTGTTAATGGGATATGTCGACATTTGCGTATTGACCCTTTCTGTCTAGCAGCTCCAGCCTTTCGGCTCACCTGAAAACATTTTAATAATAATAATAATAGTGCCTATTTATAGTGCGCACAAAGCCACGCCCGTAAGCATGGGCGCTACAATTAAAACAATATGTACAGTAGTGAGTGAGTGAGTTAAGATTTTAAGTCACATCGGCAATATTTCAGCCATATCGTGACTAAAGCAAGTTATAAATATATCAACAATTTAAGTTAAATTATAAAATTCTGCCAACGAAGGACAGTAAAACAACTAGGGTATCACAGATATACATGTAAAACTAGTAATTAAATCTAAAAACTTTTCAACTATAGGGAACAACACAATATAAAAATAGGCTATAGACCGCCAACAACTGAAGGTCAGAGTGAGCTGTTTATGGGTCATAGAACTGAATGAAAAGGTCCGTTTTGAAATGGCAATCCTTACAACAATCATAGTTGGAAATTCCGTTTTTTTAAATAGAAAATAATGTATGTGTCAACAATGAGATCATATCCAAACCTTTGTGCAACATTAAAGACGGATTAGGACATACAACTCAGTTTCGAACAAGGAATGCTATTTTTGTATCATTCGCGGGCATTTTTTATGTTATTTATGTGAAATGTTTCATTTGTTTCTTTGTTGTGATCTTTGAAGTTTGCCAGCCCAACTCTGTCCAACCAGTGAGTAAGTGAGTAAGTTGAGATTTATCGGAGAGATCATATCGACTGCAAGGGTACGTTTAGGGCGCCATATGGTTGGATCATTGAAAACAGACCTCAGTAATGTCCACATGATTAAGCTGTTTCACCACACCCATCGCATTAATACAACCAACAGACGACAATATTTGCAATACAATTTATAAATTCACCATATTTGTCAAACAAATTATATAGTCGTGTATTTGTTGTATTTGCGGATGTTATATGCAATAAACAAATTGTGATCAACTTTACCATTTCCCCTTAAGGATTAGCTGGCATACTTGCATTTCTAAAACAGACTATAGCTTTATTCCCCATTGTTCTAAGGATTAGTGCGGTCCATTGATTTTAATCCCTAAACAATGCCGGCTGGCAAAAAGAGAACACCCTCAACAGACTGCCGCATTGTTTACCCGCCCTAATTCATCCAAGTGTAACATCCTGTATAAAGGTGGCCTTATTCTGCAAATGAGACATATCTACAAGCGTAACTCTACAAGGTGACTCTTCAGAGCAGGTAAACTTTATCATTATGATTGACATTCATTTATCTGTAGTTCTTTTAATAATGGTGAGGATGCTGCTTTGAGACCGGTTTGATTCCTCGAATTGACTGAAGCTAGTGAATTCCGGTTCTGGTGTCCACTAAGGAATAAATCTGGACATTGCTGAAAGAGGTGTAAAACCACACTCGCTCACTCAATCATCATTTGGGTGACAATGGGAATAGATGATGGTTCCCAAGGTTCCACACACAATCGCAGTGTTTAGATTACAAATTATTGTACTGTAAAAAGTAAATATGGGATTAAATTAGGGCTGGCTAAAACGATCTATAATCGGAAATAACGTCAATAGGAAACATGTTAATGAACATCGATATGAAAATTGTGTTGTCGATAATATTGCTCATTGTGATAGAAAAAAGCTGTAATTTTTCTCACAAAATATGCCATTTAGTTCTTAATTCATGGTTTGCTTCTAAACTATGTAAATCAGGACGCAGTTTTGTTAATAATCCATGTAAAATCATGTCACCACTCACCAGTGAGTTCTGTCAGACATTCGATAATTATCGATAATCGATCGATATTTAGTAGACGATTATCGATCTCTATGATCTATATCAATTGCCAACTCTAGATTAAACCACTTTTAAAGGCTATGAAACTAAATTCCTTCAAGGAAAATATTATAAAGGCAATAAAACTACTCGTATTCCGGAAAATACAAAGCTGTAATGGGGAGAGTTGTGAGCTGACGTCATGGTGGTGACTTGAGTTGCACTGTTTCTGTGTAGAGCTCCATGCATTTCTAGACCAGACAATGAGCAGAGTTGGGAGCTGACGTCATAGTGGTGACTTGAGCTGCACTGTTTCTGTGTAGACTTCCATGCATTTCTAGGCCAGACAAAGAGCAGAGTTGGGAGCTGGCGTCATTGTGTTGACTTCAGCTGCACTGTTTCTGTGTTGAGCTCCATGCATTTCTAAACCAGACAATGAGCAAAGTCGGGAGCTGACGTCATTGTGTTGACTTGAGCTGCACTGTTTCCGTGTAGACTTCCATGCTTTTCTAGACCAGACAATGAGCAGAGTTGGGAGCTGACGTCATTGTGTTGACTTGAGCTGCACTGTTTCTGTGTAGACTTCCATGGTTTTCTAGACCAGACAATGAGCAGAGTTGGGAGCTGACGTCATTGTGTTGACTTGAGCTGCACTGTTTCTGTGTAGACTTCCATGCATTTCTAGACCAGACAATGAGCAGAGTTGGGAGCTGACGTCATTGTGTTGACTTGAGCTGCACTGTTTCTGTGTAGACTTCCATGCATTTCTAGACCAGACAATGAGCAGAGTTGGGAGCTGACGTCATTGTGTTGACTTGAGCTGCACTGTTACTGTGTTTCTCTGCTTTCTTGTGTAAATTGTGCCAAATATAGATTGACGCTTATAATTGTCAACACTTTCCTCAACGTCTTGGCCCTGTGCAAAACAGTTAACATCGGGGTAAAACAATTTTGTTTTCTGAACAATTGAATGTTGTGTTAATGTTATTGTCTGATGACTGCTGGATCATTTATACCATCGTTTGAACAGTTGTAATTAAGTGTAATCAATCGCGGAAAGAGTTTACTCCGAAACACGCAGAACGATATAAGCAAAAGAAAAATGGAAAACAACAAAGATAATTCATTTAACAACATCCACATAAACCAAATTACAATTTCCCTGAATGTATGTATACTACACTCACACTTCTTATAGATATACAATAACGTATTTTAGATATAAACACACAATGTGACTGAAATTATCATTGGTAGTGGATCCAGAAAGATTCAGGTGCTAAGACAACCCCCACCTTCTGAAATCAATCAGTTAAAATTACTTATCATCTCCATGTTGACATCGCTGAATCCAAACTTTTCTCATCTCTAAATGGGCCTTTGGGCTTGAACATCGGAAAAAAATTATACCTGGTATTTTCTCTCGATGAATTAGTACACTCCTCGTACCAAAAGTATAACGCTTTGTTAGAAGTCTTGCATGCTCCGACTGTGAAGGAAAATCACGTCATTCGCCAAGAAGGTTAATGCACATCTCTCTACTACGAGATCAGAGCTTCTGTACAACTGTGTAATTGTAAACATGTGTACGACATGCCTGACCATGTGTTTATACATGATCGGTTGACACCAATATGAAAATAGCTTAAACAACATGATGATATCGATTGCGAAAGATATTAAATCACTCATAGACCTGAGGTAATGTTATACTAGAGCGGGAAGCCTTTAGGTTTCGAAATAACCCCAAATTGTACACACTAGCTGAAAAGACGAGAAGAGAATGGGGCAATGTGCTGTGGATTGTAAAATGACCACAATAAAATAGACCCGTGGAGTGGGTGCCCTGGAGGATCTTGCTGACGCCGTTGCATGCTTGTCATCGTGTTGACATGAAGCCATTGCTCACGATGTCAGTCACAAGTTTATGTGGGACCTTGAGGTAAAAAAAATATTCCTAACATGTCACAAATGTACTTGATTATCATTTCTTTCATTTCAGAGATGTCCACTGCAACTGTCTTGTCGGTCTTTGCGTTTCTGCTTATTTCCAACGTGCTCCAGACAAAAGCACAAAGTAAGTCAATTTAATTGTGAGCGCATTCTCATATCATTTGCATACAGTTTGCAGCTAACTTCTACGTATCTTACTCTTATCTCTAACTTATCTACGCACAAGGACGTCAGCTACATTATAAAACACCACAAGCCCCTTTCGTGACTCTGGGAATAGTATTGGCATCAATTTATAAACATGGTATACCAACCATTAGGTTATATGTATGTACATGTCTACCTTTGCTTTTCATAAAACATGTGTTACAAATGACGTAAATAAAAACAACTATCAGTTACATTTACTTGGGTTGTCAGTACAGAAGAGGTTATTATGCGACCGTGTCGCATTGACCATACAAGATTCACTCAATTTTCTTTAAAGGTGAGGATTCTCAATTTTGTATACACTGTGGTGAGTGAGTGAGTGAGTTACAATTTAAAGTCACATCGGCAATATTTCAGCCATACCGTGACTAAAACTAGTTCTAAATTCATATAATATATAAAACCCTGTCAACGAAGGACAGTAAAATTACTAGATTATCACAAAAGGAGTTAAAACTAGCTAGCATATATCTTTAAAAGTAGAAAACTATGTTTGGACAATACAATGTAAAAATGGGCTAGTAATCGCCAACAACTGAAGGTAGACCACCATACTAGGGACCATTGGGACTTACATACACTGTGGTGAGATCACAGTGTGTTTAGGCAGGCACGCGACACAAAACCAAATACATGACATGTAATTGTGTGCGTATATCGTTTGCAGTTAACTTTATTTTACCTTATCAATGCCTTTCCGCCTTCTGGCAGTGTTAACGCATTTGGTCATGTTGTAAAAATATCTGTCTTCGGATCAGAAGGTCCGTTTGTATTCCACAAGGGAGTCGAAAACTACTTAAGGTAGGTGAAAAGTTCATTATAATTTAAGAGCTTTTTGCAATCAGAACACAATACGCAAGTCGTATGTGTACAAAAATGAAGTTCAAATTGTACAGACCACAAGGCAGATGAATTTATCTGGCCGTGTTATCCATTTGAACAAAGGCCCCAAACTATAAGGTTAACAAGCTGTTGAAGTATCGGGTACTGATTCCGTATGACAATATGACTGTCGTGTCAATATCACAGTGTCATGATTCAGTTCATTAATATAGACTCGACTTATAATGAGTGAGTTAGAATTGAACATTCCCTTAGCAATTTTTCTGCCGTTGAGAGACGAGACCAAATTTACACATAATGATATATGTGTTTCATAAGCACAGAGTTCTTTTAATGCAAATTAGTTCTACTCATTTATTCCGTTTAAATCATGGGTTATACCCACAACGAACCAAAGCAGGTCCACCTTGCAAGAAACCATTGGGACTGGGGTACAGATCTATGTGATTTCCTGTTGGACGATGTGAATTGAAAAGATTGTTTTTCGGTGAAAATTTAAATTTCTGGGAACAGGCAACTGAGTTTACCTGTAATCTTTTCAGGTGGGGTAATATGTGTGAGCCTTATGGATAACAACGTGAATGAAGACACGGGTATAGTCGTTTTCGACCTGCTTCGGAAACAAGGGTCAAGCGGAAGCATTACTGTCATTTACACTTTAACAGACGTAACAACAGAACCTGATGACATAGGTGGGGCCAGAACCGGAAGTGTCACGTTTCCTGATGGAGTGACACAGATGAATATTTCAGTGCCAATCATTGACGATGAGGTAAAGACTTAAGGCAAATAGTCTTAATAAAAATGACAAAAACACGGGGATTACAGGATACAAGTGTAGTAGGGATTTGCAAGCCTGTTTGTGGGGCATCGTTTATATTCTCATAACACATGCCTCTTCTTACAACAAGGGGCGGTGGGGTAGCCTAATGGTTAAAGCGTTGGCTCGTCACGCCGAAGACCCGGGTTCGAATCCCCACATGGGCACAATGTGTGAAGCCCATTTCTGGTGTCCCCCGCCGTGATGTTGCTGGAATATTGCTAAAAGCGGCGTAAAACCAAACTCAGTCAGTCAGTCAGTCTTACAACAAACAACACATCACCCACTATGCATTTTACTTTGTCTTATTGTGGTTCAACGCCACAATCAGCACTATTCCAGCGGGTCTGTACATGTACGTAATCGAGTCTGCAGCACTCAATCCAGAGAACAACTGCATGAGCATCGATCTACGAAATTGGGATACAATGACATGACTGTAGTCGGCAGGCCTGACCACCCGATCCCGTTAGTGGCATGGGTTACTGAAGACCATTTCTAACCCGGATCGTCACACATACTAAGAAGTGCACTTAGTGCGAACGTAAACATAATGGTTACATCTGTGTCACAAATTACATAAGCCCTTCCCGCACACGTCCTTATATCAGCGACAAGCCATAAATTGGGGATAAAACACATTACTAAGCTACGAGTCATCGGTCGGCAACAAGCCATCAGTAACGACAGACCATGAACTCACCATCAACCTGTTACCATTACTAAAACAGAAACTAATCACAAACGTATTATAAAACAAATCACAGCCTTCCATCCACAGCCTGTATACTTTTGTTACATATTCATCTCCTTTGATCATGATCATAACTTCTACGTTCAAAGCAACTTTCATAACATCTCCAAAAACATCGGAAGCTAAATTGCACATGCGCATTCTCAATTTACTACCTGCGTTTCTTGTCGCCTAAGTGGAGATGTAGAGATAGAGTTTTGCAAAAGTCTACCTTGTACACAGTGGCATTAAACACGTTTTGTTCTTTTCCATTATATTATAGTTTGATTTTGGGGTGTTTTTTAAAACCATGCCCTGAAAAGTTCATCTTTGATATTAGTAATTAAGCTTTGGTATGTTTCTACTAACGATCATATCTGGTCAAGTTAGTTATACAGCAGTGTAAGTGTTTGGACCTGAAAAGCTAGTTTAACATACACACCAGCCATTGCCAGATAACAAACGAACGAAGAAACCGAACATATATAGCATCTCACTTGTGATTGTCCCGATTCAGATATAACACCGTCAGTCTCCATTTATTTGCAGCTGCAGGAAGATACCGAACAATTCACCATTACGCTGACTGGTCCAGTAGGTCCCGAATCACAAGCGACTGCCCTCATCTTTGATAATGATATTTGTAAGTGTGCTGTTTACCTACAAACCTAATATCATATTGACACCCTAGAGTAGGACCCACATGAATACAGAGATGCATCGGGATAGCTTGTATGAGCAGTAAAGTACTGGGGTACATTTCGGAGCACTGGTACCATCAACGACCCTTATAACAGTACCGAATCATGGTCTGTGATTGGTATTAATCAGTTTAATATTATTAATCCACAGTCATTTAGTCGTCCCTGGCATAGGTTGCTGTGGCTAATTCTAAACCTTGGAAAATATATCACAGATATCATTTTGGTAAATTGTCCCCCAAAATTTCTCGTCCATCATTGCCAAAACTTTTGCTTCTTGATATGGGAGGGGAAACTGATTGGTCAGTGGCAGTGACATTGAACTAACGGAAGGACAAATAAAAATGCTTTACTCCCGGCGTTTTGTCAAATTCAAAACATATTGAATAGTATTTTTCTTTGAACGCCACAGTAACAATTGTCCAGCTTAAAGACATGAAATGAGAGTTTGTGATCCAGCTAGTCACATTGTGTGACCACTGTTTTCAAATTAGTGTGATGTTCCTTCGGTTGCCCATTAATGTTTTTATTGTTTCTCAGTGTGGTTTGTTTAAAGCAAACATGAAGCTTAAAGAGAGCAGAGAAGGGGATATATTACCGGCATGTCCGTATCTCTTGTTCCTTTTCAGTTTCCACTTGGGTTCAATGGGCAGCAGACGGAGGGCCGTGCAGCGTGACATGTGGCTCAGGGAGCAGGACAGAAACGAGGACAAGGACCTGTATCGCTGTAATTGCACAAAGATGTGTACAGCCACTCAACGAGACCCGAACTGCAGTATGTAACGAAGGGGCCTGCCCGAGTAAGTCTTTTCATACACCATAACCCAGCCAATGCAAATTACACCACAAAATCGGCTATTATTCCCAGATAAATTGTCAAGAA
Source organism: Haliotis rubra (assembly GCF_003918875.1). Lineage (NCBI taxonomy): Eukaryota > Metazoa > Mollusca > Gastropoda > Lepetellida > Haliotidae > Haliotis > Haliotis rubra. The sequence continues at coordinate 1,252,868 of NW_025764904.1, read as the reverse complement.
TAACAATACTTATGATTCACAGTTCCTTAATGTGTTTCAATGGATCAATTACACTGAATGAATGTAGACTGTTGTAACAGTGATTGTCCGGAGGTATGGAGATTAACTGTACAAATCCATACCATCATATGCTGAGTTTGAAATGAATTGAATATCACGTTAAGGCGCACCAAACAAATTTATGTGTCACGATTTTTATTTCATGAACATTTCTTTATAGGAAATGGTTTTCTTTCTTTTCTAAAATATTTCTCAAACAAGCTTGACAAATGCAAGTACAAATTTTACTCAGCAAAATAGTGAAGAGGTTATCACATTTTGACCAAATTTACTGTAGTAACCAGCAATACCCAGAAATCTCATGAGTTCCATATTGTTGGGATTGTTTGGAACATGTGATTTTCGAATAGCTTCCATCTGTGCTTGAACGGACCGTACCTCACCTTAGTTTACAACATGGCCTAAAAATGTACCTGTGCTAATTCACGTTTCACAAAATTAATGGTTACCTATGCTTTGAAGGGTTGTCTCTCGAAGACGGCACGGGTCGCCTCCATGTGTCCGTCCTATGCTATGGAATAGCGTTATTGAAGAACGCTTTGAAACCACCAAGATTGCCTGTAATGCCAGTGAAAAGATGCTCGAAGATGGCTGGAACATTCTTGGGTCAACACTAGATAACTTTGTAATGATAAAATTCATGTGGAGGTTTTCTTTACTTTCTGGATGGTAGTTTGACGCCGCACGCAAAAGCTGACACACGTTTGGCATGTTCATTCACTTGAATCTGCCAATACCCTTAATAGGTCAAAACTTGCTGACGTATGTTGCTTGATTGAGCCTTGTTCCATAGAAGGTTAACCTAGAAATGTATGCATACAAGAAAAAAAAGTTTAAAAATCACAGTCGTTTTATGAAATTAACAAAGTGAACAAATAACTGTATGTAGTGAAGCAATTAGTGTAGTATACTTGAAGAATTAGAAAACAACCTGAACGATTTCAGGACTATGTCTTGAAATGAACTTTGAACTATCAGCGAATATAACTATGACTGAAATAATTGAGAACGAGTTTATTCTTAAACTATCAGAAAATATGTATATAATATATCAGGAAATCAATTCTTTGATATTGGGTTGGTATTACTTGATATTACATATTTCGTAAATATCTTGTCATTGGTGAAATGGTTATTTCATAAAACGTATTTAATAAATATTTTGTCATTGGTGAATTGAATGAGAATTTGTGTTCACTGTAACATGTATCCAATAAGAGAACACATAATAAGATCTTTATACAAGATTTATTGAAAAAAGTCTACAAACGTTACATTTTTTTCATGTTAACACTTCACAGTTATTATGAGAAAATGATATGAATCAAATTGTTTGTAAACAATCTAAAGTGAGTGAATGACTAAACATGGTAGGAGTGGGTGAGTATGGTTTTACTCTACTCTAAGGCAATATTCCAAAAAATATGAAGGCGGGGCACACCAGAAATGGGCTTCACACATTGTACCCATGTGGGGAATCGAACCCGGACCCAACGAGCGAAAAACATTGGAGGAATGTAGTGTAGTAATACCATGCTCTGCAGTGCGCACGTGCGTGATGTACCGAAACTGGCACTCGAGTATTAACAAGAAGACAAAGTCATCAATATCCCCCGCAATGGCAAAATACTCTTCATGAATATGTCTACTAGTATGATTATGTCAAATGTTTTGGTGTGTATATAGAAAAGTGGAAGGAGAGTATTGAAAGGTTTTTAAAGTTCTGCTCCAGAAAGGAGCACAACCACCAATTTCAATCTAAGTCAAACTTATATGTCTACTAGTTATGATTATGTCAACTGTTTTGGTGTGTATATAGAAAAGTGGAAGGACAGTATTGAAAGGTTTTTAAAGTTCTGCTCCAGAAAGGAGCACAACCACCAATTTCAATCTAAGTAAAACTTGTTGCCATGGAAACGTCAAAACTATTTTATTCAGAATTCCAAAACTACCAAAAGGCACCAGTACTTCACCAGATCTATTCATGTGCCAAGTTCGGTGAAGAAATATTGAACGGTTTTAGAGTTCTGCTCCGGAAAAGACAAATGTACACGGACGCACGCACGGACGGAGTCCATTTTAATACCCCCCCGCAAAGCGCGTTGTGGGGGATAAAAAGGCATATCGTCAACAAACTATCGTGTGGTCTCTCCTCCTAAGACCAACGGTCATGAAGTGAAGGAACCCACGAAACACTGCACTGTACAGTGAATGTAACGACTAAACACATTAAGTTGGGAATACAATACCAAATAGGACTGCAATTACAACGGCAGTACATAATATAATAGTAGTGATGATATCAGTGAAATCATTGGGAATACAGAAACAATGGTCAAGCTTCCAAACAAGGCGCCTTCAGGATATCCAGGATTAACACGGTTATCTCTACACAAAAAACCATGGTATTGGTGCAGTTTGAGAAGATACAGGTTTATGCTTTCTCCTCTTATGCAGTCTTCAAACTTTCCCCATTTGTCAATATTGTCCTGGATTCCAGGCCTGCATTTAATGACAAATCCACATCAACGGAATTCCCTAACTGAAACAATCCGAGTGAGTGAGTGAGTTAAAATTTTACATCGCATCGGCAATATTACAGCCATATAGCGATGAAAACAAGGTAATCAATTTAAAATATCGGTCGACAAAGGACAGTAAAACCCATACACTATAACAGATATATATTTAAAACTAGTTATTAAATCTAAAATACTTTAACTATAGAGGACGATACAATATAAACAGGCTAAAGATCGCCAATAACTGATGGTAGATCATCATACTATGGATCATGGGGACTTACAGTACCTTTGCTACCTGCATGGACTCAAGTTGGATTTATACCGTCCCTTCCGCCGCTGGCGTTTGTAGTAAATATTTAGCCAAACTTTAAAAGAACAAGAGTACTAGGTTTTAAGAATCTGGTAAGTTTAAAATCAGCTTTTGGTAGGAGGACAATAATGAAACAATCCGAACATTGTCCAGCAACAAATGAGACCACAATATAACGAAGTATTTTGATTATCACCAGAGGTTCTATTTTATGATGGTTATTGTAATCATGACGATTGATCTAACTTGGGTTACGGGAATACACCATGACACTGGTAAATAGCCTCCTGCATGGGTTTTTCTGACTGTGATTTGTCCGGGTTTGCTTCCCTCAAAACTCTAATGCTGGATGGATGAATGGTTTCATGAACGTTGCTGATAATATCGATTGCTGGATAAAAAGGTCATAGTCTTACAGGAATGAGTCATGTAAGTAAAAGTCAGTAACATAACATAGCAAATACTAGCATGTGAGTGAGGCACTGCCATACATATGTACAAAATGGACAATGCCCATTACGAAAAGAACAAGCATTGTCACTAAGGTGACATAAGCCCCCGCCGCAAATTATCAAATCAAACTTATAATAATGAATGTGTAAGTTAAATGTCAACAAAAACATGACCAGTCAACCTCTCTTGATATCTTGCTCTTTAGGTGTTCAAACACACACATATTTTCAAGACTGACTTTGACCTTGACATGAATGTCATAGTGTATGAAATATGCAAAACTAGTACTAAAGAAATTGCTTATTGAAAAACATTTAAGGGAAGTCTTGAAAGTCTGAAGAAAATCCAGTGAACCGTTCTTGAAATATCTTGCTGACAATTCAGGTTAACATGCTGAAATTGTCAAAGTGTCGCTGTGACCTTGAAAATTGACTGGGCCCTGCACCTTCCCTAGATAAAGCTTGGTTTAAAATATGAAGACAATCCAGTGAACGGTTCTTGAGATAGCGTAGCATGCAGGTAAAACGTGAAAGTGACCTTGAAATGAAGGTCAAGGTCACCAAACCTGACTTGGACCTTTCTTATACTGTGATGAACCTAGGTACCACATATGAAAAGAATCTAGAGAACGGTTCTTAAGATATTCCAATTCGTACGTACGGACGGACGGACGGACGGAGCCTAATACTACAGCCCCCGCTTCGCGCTAAACGCGCGGCGGGGGATAAAAAGAAACTGTGCCACATAGGTAGATCCAGGTGTGTTTGTGTGTGTGTGTGCATGCGTGCGGGGGTCACACTCAAGAGACGACAGGCTTCTGTGTCGTATATAATAATGTAGTAGTGTGCAGTTAAACAGTAGTATTACTGCTTTAGGTTTCCAAGATCGGTAATATTTTGAATACATATTCCTCCAGCGACAGATCAACAACTGCCAAAGACATATTCGGTTTCACTCATTCATTCTAATTTTAAACACAACGCACTCCAATATTATCTATTTGGCAGTTATCACAAAGTGGTCCAAATGGGCTGATAGTGGAACGTGCTCTACACCCTGTGGATCTGGGTCACAGATGCAGTCTAGAACACGGACCTGTACTGGTAATTGCCCAGCTGAGTTTACATCAATGGAGACGAGAACTGTCACGTGTATGATTTGTGAATGCCCAGGTAAGAAGAACAATCATTTGAACTTGGTTATACAGGGCACAGACGTTTGATTGAACTAGAACACTACCGACTTGTACTGGGACTTATATACTTCATGGAAATGCACATAATGAAGAATGACATATGTTTGTGGAGCATCAACATTCAATTTGTATAACATGTCCGTTTTCAAGAAGTAAATATATGATTTTATAATGAGACATATAACCAGTGTTATGAAAACAATCACATTTCCTATTCTGAGTACACTGATGTTCGGTGCATTAAGACCTTGGTATTCTCTGCAGTTATCAGCCAACTAAGCAGCTTTCCAATTCTATCTGTATGACGTGTCTGACTTTCTACATCTATGGGTGCTTGACCTTGCTCTCGTCAGCAGTTATCAGCAAGTGGACCAAATGGGCAGATGATGGAACTTGCTCTACGACCTGTGGGTCTGGGACCAAAACACAGGCTCGAACACGGACCTGTACCTTATCTACCTGTTGTCCGGCCACCCTTTCCTTACGTGAGACGAGAACAGTGTCCTGTGAGCTTTGTACATGTCCAGGTAAGTAGAATGAGACTTTTTGCTGAGTAGTAAGTAAAGATAATCTATGTGTGATTCTACTATGGCACACTCTCTACATGTGTTCATTTATACCTGATACCCGTTGAGGAGGGACTAGCCACTGGGTTTCCACTATGGACTAGATATGTCATTGGTAGTCATCAGTGCACATAGCAGGTGTTTCCACATCCCCACAATGAAAGTGGGATCAGCCAAGTTGTTGAAGAGTACCCACAGGAGGCATAGTTCATTGATGAGTTGATTAATGAAATAGATTATCAAAGATTTTATTTACAAAGAAGAAATGCTTGTGACTCTGTCTTATTTCTTATTCAGTGATCGGTCCTTGGTACCCCTGGGCTGATAGTGGTCAGTGTTCTAAGACGTGTGGAGGTGGGACAAAGTTGCAGGTTCGCACTCGGGAATGTACAAATACGTGCACGCCTTCTGACTGTGTTAAACGCGAGGAGAGAGGGGTCAACTGCAACGTTCATGCCTGCAGTAAGTAACATAATCTTTCTGGGATATATTTACAGTCAGTGCTCTATTTTCGTGGAATGGACAACAGCTACTTATCTCACATTTGCCTTACTACGAGTTTTTCGGTATCACTTATTGATAACACACTGCATACCGCCAACAGTCTTCAGCAAGCTTAAATAAAAGCTATGCCAAAGCTTACTCCAAAGAATTTCAAAACGATCGATTTTTCTGATGAATTGCCGTGGGTATGTTAACAGGGTCATTATTTCCATTATGCAAACTTCATGGACATGTCTGTACAAATACATTTAGAAACAAATCCAGCGTTCAAAACTAAACTTTTCTATTCCAGCTACGACTTGGAACAGGTGGTCAGGAGCATGGACACGGAACGGAGGTTCATGGGGATGGTCAAGGAACAGATGGTCAGGGAACACATGGTCAAGGGGATCGACATGGGGCAGACGGTCAGGGTCGGTATGGGGACGTTGATGCAGACAGCGGTCCGGATGGTCTAGAAAGAGAAGACAAAAAGGTCATTACTGTCATCTATACATAAACTATTCTACTCTCACTTTGATAAGGATCACACAAATTCACATCTTTACTTAGACGTAGATTTTTAATATGAAATTTTATCCCTTTAAAACTGGATTAATAATATGGTAACCCCTCTTTAGGCAGACCAGTCACTTTATTCTAACCTTATGTACTTGATACATGAGTAACCATAAAAATGGTTTTCATGGCACCAATCAACCATTTTGCAAATCATGGAACGTGTCATTGACAAATAAAAAACACCTGTCAATAGCAGGTATGGGATCTACAAGATGCAATGACATACTGAAACACAGGAACCATGCTTACAATAAGCTTAGGTATTTACCAAATTTGACCCCACATCATAGTTGAACAAATCATGTTGAATCCATGATTTGTTCCTTGGCAAAGTGTGAATAGTATATTATATCCACCTTAATTATCAAGGAAATACCACCTTTGTCCATATGTCTATTCTACTTCCTTCAAGCATAAGGTGAGTGAGTGAGCGAGTTTAGTTTTACTCCGCACTCAGCAATATTACAGCTATATGGCGTCGGTCTGTAAATAATCGAGTCTGGACCAGACAATCCAGTGATCAACAGCATGAGCATCGATCTGCGCAGTTGGAAACAGATGACATGTGTAAACCAAGTCAGCGAGCTTGACCACCCGATCCCCTTTGTCGCCTCTTACGACAACCATGGGTTACTGAACATCAATCAAGTAAAGGGCATGTATGTATATATGTGATGCTGAGGGCACTGACAATGGCAATCACATCCATTTCGTCCCTTCGACATTCCGAGTAAAACTAACAAGTCGTCACCATTCTATATATGATTGTACGATACGTGATCAAATCGAGTTGTCAGACTTTCTGACTCGGTAAATGTCATGTGTAATCTCAAGGACGTGGATCTATGATTATGGCATTCGTCTCCTAATCATTTACACACCAACAGAGTATTGCTGAATGCGAGGCTAATTATCACACGCGCACATATATAAGCATAAGCCATATTAAGCTTTTAGAAAGTTTATAGAGTTTGCTGGAATTCAAGGGTCGCGACCAAACGGATTTTAGATCTGCTTCACAAAGACGAATGATATGAGACGTTATTGTCTCGTGGACTACATTTTGTATTCCAGGAACGGTCAAGGTCAACGTTCAGACCGATCTTAGTAAATCCTTACAAATACTAATAGCAACGAATACATGACAAATGTCCACGTTATTGATTAGGGTATGTGAAATGTTTTCGTAACATGCATCTCGTGAATATTGCGCTGGAGGGTGGCCTACAATGGACCTCTTTCATCAAGGCCACAGGACAAGAAACAAATTCTCAAAGGGTAGTGCGTTCACCATCAAACTTAGTTGATATGTGTGTTTATTTCGTAAAGGGGCCACAGGCCCATGATACAGATATTGTGGTACATATATTTGTTGTATACAGAGAGCTTGAAATGATGGCTCACAATTATAATAGATGTATTTATATATGAGTAACAGTTTTTAAAAAAATATATGCATTGAAATTGTTTATCTAAGAGGGACATCTTTAAAGAACATTTGTCTTTTCTTGGCTGCTAAAAAACGAAATTTACAGAGATTTCTTAAGAATACACCTGTTGAGAGAAATAATGCTGGCATCTTATCTGAAGTTGGATATTCCCAATAAAATTTTGGAAGAAGTGTATATCTGAAGTTATGATAAAATGGACACTTTAAACAAAAACGGTACTCGGATTCAATGTTTGGGACAATACAGAATGGACATAAACTCTCTGATCTGGGAATATTCCACCTCCTGCCCAATTCAATTAATAACTCATGATTTGAACACCAAAATCTGATGAAATTTGCAATGTAAACTTTACATGTTACAGTTTCGAGTATATTTGAGTAACTAAACTGATTATTAAGAGTTCTGTAGAAACTTCGCGAAAACCACCAAACTTAGTGAAACCCATGGTGAGATATCAGGATTAAAACATGCCCCATGTAAACCAAGGATAGACCAGTGGAGTGGTAGGTGACATGGTTAAACAACAAACACACAAAACAATCGTTCAGATGAGACATTGCTTTGGAATGATTTCGGTTGCAAAATGTCAATGATGAAGCTCGATGTTCAGATTCTTGTAAACGTAACATCTACGTACATACCTATATATACTTGACAAAAATAGTAAGGGATATATGTAAATTTTGAAATTATGAATAAAGATCTGTTCATTCATTGACACATCTTAAAAATACCAATATCCCTAACTTATTTTGTCCAGTATATATGCGCGAAACATGGTTGCATTGTTCATTGACAGTTAGTGTTGCACGTTTACACGTAAAATCTAGACACTTGGAAACTTTTGGGATCTTATACGTTTTAGACATTGGGGTCAAGTGCTTTGGCATGAACTCACATTACATGACGGGGCGTTGGGGTAGCCTAGTGGTTATGGCGTTCGCTCGTCACGCCGAAGACCCGGGTTCGATTCCCCACATGGGTACAATGTGTGAGGCCCATTTCTGGTGTCCCCCGCCATGATATTGCTGGGATATTGCTAAAAGCGGCTTAAAACCAAACTCATTCACTCACATTACATGACATGACATGAGAATGGTTTTGCAGCTTTGATGAAAAGGGTGATGAAAAAAAAACACCTCCAGTTTACCGCACGATACCGTGATTTTAATCTGTACATTTCCCTAATGTGCTCTTAAAGTTTGATCTCACTTGTGTTCAGTTGTCACTTACCGCAGACACCTGTCAAAAATCAATATCAGTATACATGTTATTATTTTATAGGTCGCAGTTTCGCATACAATACATAAACTCTTATCATTTGCAGACGACCAGACGCATCCAGAAGCAGCTATTCTGACAGACATGTAGATCCTTCTCCAACTATCAAATTAAAAGGTGCACATGTTTTCGTGTCGGGTTATTATATTGTCATGGACATAACGAATGACAGGTACGTTGTTGTCAAGGTCACCTTCAGGAAAGAAAACAACGTCAATTTTTTTTTTATCGTGTTGTGTTCTGAAACAAACCATTGACCCGTTCATCTATTTGTAAAATGGGTACCCAAGAGGACTACGATGGCTGGCTACGCCCATTCCATAATCAAGAAACCTCTATCACAATCAGGTGTCCGAAAAATATAACTGTTGTATGTAAATTGCAAAGTGTCGGCTTTGCCATCACATATAAAAGGAAATATATAGCCACTGTTTTGCATGTAGCCAATGGCAAAGGGCCAAATATGGCATCATTTCCTTTTACGGATGAAGTGTCATGACAGGTTTCATGAAACATCTACTGAGATTCAAGGAGATAGACACTTGTCCTAACCTGATGTATCTCAGGCAGTACCATGACCTGCTAAATTCATTTATAAAGCGTCTTAAAAGTCCATGAGAAATCTCTGCCAACAGCAGAGTATTCTGCTCCCCGGTGGCAGCTGTCATCAACAAATGTGATGTGGTGGGGCTGAATAACGGGCAATTACAAACGTACAGTACTAATCAAAATGGGGAATTGTATCAGACATTAGTTTTGTCACTCAGCGTCAGATTGTGACATGTCTTACAAATGTCTACCATTCGGACGTTTTGAAAACTTTATTCAAGGATTGAATGTTGTAACCTTGATCAAACACCTTATGAGCAAGGTTTGTTTTGACGCTTTATGAAATCAAGGAGTATGATTGATGTCAGATCATAATCTGTGACATTTAGACTACAAGAAGGCTTCACGAACAATGTTTGACATGTGGGGAAAGTTGAAATTCTTTTCTCTTTCCATGAAGATATTTTGGGAAGATTTGTGTCGCTCTACAAATTTAGGCACAGACCTAAACATTAAAAAAGATGAAGAATTCTTGTCTCTAATATGAAGTGCACGGCATTTCTGGGTATATCTTACACCTTCATCAGCTGAATGAAACACTAGGGAGCAGAAACAACAACAGTGATAAGATATCAATGATGAACGCTTCACAAGGGAAGCCTGTTACGACGTAAATTGTAATAAAAACGCAAATTGTAATACTTGCAGCAAATTGTAGTAAATTTGACGTAAATTGTAATAAAAACGTAAATTGTAATAAAAATTGACGTAAATTGTAATACGCAAATTGTAATAAAAATTGACGTAAATTGTAATAATTTTCGTTGCGGTAAAATGTAATAAATATCTACGTAAATTGTAATAACAGTTTTAATCACTCGTAAATACGCGGGTGTTTGTTTTTCGTTGCATTTCATACATCAAATAAGCTTGTTGAGGCGATAACTCAAGAAAGAAGTGATGGATTTTGTTCAAATTTGGTATATTGGCGAGATTCACCGACACCAGTGAAATGAAGTGACCTTGAGATAATTTTCAAGGTCACAGCAAAAATCTTAGGATTTTGCCAATATAATGATTGTTAGCGCGATAACCAAAGAATGAATTGACAAGTCTTAGAAAATGATATTCGTCCTGATATATATCGATATAAACTGTCCTCTGTATCATGTCTTTTCGCAAATATCTTTTGAGGTTTTGATATGTATACAAAAAGTGGGGGTGGGGGTATGGGTGGGTTTCTAACGGGTATATCTAACACACTTTCATGCATGTAGAGTCGGAGAGGTGGGTGGGTATTCTAACGGCTATAACTGGTTTTGCTATGTTCCAGCCTCACGATCCCCATTTTGTGAGACTTTGTATCTTGGCTTGGTACTCCCCAAAACGTAAAATCTGCAATAAAATGCATCACAAACTTCAGGAAACAAAATATGCTATGTTTGAGATTGGCACAAAAAAGCAATTTCAAAACTACAATCGCTTGTTCAAATGACTCCCCATTCTGTTTACTGAAAGAACTCGAGAAAGAAATGATGGATTTTGTTCAAATTTGGTACCAAGGTTTATTGATGAGATTTACAGACACCAGTTGAATTTAGTGACCTTGAGGTCATTTTAAAGGTCACAGGCAATGTGTAACAGTTTGGCACATGCCAAGCTTGGTAGCCGCGAACTCAGGAAAGATATAGATTTTGATCCAATTTTATATCAAGGTGTATTGGAGGGATTCCCCCTACACCGATTGAAACAAAATATGCATTTTTTATGTTGGTAAAAATCGGCTTGAATCAAACTTTGATATTAAACTGCACAGAATTTGAAACTACAATCGCTTGTTTAAGTGACTCCCCCTTCATGTTTACTGAAAGAGCTTGTTTTGGAGACACTACCCACCCCCTTTCAGTTGACGTCATCAAAAGAACATAACTTTTCCTAATGTTTTCGCTTATTCATACATGATATCAAGGGTGCAAACTAAATACTGAATGGTCCCCGTCTAAAAATGAGTGAGTGAGTGAGTTAAGATTTTAAGTCACATCGGCAATATTTCAGCCATATCGTGACTAAAGCAAGTTATAAATATATCGACAATTTAAGTGAAATTATAAAATTCTGCCGACGAAGGACAGTAAAATAACTAGATTATCACAGATATAGATATAAAACTAGTAACAATAATCTAAAACATTTGAACTATACAAGACGATACAATATAAAAAACAGGCTATTGATCGCCAACAACTGAAGGTAGATCACCATACTAGGGACCATGGGGACTTACAGTACATTTGCTTCCTGCATGGACCCTAGCTGGATTTACACCATCCCTTCAGCCATTGGCGACAGAAGAGAAACCTAGCCATAAATTAAAAGTACACATATTCTACGATTAAAAAAAAAAATACGACCTGGTACACTTAAATTGACTAAATGTTTTGGGACTTACGTACCCTCTAAGGAGGACCGTCTAAAAATGAATCAAGCAATCCAAATCTTTTAATGTTGATGATGACGGGAAGTCATTCAATACTATGCTGAACATATTTTATATGATATTATCTGAGGGCATACCAATATCCAAGAGGTAGGCAAAAGTGCAGTGGCAAGGCGTCTGCCTATCACGCTGAAGGCCCGGGTCCCGAGATGGGCACATTTGCGTAGTATCATTGGACAAGATACTTAGATCCACATTGTCTCAGTTCACCCAGCTGTAAAATGGGTACCCGTGAGTAGGTGTTGGCAAAGTGAGTGTTTAGTTCATTGCACCTAACAGGCAGCATGGCTGTATGATCCCCAGGGAGTTGAAAAAGTATCGGAAAGTACGATAGTGTCGTATGATCGGGGAAAGTAATGTACGTAGCGCCGTGAGCAGGCAATGTGCCTGGATGTGAGCGCCATATAAGCGGACTATTACTATTACTAGGTACCAAATGGTAGATCGTTTTCCATTTTCTGCATATTTGCAAGAAACAATACATCCCAATGTTGTGATGACTATTATCTCGTTAACCACCTTACCCACATGCAATTTTGGATATGACTTTGCTAATGATTCCTTCAAACTAAAATGGAAGCTTTTCAAACATTGGACATCGAGAATATAGTTAGGCTGACAACTTTTTCAACGCCCTTCGTAACATACTTAAAAAAAAAGAGAACGTCTAGTGAAAAATGCATTTCGATCTCTGAATACTTCTAAGCTATTCAAATACAAAAAGCAAAGGAATAAAGTAAGTAATCTGAAAAGAATAGCCAAGGACAACTTTTAATCTAATATTGATAAGTTAACTATTTATCACCTCAGTCTGCTCAATCAAGTGGTTACTACTTCATCGGGACCCACTCCCCTTCTTGTCACTAATGATTCTGGGATACTTTCAGTTTTTACAGATTTGGATAAAGCTCAAACATTAATGAATATAAAATTACTAAAGAATACCTCTTTGGTGAAAGGAGGGCGAATATTCTACACACTAAGTTAAGTCATTCATGGGCTTCCTTAAATGCTGGTCTTTTTCGTGTCAATTTATCTGAAAGTAAAGCTTGTTGGGTGGTGGTTCTAACGGTTATATCTTGCATCCTTTAAAACATAGATGGGGTGGTGGTTGTTCTAACGGTTATATGTCAAATACATGTAGAGGCGGGATGCCTGACGGGTACGGGTATGTCTAACATACAACAATAAAAACGTTCATGTATTTATGACCCACATTTTCGAACCTTTTATCAGCCTCTAAAAAGGAGCTGGCAATAGATTTTTAATGAGCTTCGTCCTTCAAGCCTGAAAACAGTTTAATATGGTTGAATGATGATCCTTTGACATTATTAAAAACATAGTGAGGTTGTGCATTTTTGTTACAGATTTCTAAAATCTATGGACACTATTGGGACGTTGGTAGCTTTTAGCAGACATTATTTGGCGACATCTCTCATGGTTGGAATATAGCAGACTTTACAGAAGATAAATATGAGTGCCCTTGTCATATCATGTTTACAATACAACTGCCTAAATCTTGGTATTTTCGGAACCAGAGAAGGGATATGACGATATTTAGGTCGGTACATAGTATGATATGGTCACGAATATAATTTTCTATTTATTACCGAAATCTTTAACTCAGGAAATTACGCGATACTGTACTTACCAACAAAGGTCAGGCTCCCCGTCATCGTTGTACTTAGAAGGCGGCTTCTTAGAAGCATCGTGACGTCATAACATTCTTCATGATGTCATGTCACCATGACAAAGTGATATTTTACCCGGTGCATATCGTATGAAAACAAATTATCCCCGATATGTTTGCCCTCGTAGGTTATAAGCATTGTTATGATCATTCTTTGAGGTTAATGCCACCCGTTGAATTCTTTGTTGTAATTTGAGCGGTGAAACTAAATAAATGATTTCTTTAGTCTACCCATGACAATTAAGGTGTCAACTTACACTGTATACCTTACAGAAAGAAGTTTGACTTTACTTTGATAGCGAGCACAAATGATCGATTCCTTGAAGCAAATGGTACAATTCAATAGCATTTCTACATTTAATTTTAAATGCATCAATCAAATACAACAAATGAGTAGACAGATTGACTGCTATGTGGCAAGGAATAACCAAGCGCCAGCGATTCATGATATCCTTGGCAAATGTAACATAAAATTCCGTCTCATAAAAATACAATAATATGTAATGATATGATGAAGAAAATAATACGAACCAGTTTAAACTGTGACAACGCAATATATGATTGCATGATCGAAACACAAATCATAATAAATCACATGTGATCAAAACATAACATTAACTTCAAATATGTCACTTCGTCAACATTGAAAATAATTCGAAAATGAAGAAGAATAAACGTACATTTAAAAGCGTAAACAAACAATATCCTGTTACGTTTGGATATGCTATGGAGAACTTCAAAATGAGAAATAACATTAAATTAATAAAAGCTATTGCTCGTAAAATATGTCCTTGCGTCAACATCGAAAATAACTCCATAATGAAAACAATTAACTTTAATATTCGAAACATACACAAATAATCTCTGGCTTTTTAAGACGTGTCACGAATAATTTCACAGCTGGCAGAATTAACATGAAATTATAGAAACCATTTTGGTAACAAAAATTTAAAAATTAGTAATGAAAAAGCGCTTGTCACAAACATAGCTATTACCCCAGCCAGATGTCCATATCTGAATCTCGCAATAATCCTCTGCCTGACCCTGAAAATTATATAAACGTTACCGAAACTGTCATCGGATGCCTCGATACAAAATGCGAACAAATTCCATCCATTAGTTTTGGAGATATCGCAAGAATACTCGCTGTGACCTTGAAAATAATCCGAAGGTCACTGAATTTGACTGGCGTTTGACAATACTCCCAACACATGTTGGTACTACTTTGAAGCAAAATATATTAATTGTTTTCGCACTAAAATGTTAGAAATGTGCAAAACAATAAAATGAGCACAAGTTCCCTAATCAATCGGTGTAGGGGGAATCCCTCCAATACACCTTGATATAAAATTGGATCAAAATCTATATCTTTCCTGAGTTCGCGGCTACCAAGCTTGGCATGTGCCAAACTGTTACACCTTGCTTGTGACCTTTAAAATGACCTCAAGGTCACTAAATTCAACTGGTGTCTGTAAATCTCATCAATAAACCTTGGTACCAAATTTGAACAAAATCCATCATTTCTTTCTCGAGTTCTTTCAGTAAACAGAATCGGGAGTCATTTGAACAAGCGATTGCAGTTTCAAATTGCATTTTTCGTGTAGTTTAATATCTAAGTTTGATTCTAGCGGACTTCTACCAATCCCAAACATACACAAATGTTTCTTGCATATTTTGTTTCCTGAAGTGTGTGGTGCATTTTATTGCAGATTTTACGTTTTGGGGGGGAGTACCAAGCCAAGATACAAAGTCACACAAAATGGGGATCGTGAGGCTGGAACATAGCAAAACCAATTTGCTTGAGGCTGACAGATAATTTGTAGAAAAATAAAACATAAAACAGCTGCATTTGTATCATATTCTAGTTGATGTGGACTACTTTATGAACGTCCCTCGTAGATATATATACTCCTTAGAACACCCACCCACCCCTCCGACTCTACATGCATGTGTGTTAGATGCCACACACACACACACCACCACCACCCACCCCCCTTTATATGGATACATTACAAAATTTCAACAGATATTTGCGAAAAGACATGACACAGAGGTCAGTTGGAGATAATATACCCTTTATATAACAGGACGAATATCATTTTCGTCATTTATCTAAGATTTGTCAATAATTTATTTCTTGGGTTATCGCGCTAACAATCTTTGTACTGGCAAAATCCTCAGATTTTTGCTGTGACCTTGAAAATTATCTGAAGGTCACTCCATTTCACTTGTGTCGGTGAATCTCGCCAATATACCTTGGTACCAAATTTGAACAAAATCCATCACTTCTTTCTTGAGTTATCGCCCTAACAAGCTTATATGATGTATGAAATGTAACGAAAAACAAACACACGCGTATTTACGAGTGATAAGAACTGTAATTACAATTTACGTAAATATTTATTACATTTTACCGCAACGAAAATTATTACAATTTACGTCAATTTTTATTACAATTTAAGTATTACAATTTACGTCAATTTTTATTACAATTTACGTTTTTATTACAATTTACGTCAAGTTTATTACAATTTGCAGCAAGTATTACAATTTGCGTTTTTATTACAATTTACGTCGTTACTGTTACGACGTAAATTGTAATAAAACGCAAATTGTAATACTAGTAAATACTAATAATAGTATTACAATTTGCGTTTTTATTACGATTTACGTCGTTACTGTTACGACGTAAATTGTAATAAAAACGCAAATTGTAAGACTTGCAGCAAATTGTAATAAACTTGACGTAAATTGTAATAAAAACGTAAATTGTAATAAAAATTGACGTAAATTGTAATACTCAAATTGTAATAAAAATTGACGTAAATTGTAATAATTTTCGTTGCGGTAAAATGTAATAAATATTTACGTAAATTGTAATAACAGTTTTAATCACTCGTAAATACATGTGTGTTTGTTTTTAGTCTCATTTCATATATCAGATAAGCTTGTTAGGGCGATAACTCAAGAAGGAAGTGATGGATTTTGTTCAAATTTGGTACCAAGGTATATTGGCAAGATTCACCGACACAAGTGAAATGGAGTGACCTTCAGATAATTTTCAAGGTCACAGCAAAAATCTGAGGGTTTTGCCAATATAAAGATTGTTAACGAGATAACCCAAGAGAGAATTGACATACCTCAGCCAAATGACGAAAATGATTTTCGTCCTGATATATAATCGATATAAACCTGTCCTCTGTATCATGTCTTTTCGCAAATATCTGTTGAAATTTTTGTTGGGTAGTTTTGTTCCAAAAGAAACCTTGATTTTAAATTGTTTTGCGTTAACTTGAATTTCGATGACACTTATACTAATATTATCTAGAGGATATCTGCGCGTCCGTATATTCACAATATTATCCGACTCATAACTTGTTGTCCAATTGTGATCAGTAATGGCATGAAAGAAAATGATGTGTCATGATTAACAATTCTGAAAGTATTATGAACATATTTTTAAATTGAAATATGTCCTGTCCAGATCATAATTATTTCATTTGCGTGATAAGTACCACATTTGGCATGGCTATGTAAAGAATACATCACTTAAAGGTGTAGCATGCCACAGAAATTTGAAAAGGTTTTTGCGTTTAATTACATTGACAGGAAAGTGTATTGTATCCTATCCAGATTAGATGTATATAGCTGTTTCTTTTGGCTTGATAAGAGGAGACCGGGTTGTAACACTTTTTACTTAACTTGGATACCAGTCAGTCGGTACTATATAGTACATTGGTATATTGGCTTTAAAATGCATTTCTACTTGAGGTTCCATATCATGTCCTTACTACGTTATGACTAATCAAATGTAATGACTGCAAGTGTAAACAACCGACCCTTTCACGGGGAATTCAAAAAGTGGATGGGGCAATTGTACACCGGAAGAGAAAGTTAAACAAATATTATATTTAAAAAGTGTTGAAATATATAATCTTGAGCAGTTACCATTTAACATTCATCATCATTTGCATTGCAATTTTACAGATGTTTTTTGTGATGCGATTTTTGTACAATTTTAATGCATATTTTATGCAGGCCCGTATACAACATACCTGCATATTTTACATATATCATTACACATAGATACATTAACAATGTTTGCTTTTGAATACATAGATATAATGGTTCATTACATGATGAATAAAATACACAAGTACAATTTTGAATTAAGTGACAGGAATTTAGATTCCCTCAGCTCATATGCTTAGTAATGATATTTACGTATATTTCTTAAAAGTGTTTCGTTATTAGTAACTAAGAGTGATTTCAGTTTATGCTAACTAGGTCTTTGACAATATACAGATGGCAAATATTTTAATATAAAAGTTTAAATGTTGTAAACAAATATAAAGTGATACTCATCTTCTACTCCTAAATTACAAAATGGACAGCTACGCTCCGGTACATGTATGTATATTCAACAATCTACCTTCATTATACTTTAATCTTAGTAATCTACATCTAAATTTAATCAAAATCTTACTCAGTTTTCTATTAACAATACATGATAAATATTTTCCAGGAGCAAAAAGACTCTTACATTTTCTATATATACACTACCATGAGCTATAATTCAATGTGCATGTCCATGACTGAAAAACACATATGGATTGCAACAAACTTAAATTCTTTTAAAAAGGACACTTTTTCACCGACTGTCTAAGAAATCCCGGTATAACCACATCCATGTGAAAAAAGAATATTTCTTACAAATGAAGCATATGTGTTATATCCCCAGTTATCATAATATATTGGCATCTTATAAACTTTAATGGAATTCTTTCTTCATTCATACGAGTGATTTTAACCAGCATGTTTGGGTTTTACACATTGCATTTATAAAAGTAGCGTACCTTCCACACCCACCGTAAGCAATAACGGTAGGAGTAACATTTAAAAATCTTTTACAAGCTATCAAGTTGACCTTTTCTATTCGATTAATTTGATTCGCATCTGTGACGATTAGTAATAACTTCCATTAAAGCTTGTTTACCTCTTAATGCAAGATCACTGATGCATATTGTTGTAAAACGTTAAGTGCAGATTTATTCTCTTTCATTTTGTTTTTCCATGAAACTATATTTGAGAAGTATTGATGTTCCGTGAACCCCTTCATTTATCCTAAATATAAATTGTTTGATTCGCCGTAAATACCCAGTTTGAAGCACACATGTAAGGAAGGGACATCACTCTAATCTTCAGACGGCAACAAGTAGGTATCACTCTCATGGAAAGAAAACAAATACGCATTGATGGGATGAAATGACCATGGATATCAACAAAGTCATATTTCTCTTGTTACTATTGTGCGGGGTTGTCACGGCAATAGGAGATGAAAACAAAAGAAGTTGGTTCACGCATACCTTTGATGAAGAAACCTACAGTACCATAGTGAAACTTTTACAAGGCAAATTTAAGGTGCCAGTTTCCCAAAGAACACGTTGTCAACGAAATGCTCTTGTTCGGTTTTGGCGCAGGAGGGATGATTTTACACTGGGTCCGGAATCGCCCCCAACTTTGTATTTTTGTGGAAAAAAGATTGTCAAAAACTCAGATATTTCCAAAGTTGTGAGGAAAAATTTTCGTTGTCTGAAATCAGCAGGGTACAAGGAAATTTGGCATCAGACGGCAGATTCTGTTGCTAGTTTAACGGAAACCGTTATACGGAAAGAACTATCGAGCCGGAAACGTTACGCCATACACAGGACTAGATTCGACAACAAACCAATGATTCAGCCTGTCCGAGTTCGCGAGGTTCACGATCAACACCAAGTAGATCTGATCGACTTCAGTAAATGTTCAGTGTTGTGGAAAGGAAAGGAATACAAATACATTTTGTCGATTATTGACGCATTTAGCCGTTTTGTTTGGTTGGTTCCACTGAAAACGAAGTCAAGTTGCGAAGTTGCCCGACAGTTGGCTCGGATATATGAAGAGTACGGACCACCAAAGCGATTACAGATGGATCAAGGGCCTGAATTTAAGGGAAAGGTTAATGACATGTGTAGACTATTTACAATAAAACTATTCGTAGCAGACCTTACCATCCTCAAAGTCAAGGCAAAGTTGAAAGGTCACACAGACAGCTCAAACGTAAAATAAGTTATGACTTTGTTGCCATGGGCAATAAAGGTGTAAATTGGGCATCCCAATTGAATACGTATGCTAGAATACTCAATATGGAAAAAAAGGAAAGTCTTGCGTGGCAAAGTCCCTTTCAAGTTTACTTTGGACGAAAATCAAATTTTGACGTTAACGTCGAAAATGTCAGTGAATCCGATTCCAGCGTAGGCCAAACAACCATAAACGATAGACTTGGACGTGAAAAAAAGCGCACAACAAATTCGAATGAAAGCTCACAAAGCGACAAAACGTGTGGATGAGCAAACGATTAATAAAAGACGCCGACTTACAAAAAATCCAACATATGATGTTGGCGATGATGTCGTCATCCGGTACGGGAACTTACGTGGAAGTAGAACAGCACGATTCAAATATATATTTCGGGCTAAAATTATATCGCGAAACTTAAGAACATCTATGTATCAAGTGAGATTTATGCATGTTCCCCCAACTAACATTGATTCAAGGACACGATTCCAACGGCAACTTCATAAACAGAAGTATAAGATAGCCCTCACCCTTGATGATGCCAATTTTCCAGATCATAAAATCATATTTGACCCTCCCGGAAATGGCAATTGTCAATTTGCTGTACTGTGCCATTTCCTGGCAAAAATTGGTATTCACAGATCAGAAAATACGTTGAGAAAAGAACTGATAAATTACTTAATTGAAAATCCAAATAGTGTAGATGGACATCCACTTGAACTTTTTTGTCGGTCAGGTCTGGGAAACATACATCGAAGAAATGTCCAACGACGGCACATACGGAGACCATGTGACCCTACAGGCTGCTGCGGATCATTTTAATATCGAGATTACAGTATTCTCCACCCTAGGAGCTCATGCGACAACTGTGATAACACCAACACACAGCATTCCTATTCATAGCATTGTCGTTGGACATTATGCAGAACAGCAGGGTGAACACTGCGTCGCCTTGTGTATGGATGGAAACCAGGCTGAGGAGACACACGAGTACGGTAGTTCACCCCATGAGACACACCAGTACGGCAGTTCACCCGATGAATCACACGAGTACGGTAGTTCACCCCATGAGACACACCAGTACGGTAGTTCACCCGATGATCACACGAGTACGGTTGTTCACCCCATGAGACACACCAGTACGGTAGTTCACCCGATGAATCACAGAAGTACGGTAGTTCACCCCATGAGACACACCAGTACGGTAGTTCACCCGATGAGTCAGACGAGTACGGTAGCACACCCGATGAGTCACACCAGTACGGTTACCCACCCGAGGAGGCAGGCTACGACGTTAATCAACCCGAAGAGACACGTGGAAATACAATCTCCAAAGATTCTCATGACATCAGGCATCAAGCTCACTTTTTTGATATACCGGTAGAAATACTGAGAAATATTATACACTGTGCTCTAATTTCAGCTTCAATGATTTCTGCGAGAATGTCCTGTGAAACATTTAATTCATTTATGAGAGTTTCCAGTTCCTTTAGAGTCATAACAAAATCAGTTAAAGTCAAAAGACCACGTATATATTGCCCTTTAGATACTTTGCCGACTGTTGTCAGTGTTCGCAGGTTGATCATGATATATGGGAAAGGTAGTGGAGTTGCGATAGAGCTGAAGAAGCTGATATGCCACAAGAAATGGATTAATGCTTGGTTGTACCTTGACTATAATGGCTTGGGCTGGTACACAGTGAAAGACATTTTTTGGAAGTGATGTGTGGCATATATGAACGGTATATGTATTTGCCAGACATTCACAGTATGTCAACTGAGACATATCTGTACTAGATATGAACATGTTGGATGCCACAGCATGGAAAACACGTTATACCGAAGGTCTTAACATAGATAATGTTCCATTATGTTTATATTACACCAGTTCCATTTATATCTTTTAGTTGTTCTTAATGCATTTTATGTCCATTTGACCATGATCATGCTTTTGGTCAACTGCAGCAACCACGGTGTTGTCTTCAACTTCATATTTCAGTCACTAATAAGAAGAAAAGGCAGAATGATAACGAGGTATTTGGGCTAAGTGCAAGAATTTGTTTTTCAACTGTAGACAGTATTTTCCTCCAGTTATTTGAAATGATTTTCTTCAGCCTTTTTTCAAAGTTTTTGATCGTTTTAGTTTTAATACTCTTTCAGTTTTGATACGTGTTAAACATATGAAAGTTTTTATCAAGTGTTCAATTAACTGAATTGGTTTATATTAATACATGTATTTGGTTTCTCAGTTTATCAATAGTGCTTTGACTAGTTTAACAGAAGAAGAAGAAGAAACATGATCTATTCAAGTGTCTAGCGATAAAAGTGTAATCATTGGATGATTCAAAAGATGATCGCCCGGCCATCTTGGGCCTATTATACACCAGTGACTGTTGGTGCATACATTAAAAGTGCTAAGTTAATGCATTTAAAATATATTGTTAAACAATAACATTAAAATATTATATAAAACAATAAATAAAGGTTGTTATTCCAAAACATTTTTTGTTTTGTCTACCGAAAGGTGAATCTTCTTAACGCCCACTTGCGAAACGTGGAGTGTGGGTGGGTAGATGGGTATTGCTGGAGGCTCCGTCTGTCCGCCCATATACATTCGTCACAAACTGGTGTTGATAACAATAGAAAAAATCCTTTTTTTCGTAAGATTTATTTCTTAGGTGTATTTGCGGGATCCCCGACACCAATCGAATTTGGTGACCATGGGGTCATTTTAAAGGTCACAGGGAAGATATAACGGTTTTGCACATGTCAAGCTTGGTAGGCGAGAACTCAAGAAAGAATTCATATATTTTGAGCCAATCTTATGTTAAAGTGTATTGGCAGGATTCTCCCAGCACCTGTTGATTGGGGAACGTGTGCTAATTTTAAGTTCACAGCGACAAATTTTATTGTTTGGTCTGACCTTTTCGGCGCAAATACAAAGAACTTCCTTAAGCACCCCCTGACATATCTCACGATTGGATGAGCCCCGATCTTAACCCTTTGGAGCATATCTGATGCATGTTTGGTTGTCGTGTGCAACAAAGGGATCCTCAGAACCTGACCCAATTGGAAGTTACTTTACACGAGGAATGACGTAGACTGCCCCTTCAGAGGATCAGGAGGCTGACAGGGGGTATGAGGAGGAGAGTGCTGGCTGTCATACAGTCACATGGAAGTTACACTCGGTATTGGCCTTGAATCGTGTAAGACATGCAACATGACATTTTAAATGTTCACAGTCACCAATAAATTTCACATTAAACATTCCAGGGCCACACTTGTACAAACATGGTTTTGTATGAAAATCAGTGCTTTTATATAATGACCAATTGTCATAATAAAATCAACATGAATTCCAATCAATTTGTCGTTTTTTATGAGTCGTGGGATCATACGGGTCAGAAAAAAAATTCACGTTTTCTATCGCGGTCACCAAGAGAAGTTTATGTACGTGTTGAAAATCTATCATTGCAAATATAGCCATGTTTGTAACAAACACTTTTTCATTACGGATTTTCAAAATTTTGTTAGCAGTTGGTTTCTATAATTCCATGTTAATTCGACCAGCTGTGAAATTATTCGTGACACGTCTTATAAATACCAGAAATTATTTGAGTTTGTTTGGATTATTAAAGTTAATTGTTTTTCATTATGGGGTGAATTTCAATGTTGACGAAAGGATATATTTTACTAGCAATAGCTTTCAATAATTTCATGTTAATTCTAGTACAAGTTCTTCATGTCATGTACTAAAATAAAAAAATATTTTTTGTTTACGCTTTGAAAAGTACGTTTATTCTTCTTCATGTTGGAATCATTCTCAATGCTGACACAAGGACATTATTTGAAGTTAATTTGATGCTTTGTTTATATGTGAATTATTATGATTTATGTTTCGCATTATTTTCTTCATCATACATATATATACAACATTTATGAGAGGTATATCACGAATCACTGGCGCCTGGTTATTCCATCACCCATGGCACACTGTGCGTGTGTTCACATATCTATCACCCATATACAATAAGAGTGAAAACTGATGGCATATCATCACTGGAGGACGATGTCTCCGTAATTACTTCTGGAACCTTACTTTTGATCACTCAAATAAACACGTCCTGATATGTGGTGACCTCAATGCAAGACTCAAAGACTTTATAGATTACATACCATCTAGACTTTGTTCAGGATCTGATGATTATCCCAGTGATGATTTTGATTTGTTAAGTTAGTGGACATGTGTCGCACATATGGTGCTCAGGCTATAATACCTGGGTAAGACAAGTAAGGTGAGGTGAGGTGAACTTGGGTTTAACGTCGTGCTTGAGAATATGACGACGTGCATGCGTGTGTATGTGTATGTGCGGATGCTTGTACTAGCCCAGACTGAAGCTGGTTTTATAGTGCTAGCCCACTGAGATACCATGCCGCAGTGAAGCATGAATACCCCACTCAGACACATTATACTGACTCCGAGCCGACCAGTCCTTGTTTTCATCATTACTTATATCATGTGCAGAAATTGATTAATTCCAGGATGAAGAGCTGCGCACTCTCATTAAACACAGTGTCATTTGGCTGTATCATGGGCCAAACGCCTTATTACTGTATAAAACCTGTCTGTCCGAATTGTATCATTTGTTTCAAGGACTCGATCATGAGTCGCCTTTTAAATACAGCAATGACGTGGAATCTGCCTTTGTTGGAAAGTTTTCCTTAAATAAATGGATAAATGGAAAGTTATATTCGTGCCCATATCATACTATCTTAACGGCCTAAATATCGGCATATGCCTTGCTCTGGTTCAGAAAATACGAAAATACAGCCAGTTGTGTCGTAAACATGATATGACAAGGGCACTCATATTTATGTTCTATAACGCCGGCTATATTACAACCATGAGAAATAATAATGTCTAATAAAAGCTACCAAAGTCCCACTAGATTCCATGGGAGCAATTTATTTTCGAAATCAATAATAAAATGCACAACTTCACTGCCAGCTTAACTACATGATAGTTTCTAATGCTGTATGTTAGATATACCCGTTAGAAAGACACACACAGACACATCCTCTACATGTATTTAAGTATGTTAGATATACCCGTTAGAAAGACACACAGAGACACATCCTCTAAATGTATTTAAGTATATTAGATATACCCGTTAGAAAGACACACACAGACACATCCTCTACATGTATTTAAGTATGTTAGATATACCCGTTAGAAAGACACACAGACACATCCTCTAAATGTATTTAAGTCTATTAGATATACCCGTTGGAAAGACACACACAGACACATCCTTTACATGTATTTAAGTATGTTAGATATACCCGTTAGAAAGACACACACAGACACATCCTTTACATGTATTTAAGTATATTAGATATACCCGTTAGAAAGACACACACAGACACATCCTCTACCTGTATTTAAGTATGTTAGATATACCCGTTAGAAAGACACACACAGACACATCCTTTACATGTATTTAAGTATGTTAGATATACCCGTTAGAAAGACACACACAGACACATCCTCTACATGTATTGAAAGTGTATTGAAAGTTTTAAAATGTCTTTCATTCGTTTTAGAGATTATTTCATAAACTATAAATGTGTAACCTTCGCATAACGGATACAGACGACATTTGGAGATTTTATATAGATTATATATCAGTACGAATATCGGTTCTAGTCATTTATCTAAGAGCACCCTTGATACTACGGTTTTGTATTTTCCATAAGTATTTATAAATCTGAAGGTGGCCCAATCCAACTGGTGTCCGCACATCCTCGCAACCCACCTTGGTACTATTTTTAAGCAAAATCTGTCAATTGTTTTTTGAGTTATCGCGCTAACAATCATTATATTGGCAAAATCCTAAGATTTTTGCTGTGACCTTGAAAATTATCTCAAGGTCACTTCATTTCACTGGTGTCGGTGAATCTCGCCAATATACCTTGATACCAAATTTGAACAAAATCCATCTTTTCTTTCTTGAGTTAACGCCCCAACAAGCTTATTTGATGTATGAAATGCAACGAAAAACAAATACCCGCGTATTTACGAGTGATTAAAACTGTTATTACAATTTACGTAGATATTTATTACATTTTACCGCAACGGAAATTATTACAATTTACGTCAATTTTTATTACAATTTGCGTATTACAATTTACGTCAATTTTTATTACAATTTACGTTTTTATTACAATTTACGTCAAATTTATTACAATTTGCGTTTTTATTACAATTTCCGTCGTAACAAAGCCAGTTCTTAATTGGCTCTGAATGGTAATGGTCAAATAGAGGCCAGTAGTTAATTCGGGAGTAAATAGTCCTGAAGATAATTAGGCAAAGCTAAGAACAGAGCAATATTGAAGTAATGGATATGATTGTTGACAAATTTTCGTGAATCCCTTAAAGCTATATGGCTGAAGGCACTCGCTTTATTGAATGTCGTTTCTAATTCAAAGAGGGGAGGGACTCAAGCTACCCTATATCGCGGTCCGCTCGAAACGTGGTTGTGGCTCCGTCGTATATGGTGGAGCATGCAAAAGCAACCCAAAACTGTTAGATTCTGTGCACCACCAAGGTCTAAAACTTTTCTTGGGTACGTTAGAATTTTCCCTGTTAACAGTCTGTACGTTGAGACCGATGAACCATCTCTTAACAAACGCCGTTTAAAATTGAATTTACAGTAATTCAGAAAACTATATTCTAACGAGTCTAACCCTGCATTCAACTGTGTTTTTAATCCTCGTAATAAGTATCTGTGCAACAAGAAGTCTTCTCTTATTCCGCCCATAGCAATAAGAATAAAACCATTCCTTTCGCCTCCTGGCATTGAGTTAGAAAATATTTCTCCTACCCGATTGCTTTCTTTTTTTCCTTGGCAACTTGTGAGGCCACAAATAGACATAACTCATCAAGTAATCAGAAACTAATTACAATATTAACAAATTTAATATGAAGTTAATATGCTAACAGAAAAAAAGTTACTGTGCATAACATAAATTTGCTTAAAATGAAAGTTATTTGCAAAATAACCCCCCCAAAACATATATCAAAGCAGTTTGCATGAAATTTTATGTCAGGTATCGCTGGTGGCACATGCACTTTGTACACAATGAACTTTTTGCATGCTGTTTGACACCTTCCACACACAAACACACACACACAGACCTGATATTGACAATTGAAAAACGGTTGATTATACTCTAGCCTTTGCATGTTGTAGACAATTTCAACCTAAACTGCTTGCAGAAAATCAGCGTCTCCGCAACATGAATATGCTGGTGCCTACCATGGCCCCAAATTAGGTGGCCACACGTTTTGGTCCATCGAAACACGATCTCGTCTCTATGGCGACGTCTTCAACAACCCGTGAAGGTCCGGCTTAGAATGTACCTTCAGCAACCCATGCTTGTCGTAAGAGGCGACTAACGGGATCGGATGGTCAGGCTCGCTGGCTTGGTTGACACATGTCATCGGTTCCCAATTGCGCAGATCGGTGCTCATGCTGGTGATCACTGGATTGTCTGGTCCAGACTCGATTATTTACAGACTGCCGCCATATAGCTGGAATATTGCTGAGTGCGGCGTAAAACTAAACTCACTCACTCACGTCTTCAACATGTGCCTCATTAGCAAAACGTTTATTCAAAGACAGAGACCTGAGACAGCGAACTTCACGCTTCAGCAAGGTAATGCGCGTCCACATGTCGCTATGGTTGCGATAGATTTCCTGAGACAGTAGAACATCCCGGTACTCCCCTGGCCAGCAGTTTCTCTGGACATCCAAACACTGTTCAATCCGCCGAGGCATGGAATTTACAAGATTGTCTGTCAGTTCCTCAGATAGCTCGCACCGCGTTTCATGAATCACTCGTTTCCAATCTCCAACTTTTCCAGTTTGTCCTTGATGATTTTTTACAGCCATTTTCGATGGGGGTTCAGGGATCTGGTGAAGCGGCCGTAAAATCCACCACCTGAATGCAGTTCCGATGTTCTTCAAAGCCAAGCTTCGGTGTGGGCGGACGTGTGTACGCAGGCATTTTCTTGGTGCATTACATAGGAAATTCCACTCTGTCCGATATTTGAATCTAGCAGTCCCTCTTTCAAAAGCTCACAGTATTTCCTTGAATCAATGCAGTCTGTAATTCCCAGAATTATCCCAAATTTTCCGACCCCACCCCACACCATCACAGAAGGCGAACTTTGGGCACATTTTTTTCGCATTTTCCATTTCGACACCACCTTTTCCTTGTAATTCGGAAAAATTGGAACTTCGATTCGTCTGTAAATATCCAGTTTGAAAAAAAGTCTCCCTATTACGCTCACACCACTGCCGTCTTTTCCGCTTGTGCTCTTGTGTCATCAATGGAACCTTTGTCGGCACTTTCTTCGCGATTCCTGATTCTTTTAAACTCCGCCTTACAGTCCATTCAGATATTCTAGTACTCCCTAAAGCTGCAGCACGCTCACCCAGTTGTTTTGCCGACCAGTTTGGATGCACCGCCGCCAGTTGTGCGAGTCGTCTCCTGTCATTTCCACCAAGTTTACGTGGACGTCCCGATCCCGGCTTGCGCTGAAAACTGCCGACAGCTTGCAATCTGGCAATAAGTCGGTAAATGGTATTCCGTGGAAGCCCCAATAGTAGATATAAATTTCATTCTACAGCACAGACGATCCCACATCCCACCCCCTAAAAATCACTCATTCCATGCTCCAATTAGCAAAAAACAAAGGATCCAATGACCAGAAATCCCACATTTCATCCTAAAATAGTCATACAATACAGTAATTAGCTAGTAATCCCACATTTTATCTCACATCCAACATTCCATCCTAAAATAGTCTCACAATACAGTAATTAGCTACTGCTAGTAATCCCACACCAGTTTCATTTGGAACAGTTAAGCAAGGGTGGCATCCCGCATCCAACATTTCATCCTAAAATAGTCTTACAATACGGTAATTAGCTAGTAATCCCACACCCAGCTTCATTAAGCGTAGTGATACACAATGTCTTCTTCATTAAGAAGTTAATGATTGATTTTAATGAGAAAATTATTTATCATGAATGGATGTTTCCCGCTATATTTGAATTACGGTTTGCTTACTGTCACAATTCGAATGCTGACTATTCAAATATATATATATATAGAACAGTTAAGAAAGGGTAGCATGACTGGATGATACTCAATGCATGGTGTACTCTTTATATAGAACAGCTATGAAAGGACAGAGTGACTGGATGATTCTCAGTGGTAAATGTTGAAAGTGGATACATAGGTGGTGTCGGCGTGTTATTTGATGACTGACAAAACTTGACCATCTTCGTCTTCATCAGAATATATCATCCGAGTTCAATCCTCTTACCAAGATCAACAAATCATACAATGAGAGGACTGACACACAGAATTATCTCGTTATATATCTAAAACCCAAGGTTAACCTTTGTCATTGATAGGCTTCTATCAGGCTCCCATAGCCGTTATTGTCCTATCACTCGCGGGCGGATAACATCTACACTGGCGGTGGTGAATTGAAATGAGAGACTAATTGAAACCCGCGAGGTGTTAAAGTTTCTCGGTTTTGTTCTTGGCTGGGACGAGTTTCCAGAATAGACTCAAACATCTAGCGATTTTGTTTCAAGACACATGCACGCTCTAGTCCATCACGACTCCATCTCGTGGTAGTAATTTCGTGCACTGAAATTCGTCTTGTGTCATCAGCAAGAGAAACGCTGTATCACGTTCCTGCATCGGTTTTCTCATTATCCTATTGTGTCAAAGTGCTGACAAGTAGCTTGATCTGTAGGTCAAGATGGTTGGCTTTGTATTCTATAGAACTGAGATGTACAAGACCCTTCCCTGTTACGTTTCAACATTTTATCAGTAGAATTTGTGATGAAAAGAAATTGTTAGTACCGCGACAGTTCGTTTAAGTATGCATACTGCCACATCATCAATAGCTTTTAACACATTTAAGAGTTTGCAAAATTCGTTTACATCTTAAAGCGCACCACTGTACGCAACGGACTTAGTTGGAATATTTCATGTAATGGGTGTTCGCGTTACATTTAATGCTACAAAAACAGAGTACGAACTTAAAATTGGAAATAATAACGCTTCGGATTTTATTTTAGATTTTGAAACAGTTTCCAAATTAAAAGCGTTATTTATCGACTTTTTCCAAGAGGTTAGAAATTTTATCTAAGACAAACAACGTAACCATGTGTTGTTTGTTGAATCATATTATAAAAAAACCTTTCATTTCACTTTTGATCGACTGTTTGGATCACTTTCCATTCAAAGGTCAGACACTAGCTCTGTTGTCATATTGGATATCGATGACATGAAAACTATTGTTGAATATCTGATTAAAGCCGATGCTATTGTTGAGTTTCACCGATTCAAAGAGAATTTAAGGATAACTTATAGAAGGTAAGTATATTCATTATTTATACAGATTAGATGTTTCAGTACTCTATCTCTTTTTTGTTTAATCATTTTGTGCACTTTACCTCATCAAAAGGACTATCACGTATAGGTATCCTCAATGTTTCCACTCTTATTGAAATTTGTTATTATGTGAGTGCTGTATAAAGTGATAGGTCGTTAGATAGAATTATAGCAGTTAGACTAAAACGAGAATTGTATTCGTTTGGAACGTACATTGTCTTTATACATATGCGATAGTGTGTTCACTAGCAAACTGGGGGAGATTTTGTTGCAAACAATAAATTTTAAGCCGCGTGATTAGTGATCTGTTGAAAAGCTGCAGAACCTAACACGCAAGTACTTTGTATCAACTTCGATCATCACATGTTATCACAATCACGTATTATCTATCATGTGATACAGATTACTTTATCTGTCTGATAAGTGGTTTATAATTATGTTCATGCGATTGTCTTGAACAAAGGTGATATTCACAAATTTATACATCTTGATAGGTGTAATAAACCGCTCAGATAATGATCTTGTGTACCGTATACTAGACGAGTATGAACAACTATTAAGAATTTCTACTGAGAACGAGAAAATTCACAAAAGTGTTCTTGCTCTCACACTTTTTATATCATCCACATCGCGATAGTGTAGGATAAATTTCATATTTATTGCTATATACTATTATTGCTAAGATGCAGGAAAATACCGCTGTGAACTTAGGGTTAATATATTGTAACAGGTTACCGTCCACATTTAAATAAAATCATGCGTATTACTTTAAGGGGTTAAGATTTAAAGTTCCTTTGACAATATCTCATCCATATCGTACCTAAACACATTGTTTAACTAATGTAACTTAAATCTTATTCTGCACAAGTTTTAAAATATATGTACGTTTAAAATGAGTACTACTAGCATCATAATGTCTTATTAAGATGGACGGCATCTCTGTAGTTATTCTGCGAAGTAATCTAAAACGATATATGAATGGTGCTTGCGAGACGTTTCTCCGAGGAAACACGTGATCACCCAACTCACACAGCCATTGTTCGCGACGTGTACACACACATACACACACACACACACATGCCCCTCATCAGACTTACCCACTCACGACAGGGTACACGCCAGAAATGAATAGTATTGATATAATTTATCATTCGGATGGTGAGTGGAGTTTGAAAATTTCGGAAAAAACATCACCATTTGAAACTATTATCTTAAATAAATTTTCTGCCGAAAGCGTTTATAATTATTTAGGAAAATATTTGAAACGAGCAAGAGTAAGTGAGGTTGTCACTATTGGTATAAATTTAAAAAAATTCTTTCAAAAATGTTCCCAAAAACATTTTTCTGGTCTTGTCCTATTGTGCCACGGACGTTTAACATTTATCTTGACGAAGTCGGAGATTGACGTACTTTTTAATGAAAGTTTCCTCCTGTTTGTAAGGTATGAAAATCGTTTTGTGTTTAACCAGAATGTGTACGTGCAATATCCCTCACCCACATTCCTTTCTTGTCGCCGACACGAGACCTTTGATCATCATGTGTTACATTGTTGCTGTTTTCACGTGCATTATTCTCTCGCGCGTACGTGGGTCATATTTCATTGGTTGGTTGAAAAGAGTCAATCAAAATGTTTATGGTATAATAGGAAATAAGACGGATTAACCTTTCATTCAAGCAAAAATGATTTGTTTGTGTTGAGCGGAATGGTATCCAGCACCGAAGTTGTCGACCGGTGCCATGTTAGATATCATGATGTGTCGGACTGCGGTCCTATTGGGAAAAGCACCCTGACGCACATCCACGGATACCCTTACCCAACTGTTAAAACGATTGTCCTCCATGGACGAGAAGGACGTTTCGTACTTGATGTATCGTTGTTCCCCTCGTTGCAAGTACGTATCAAATTTACCTTACTGTTGATGGTGATATCAAAATGTACTTTAAGTTAATAACGACGCTATTTCATTTTGATACACTTGTGAATAATTAACTTCACTGATTGCATGTATCATGTAGCAAGCGAGTGTTTCGATGATGACACTCACATATGTGAAATTATTTTGCAGCTCATCAGAGGAGGCGAGACCAGCTGTGAAGACTTAATTCACCTACCACCATCGCGAAAGTTGATTGTCAATGAACAGTCTTGCTTAGGTATGTTCATTTTTTCTTTTTCTTTTGAGCTCTGCTGAAAGGTAACACCACTTTTAACCTTACCCGTTACTGTTTTCTGCAGTATAGTATTTTACAATCACTGTGTTAAACATTTGTTATCACACGTCTCTTTCAAACATACACGTATCCCTCTCGATGTATGTTCTGTGAAAATATTCGTCATTTATAAAGTTTTCGTCATGTTTTAAGTAAAGTTATGCATCAATATAAAATCCTTCTAGAGGCGTACGAGCCACTATTCGGTTATGGGATTAACATGGTTTAACAATATTTTATGTTCGTTTTCACTACTAAATTCACTTGCAGTTAGTCGCTTGCAATTGTGTGTGTGTGTGTGTGTGTTTTAATTAATTTTTATTTTGTTCAATTTTCAGTTGACACAACATCTTCAAACGTAATTATGTTCACTCCTAACTCGACTAATGCTACCACTCGAACCCCTACTACCACAAACAGTCCTAACAGTGCTACTCCAATCCCAAGCGATGCACCTACTATTCCTACAACGTCCCCTACCTCTACTAATGCAAATAAAACTACTTCTACAAATGCTTATTTTACCCCCTCCTCATCTAAAACAGTATCTGCGTTAACCTCCCCTGCTACGAACAGTCTTACTAGTACTACCGTTATCCCACCCACCACTGCCACTGCTACTGTTGCTGCTACTACTACTACCACCCCTACTGCGATAGATAACACCACCGTCCCATCTAGTGTCACACCTAACATATCCGTAAATAGTATTAAAACTCTAACGTTTCTGATGATGATGATGATGAAGTCAACACGGTTGTTGGAATTAGCTCAGGTACCGTGGTTTTGCTTTTTGGTTTGTGTATTCTTGGCATTTATTTGAGAAAATCCATTAAACGGAAATTTGAATGTAACAGGACGGAAAACGAAGAAAATGATACAAATGGAGGAAACTAATTATTCAGAGTTCCTTAAACCAGGAAATGATGATGATGATGATAACAATGTCATTTTTTTTAGAAAAACACAACTGTAATTTAATCTTCAGTTAATTGTAAATAGCAAACATATTAATTCTTTTTTTTTTCATCTTGCTATTATTCATTAATTCTTTTTTTTCATCTTGCTATTATTCTATCACACCTCCCCTTCCTCTTCCTGCAGCCGACTATCCCCGCTTTCCCGACGACAACGGCAACAACAACAACGAACAACCGACCGTAATAGGAGGTGAGTACGTGTACATCAAAATCTTGAAATTATCACAATTTATGTTAGACCTAGGATTAACAGAACTGAAATGTATTCGCTATATAACCCTTGAAAGAATAGGTGCGGGAGAGTTCATTTAGTAAGCATACCGAACAGTGAAGACACACGAGGGAGAGATAGGTTAGGTTACACATGTGTTGATGTCCTTACTTCATCCATATTGTTCACTAATCACCCCTGTACAATAGGTTCACGCAACGGGATCATTGCTGTCTCAATAGCTATAGAGGTGAGCTTGTGATAGTGATCTCTCTAAAGCAATTAAGTGAGTGAGTGAGTGAGTTAATATTTCAGCCATATCGTGACGAGAACATTCGATATTGAAATGAAATATATGTATATTATAAACCTGCCGAAGAAGGACAGCAAAACAACTAGAATATCACAGATATGTATGTAAAACTAGTAACTAAACTAAAATACGTTACTTTTAAATGACAATACAATATAAAAACGGGCTATAGATCGCCAACAACTGAAGGTAGATCACCATACTAGGAACCATGGGGACTTACATTACTTTTGCTACCTGCATGGACCCTAGTTGGATTTACGCCATCCCTTCAGCCATTGGCGACAGAAGAGAAATCTAGCCATAAATTAAAAACACACTTATTCTACGATTAAAAACCAGGTACACTTAGATTGACTAAATGTTTTGGGACTTACGTACACTCTCAGGAGGACAATAATTTTACAATACTTCAACCCCCTTTGAGGATACAGCCACTAACAATCTCAGTTGCTAATCTAAACTACCAATAATAAAATATATATCTATTTACAAATCACTCAACAAATCTAATTTTTTAAAAATGCAAGAATTAAATGAGAACTGACATTATTAAAAAGATCCTTCAGAGTTTTGGATTTGAAATAGATATCCCTTGTGATGGAATATTCAATGCAGTCAAGCAAGACATGCTTGACTGTGAACCTTTCATCACAAGGGATACAAAACGGAGGATCTTCGCCTTTCAATAAATATTCATGAGTATATCTGGTATGGCCAATGCGACATCGTCGCATAATGACCTCTTCAAATCTGGACTGACAACCCAAGTAGGTGTAACCAATGTAGGGTTTTATTGCATGTAATTTAATAATACATACTTGGGTGTCCCACTTCTTTTGCATTAGATCGCGGATGTATGTTCTAATGCTGGCTTTATAATCAGAGTATGGGACAAGAAGTGGCGTCACAGATTTGTTGAGGGCTGCCCTAGCAGCAATATCAGCCATCGTGTTCCCAGAAATGCCAACGTGGCTGGGCAACCAACAAAAGACGATGTCGCATTGGCCAGTAGCAAGCTCATTGTACAATTCAATAATTTCTAATAAAAGTGGATGTTTGCAAGAAAGATTTTTAATAGCCTGAAGACACGAAAGAGAATCTGAAAAGATGATATATTGTTTATATTTACGGTGTTTATTAATATATTTAAGAGCTGTTAAGATGGCGTTTGCTTCTGCTGTAAATATAGCGCTGTTATCCGGTATTCTAGAAGATATTGTTCGGGATCCAATGACAGTGGCACATGCCACTGCGCCACCATCCTTGGACCCATCGGTAAATAAGGATTTGTATGTATTATATTTATTTCTTAATTGACTAAATTCTTGTTTATACTGTAATTCATTTGTTTCTGATTTTTTAAATGTAGTTAATGTTAGGTCAACTTGTGGCCTAACAAATTGCCAAGAAGAAAGAAAACGGGAAGGAGCTATCTAGCTCAATGCCAGCAGCAGAAAGTAAAGGTTTCACTCTTATACCAAGAGGC
Organism: Haliotis rubra; assembly: GCF_003918875.1. Lineage (NCBI taxonomy): Eukaryota > Metazoa > Mollusca > Gastropoda > Lepetellida > Haliotidae > Haliotis > Haliotis rubra. The sequence goes on along the minus strand of NW_025764904.1, from coordinate 1,217,424 downwards.
GGAACAAGAGAAGGCTTCTTGTTATACAGATCTTCATATAGTGGATTAAAGACACAGGTATATTCAGGGTTTGACTCATTGGAATAAAGTTTTGTAATATACTGTAAAGTTAATTTTATACGGCGTTGTGTAAGAGATGGCTCATCAGCCTTGACGTAGAGACTGTCAACAGGAGAAGTTCGGAAGGACCCAAGACAAAGTCTTTGACCTTGGTGGTGGATAGAATCTAATAGTTTTAAGTTGTAAAGCAATTAAGCCTTCCTCAAACTTTGTTGTAGTTATGGATTAATTTACTCACGCGCTCGCCAAGCCGACTTCTCACTATGGTAGTCTGTATTATAAATAGATTACTGTGAATTCTTAAGGCTGAAAACGTAGAAAACACTACGTGTCACCTCTTAATGTTTCCAAACGACTACATTTCTCAACAAACCTAGCTGTTCACACTGCTACACGACTCGCCCGCCAGCTCTTTACACGAGCCTCTCATCCCGCAGGGGAATTCTCACTATGTGACACTATTTAACACTCGTGTGGATAGCCAATGCAGGGCGACATGACTACCCCGCTCTTGCACGTGTCATTCCCTGAACCTCCCCTCCGGTTGTGCAGAACTTAGTCAAAGAGTCTTATAATCTAAATTTGGGATATCTTCTTAACGGTTCCGATCGAATTCGAACTCTCACTACGACACACTTACAAGACACGTTAACTACCACACCGTAAAATACACAAACACTGCGACTCCCGTCTAAGCAAACCGTAATTCTAGTGTTCTTGAAGCATGGTGAAAGGATAACAACAACAATGCGGATGTTATTTGTATTTATTCATTCGGTGTGACTGAATTATCTTTAGAAATCTCCACAAGTTGGGTCTGTTACTTCTGATTTACTTTTGTGCGCTGATTGTTACCTGTAAACAAAATAAATAAATGAACATCAGATCACTTAATGGAAAGTGAGGGATAAGGTCTCTACAGCAATAAGTAGTTTATTTTTCCTCCAATGAGAGTAAACACGTAGAAACTAGATGGAAAACGATGATATCAAGATAAATCAAGGAGACAGAATTGGACACTTAAATAGCACCTTAAAGTTAACAGTGATTTTTTACAACATCAATGAAAATTGCGTTAACAGACTGTAAGAACCTTCCAAGCACAGAATAGTTTGAGGTACAGTTACATCACGTCATTGAGTTGATAGCGTACGATACAAATAATTTACGACACTTCACTCAGTTGTTAGCTTCCGATACAAAATAATTTACGTCACTTCACTCAGTTGTTAGCTTACGATGTAAAATATTTTAGGACACTTCACTCTATTGGTAGCTTGCGGTACAATTATGGATCACTTCATTGATTTGATGGCTTACGCATACAATTCTTTACCTCACTTCCTTGACAGCTTGCGGTAAAGAATAATTTTCAGCATTTTAGTATTTGTACATTATCAAACTGATGCATCACTTACCACGAACATATTGCATGCTTCTGATGGTGGTTGTTTTCCCAAACATTGGAGTAACTCTCCCAGTTTGTTTCATTGGTGTAGTGGGGATGCTGGTCATTCCTATATCCGGTATTGTTGTCGGTTTGGGAGGAGGTGGCATCAGTATCGGTGTTGATGCATGTTGAATCTCGTCAGGTGTATAAATTTCCGGGATGGGAGGGGGGGCGGTGGGGTAGCCTAGTGGTTAAAGCGTTGGCTCGTCACGCCGAAGGCCCGGGTTCGATTCCCCACATGGGCACAATGTGTTAAGCCCATTTCTGGTGTCCCCCGCCGTGATATTGCTGGAATATTGCTAAAAGCGGCGTAAAACTAAACTCAGTCAGTCAGTCAGTCCGGGATGGGAGGGATGTCTGGTAGTTCATCCATCGTTAGCGCAATATTTTCAGCCTGTTGCACGTACTGAGGTGCATCAGCCAAAAGTTGATTGAAGACATCTAAAGTCATAGATATGCTCTTTCTCTGGTGTCTAGCATTCCAGTTTGTAAGGTGAATGTACACAGTTCCATTAAACAAATTGATAGACAAAAAATGTTCGTCTGCAAACTGAACATTAACTGAATCAGACGTGATTTCAGCTTGGTAAGTCGAATGAACTGCAATGACAGAAGTGAGCAGACTTCGTAACTGTTCTCTGGTGAAAACTGTATTTATAACACATCATGATTTAGCACAAAAATGTGCACTACCTGGTCATGAACCACCGTTAGCCACTATTACCAACCTACCTCACTGACAGGCAGAAAAAGAAGTAGTGACTAAGGTTGACACGTCACTTTTAAAACGTGAACCTAGACACACCCCTCTTTCATTCCAAAACACGTTTTATCAATACACCTACATGTACCGAGCTACCCACACCGACTTACAGAAAAGAAGCGAGTAACCGTGATGCAGCACTCTTTTTTGAGGAATAAAATGATAGGGTTATGTGCAGCTGGAAACACACTTCAACAGACCATCAAAAGAGTTGAGTCAGTCTCGGAAAGCATTCTTGTCTTAAGAGTGTTAGGACGTTTTGTTTTTTCTAACAGCGGGCGTGCAGGCAACAGACGAGTAAGTAACAATCAGAATATTTTATCATTGTTTTTTTCTTTTATCATTTTAAACCATATCATTGTTAGAAACGTTCTATCATAACTTTTATTATTTCATTTAAACAAAGTAGAAGTTTTCAAGAAAAAGCATGCAATAGTGGATCGTATTCAAATTTTTAGTAGGTGAAAAACTACTGGTAACAAAATGTCTGAGCAAACTACATGCCCTGTCTTCCAATGTGAAATTTGCAGTCATTGTTTCAAACAAAAATGTCATTTGTTAAGACATCAGAGACATTGTGGACAAGTGAACACATTGTTTACCTGCGACCATTGTCATCGAACCTTTAATCGGAAAGACAGTTTAAAGTGCCATGTCAAAAAGTTGTTCAAAAAATGTTGTCTATTGTCATCAATGTCCGCATTGCTTTGAACACTTTAGCAGTGAATCCAGTTATCAATGGCAATGTAACTGTGTGACATCTGTCGCTGATGAACATATATGTCAAACTTGCCATCAATCTTTCCCAACCTCTAAAGCATTAAGAATGCACAAACATAAAACTGACCATTACGTGACAGGTGGTGGTAAAGGTAAACGTAGGAAAAAAGCTAAAACGGCCACGGTATCTGTTCCTCCCCCCCCCCCCCCCAACTTCTCCTCAACCTAACATCCCTCCTCCATCCGATTACACCTCACGATCATGTTGGAGCCAGTCCTTACAGGGAGATGTTAGCGACTATAACTTTGACGGACGGAATAGCGCGGATCCACTGAATTTCATGATCAATGAACAAAGTCAGGTTATTGATACAATCGAGGATGAAATTCGTGGAAAAAAAGCAGTGAAATGGGGGTTGTGCCTCTATATAAGAATGGTTAAACCTAATCGTGAAGATGATAGTACAAGTTACCATGAGGCTTATTTCAGAAGCGTCATGACTATAGCTAGAGAGGGAAGTGACTTAAATGAACAGTATCTTGAAGCCGTGCACAAGATGCTTCAGACGCTGGATGATTACGAGGGGGTTCATTCTGGTTTGAATATCTCCGTTATTGTACTTTTGAAACTCACTGTGGTAAAGTTTCAACCTTTTAAAGGCGGTAGTTATATTCCACTCCCACAAACTCTTGTTAAGAAATCCAAAAGTATTATCAACATAAAAAATGACGATAACCTTTGTTTTGTCTACAGCATTTTAGCAAAACTGTTTCCGGCTTCTCATAACAAAGAACGCGAAGCGCAGTATCGTCCTTATTTAAACATATTGAATTTAGAAGGATTTATTTTTCCCATGACTTTAAAACAAATTCCACGATTTGAAGAAGTCAATGAGTTGAGTATCAATGTGTATGGATTTGAAGATAATACTGTGTATCCCATGTACATCAACAATCTGCTAGATGTAGATGAAAACAGAAAGATTGATTTGTTGTTGCTTTCACAAGAAAGTGAATTGGATGATTTTGAAGGAATCTTAGGGTTAGAAGAATATGAACCCATGGACGTAGACGTTAAACCAAATACACATTACTGTCTCATTACCAGTTTAAGTGGGTTAGTCAGAAACAAGCAATGTAATAACCGCACTCAGTTCATCTGTCGCAAATGTCTTTGGTGTTATACATCACAACAATGCTTGGATAAACATAAAGACTACTGTTATAACAAGGCACAAAGAGTCATTATGCCTAACCCGGAGGATGCTGTGAATCAGTTTGGCTTACGTTCCAAAAGCAAAACAGAAAGAGCCAAGTTTGTTATCATAGCTGATTTTGAGACCTTGCTCATTCCAGAAAGCAACCCAGGTGGTTCACGACTAAATAAGCATGTACTTTGTGCTTATGCCTACAAAGTGGTGTGCACGGAGGAGCAGTACTCTAAACCTGTACAAACCTATGTAGTAGAACAGGCGGCTGAGCATTTTATTGAAAGTATTTTAAGGGAATATGGTAACATCCAGACTTTGTTGGATTCTATCAAACCAATGGAACTGTGTGAACAAGATAAGATAACCATCGCCAATGCTACTCATTGTGGCTTGTGTGGAGAACTTTTGAGTACTGACCGAGTGTTAGACCATGACCACCTGACAGGACGTTTTCGACAAGTCTTGCATAATAGATGTAACCTGAATTTTCAGTTACGCAAGAAAGTGGTTGTCATGCTTCATAACTCTGAACGTTATGATTCTCACTTAATACTGGAAGTAGCACAACACTTTGGCGACAGAGACATTACAGTCATCCCTCACAATTCAGAACAGTTTCCGTCTTTTACAGTAGATAACAATTTGGTCTTTTTGGATAGTTACCAATTTCTGCAAAGTTCATTAGATGCACTGACTCAAAACCAATTGAACAAAGGTGTAGATTCATTTGTCTATTTGAAAGAACACTTTCCCCATCATGGAAACATGTTAACAAGGAAACTTCCCTTTCCTTATGAATACATGGATGACTGGGAAAAATTGAATGAGGTTTGTTTACCTTCCCAAAGAATCCTTCTTCAGTTCTTTGTCTGATGAAAATATTGTCCAGGAAGACTATGCCTTTGTTCATGAATTATGGAAGGAGTTTGACTGTGAAACCATGAGTGACTTGTGCGGTCGTATGTGAGTGTTGATGTGCTGCTATTAACAGACATCATAGAGACCTTCAGAACAGGGTGTTTGACAGACTATGGTCTTGACATTTTTCATTATGTAGAGGGTAATGTCCGAGTAACTCTCCATTCCTTAAAAATAATGGAGTCGAGGCACATTATTTTTAAGGAATGGAAAGTTACGAGGATATTACCCTACTTAAATTACATTCGAAGTATTGGGAATATTTCTGTTATCAAAATTAAATGTCAAAATGACACAAATGTAATTTAATACTCCATTCCGGGGTTCTGTCTGGATGCTACCATGAAAATCACAAATGCCAAACTTGGTCTGTTCACTAATGTCGACACTTAGTTTTATTGAATATTCCATTCGTGGTGGGGTGTCAATGATTAGCAAGAAATATGCAGTTGCTAACAATTATCACCTATCAGATTTTGATCCTATGATAGAAGGCACCCGTGAAGAGCCACCTCCTCGTGGTGGGTGCTGGGTAACGCTAAGCGCTCTTCGACCCCCCGTTGTGGACCCGGGGGTATATTTGGTCCACAAACCCGTTTGCCGTGGGTTGCGCCCCTGTGTCGGTGGAGGACGGGAGTCTGGTGGTTCAGGGCACTGGTTCCAGGAACAGTGTTCCTTTGCCCAACACACCACTTCGGCCCTTACTTCACCTAGACGGGTGGTAGAACTGGCCCGGTTCTATCAATCGGCTGGTCACGCTAAGCCCTGTCATGGTAAGTATTTTTGCACACTTTTGACTTTTCGAAATTTATTGTTTGGTCTTGGCTATTTTCTATTTGCTAAAAGCACAAGTTATTACTTTTGCAATTTGCCTAGAGTCCTATGCCAGAAGGCGGTGGCTCATTGGCCAATCTGGTAGGATCTATCTTTTCAAGGTATTTTCCTGCTTGAGTATACTCTCCTAGTATCCTTGGTGCCGTCTGTAGGAGATCCACAGACATAAGGCATCGTCCTCGTTGACACTCCATGGTGGGTGGGGAGCTAGGAGAGCGAATCATATTCAATACAATCATGGCACCACCACTTAAAAAACGTTCGCATGAATCAGATGATTCATTCTCGTCGGAGGACGAGGCTGTTACAGCTCTCACAAATCCTGCAAATTGGTCTCGCTTTCTTGTTATGTCTGATCCAAATGATGGTCCCCTTAAATTGAATCCTTTTGCTATTGCGAAAGGTATAGAAGGTTTGGCTGGCGAAGTCAAAGAAGTTAAACAATTACGATCTGGATCTCTCCTTATTGAATGCAAGAAACAAATACAATCTCAAATTCTGCTTTCAACTAATTCTCTGGCCAATGTTCCTGTAAAGGTTTCATCTCACAGGACACTCAACAATAGCAAAGGCATCGTCCGTGATGTAGGACGTTGCTTATCTGACATGACTGAAGCAGACATTGTTTCAGAGTTGCACTCTCAAGGAGTCACTGCTGTACAACGGTTTACGTTTAAAAGAGAAAATGAAATTCTAAAAAGCAATACCTACTTGTTTACTGTCTGTCTTCCATCACGCCCTTACTCACTTAAAGCTGGTTATTGTCACATAAGGGTCGATGCCTACATTCCGAATCCCCTGAGGTGTTACAATTGCCAAAAGTATGGCCATGGCTCCAAATCATGCCATAATCCAGCTGCCTGCCACCGATGTGGAGGCAAATGTGAAGACAGTAACCTCTGCAATTACCCGTCTGCTTGTGTAAACTGTTCTGGAAGTCATCCCTCGTCTTCCAGAGAATGCCCGACATGGAAACTCCAGTCAAACATGACCGAAATATCACCTTTTTCGAGGCTAAGAAATATGTCATGGCTCAGGAAACTCCTGGCCGGTCTTATGCCGCCGCAACTGCTTCTACTTGTGCTTCAACTACAACTTCAACTCCAAAATCTATTCCATGTAAATCGGTAGCTTGCCAGACCGAATACACTTGGGCAAAATCTTCTGCTCCAACGTTGATATCTGCTGCAATACATGTGAAACCTACGCAAACATCCAGTTCACAAACATTAAATCAGTCCACGACATCTAGCGATAAGGATTCGTCCTCATCTCACACAAAAGCATCATCTCCAAAATCACAATCAGACAAAAATGAGAAACAAATTGAAAAAATCAAATCCAGATCTAGAACTGAAACAATTAAAAAGAATCAAAGTGGTAGAACCCCGAAAGGGGCTAATAATCCGGTCCAAATATTTAACAAGTTTGGATCACTCGGGGACATGGATGTGTCCGACCAGAGCCATGGTAGGACACATAGCTTGTCACCTTCGAGGAAAGTAAGGGGTCGATCTCCTGTTAATCCCCCGAAGAGATAGTTTCTTCACCTCTAATACAATGGAACTGTAGAGGACTCAGGACAAATTTGAATGATTTACATCTTTTAGTCCAAGATTTTAAACCGTCAGTATTCTGCTTACAAGAGACATATCTAAAGCAGACTGATCATTTTGACTTACGTCAGTATAATGCATATCATTGTTTTTCTCCTCTGGGCGATAGAGCCACTGGTGGATCTTCAATCATTGTTCGGAATGATGTAATCCACAGCCCAGTTGTATTTAAAACAAGTCTCCAGGCCGTTGCAGTAAGACTTACTTTGCATGTTGCAGTTACTCTGTGCTCTCTGTACATTTCGCCTTCATCATATGTTCAGCAGGTTGATCTTCAGGCTCTGTATGATGAACTCCCTAAACCGTGTATAATCATGGGTGATTTAAATGGGCACAATCCACTCTGGGGCAGTAATAAACACCAAAGGTAAATTACTGGAGGATTTCATTTCAAATAATGATTTATGCATTTACAATGACGGTTGAACTACGTATTTACATCCTGGCACAGGAACATATTCAGCTCTTGATTTGTCTATTACTGATTCTAACCTATTGAGTGAATTTGAATGGTCAGTCCAGGACGACCTCTGTGGAAGTGACCATTTCCCAACAATACTGAAACCTGTGAATCCATCTGATGTTCCTCCATCATCAAGATGGAATTTTAAAAAGGCTAACTGGTCTCTGTATAAAATTCTCTGTGCTGACAAACTAAAACCTGAACCTTTTAATGATATTCCTAATGCCATACAATGTTTTTCAGATGAACTAAATAACATAGCTGACGAGTGTATCCCAAAGTTCTCTGCAATTCCACACGTACGAAAACCATGGTTTAACGACGAATGCAAACAGGCAAGGAAGAAAGCTGAGCATTATTTCCGTCGCCATCCTGTGGTCCACAATTTAGACAAATTTAGAATTTTAAACGCTAAAGCACGACGTACTTTCAAGCAAAATAAACGCCACTCTTGGCGAAAGTATGTCTCAAAAATCAATTCGTGCACACCGATATCAAAGGTGTGGAATATGATCCAGAAAATCAAGGGTAAGGGCTCTAAATCTAGCGTTCACCATCTCAAAGATGGGAATCAGTTATTGACTGATAAATCAGATATTGCAAATAAACTTGGTGAGACGTTGGCCAAACATTCTTCCTCATCTAATTTTGTACCTGAATTCCAAAAATATCAAAAACAGCAAGAAAAGAAATCTCTTAATTTCAATTCAGATAATGGGGAAGACTACAATGAAACCTTTTCGATACATGAGCTACATACTGCTCTTGATCAGGCTCATGATACTGCATCAGGGGCTGATAACATACATTATCAACTTCTGAAGCACTTACCTGAATCATGTTTAGAGACGCTCTTACATATTTTTGATGACATTTGGACATTTGGACATCTGGAAATTTTCCTTCGTCGTGGCGGGATGCTATTATTGTTCCCATACCTAAACCTGGACGTGATCATACCGATCCCTCTAATTATAGAATAATTTCACTGACTAGCTGCGTTTGCAAAACCATGGAACGTATGATCAACAATCGACTTGTTTGGTACTAGGAAATCAATAACATTATAAGTAATATACAATGTAGTTTCCGTAAAAACCGTAGTACCATCGATCATTTAGTACGTTTAGAGTCTTTTGTGAAAAATGCCATAATTAATAAACAACATGCAGTGTCGATCTTTTTCGATTTAGAAAACGCGTACGACACGACATGGAAACGTGGGATTTTAAAAGATTTACATGACTTTGGATTACGAGGCCGTTTGCCTCAATTTATAGCCAACTTTTTAAATAACAGGCAGTTTCAAGTCCGAGTGGGTTCAACCCTGTCTGACCATTACAATCAGGATCAGGGTGTCCCGCAAGGCAGTTTTTTGTCTGTCACATTGTTTAGTATCAAGATAAACAGTTTATCAAAGGTTTTAAACGATTCAATTGATGGATCGCTTTTTGTGGATGATTTTAATATTTCTTGTCGTGGTAAAAATATGCATACTATTGAACGGCAAGTGCAGTTGTGTTTAAATAAAATAAATAAATGGTGTCTTGAAAGCGGCTTTAAATTTTCCAAGTCCAAAACTAATTGTCTACACTTTTGTAGAAAATATAAGCCGCATAAAGATCCAGAACTATCTTTAACTCATTAAGCCCGAGAGCCCCATCACTACTCAACACCTGGAAGCCCTCGCTGATTGCCCACACTCTGTGCCGAGAATAGTTAGTGCTAGTCACACCTGATTTCCCTGGCAGGTTTCGGGGATCACAGGAAACTGTCCAGTCGTACAAACAAGTCCTGATTGTTTAATTGTGTCGTAAAGATATATGTTGAAAGAAATCAGGTGTGAATACAAGTCGTGTATTGCAAGCTTTATGTAATTTTATTGCAAGTTTCTCTTGTAGACCTTTTGTCGGCTTGTACATTTATATTTTATCACAATATGCATACACATGTATTCTTTGTATGTAACAGATGAGACACACGTTAACAAATTCTCTGTTAGATCATTGTGTGAGGTTTAAATTTACAAAACATCTATGACAATGACATACTGTAAAGAAGAATTTACTTTCATACTTTATAATCTTCGACGAAAATAGCGGTTTTGCCGATACATTTCTAGTGTTTACGAATTATTTTAATGAAAGTACTATAACGCTATCTGTGACTAGCACAAACCACATTCATAGCATTGCACTTTATTTCATACAGATTTAATGCAGAAAACATACGTGACCATACAAACATACATATACAAAATGTATACTACATATTCCTTGCATAGACATAAAACAAAGAGTCACGTGATAGGGCGCCGTCAAATTTCCCGAATAGAACGTTCGGTATCTCAACTGTTCAATGTAGTGGCTGGTCATATGATATCTGCGACCAATCGTATCATGAGATACCTGTCACAGAGGAAAGGACAGGTGACGGGGCGTGGGCGAAATTTCTGAAGAGCACGTTTGGTCACTCAGCAGCTTGGATAGAGATTGGTTATTGGCTATATCCTTGACCAGTCGATATGCTGGGTTTCGGCTTTATCAACTCAAGCTATCATGTAACAGTTTGTGTATTGTAAACGTACACACTGGTAACGATGTATGAAATATACACATAAGACAAATAGGAGTAGATAGTCACTTTGGCGAGTTTATTTGTCCTCAGTTTAGTGTTTTTCGATAAGTAAAACTAAGCGATTGAAATCCAACCACTGAGTAGAGGTAGTATTTATTTTCATATACATTTTATGCACACAACTAGTACATAAAACATAATGGTTTGCTGTACATGAAAAAATATAATCTTCACCTTGATACGAATGACTATCCAAACTAGAGTACACGCATTACAGAATTCACGAGGTGACACTATATTGAATTATTATAGTGTATAAACTTGCAGTTGACACCCCCACCCCCAATATTTCTGAAGGTGGGCGTGCCTATATCTTTACTGAATGCAAACGAGGTTCATAAGATTACAGATGTGCATGCATGTATAAACATCACAGAGAGGGGCGTGACTCTATAAAGCAAGATGTCCAATGATATAACAGCGCATCTGTTTATTTTACACTTGTCACGGGACAAACACGGACGTAACTACATATGCATTCTACCGGAGGCTGTTATTTCAAGGTCGAAGGAGGCGTTCAATTATCTCATTACTGTAATCTGCTTGAATGATTATACGCATGTGTATCGATACCGTAACTGATATACTATCCAGCTTTTATTGACGATGGATCAATAGAGACTGAGTTGATTGATACACGTGATAATTGCACCGGATTTGATAATTACAGAGATCAAATACAAACGTTTTACAGAATGCTCATGTAAATTGCATAGAAAACTGACAATTCAAATCAACATGAAACTTTCAACAGCTTGAACAAAAATGCTTGAAATACCTTTGTATGGCTTACATGTAATAATTTATGATATTACTTCTGTCCATGTGTGACAATGTTTTGAATTACCAACTTACTGTCTTTTGTAACAAACGTAGTAAAACATTTCATTGTTGTAATAACACTGACATGTATATATGTATTCGATGTAAAGGCGCGACTTCTCACTTTATATTCGCTTAGGTAACATTACGAACTTTAGATTATGGAAAACAACTAGTTACAATTCAGTAAACTTCAAACTAGTAAGTTCAATTATGTTTAATCTATTCGAGCTTGGATGTATAATTACTTGTGTTTATACATTATGTTTCAGTATATGAAACATGACAACGTAATGATGCCTAAAAAGTAAATTCAAACTATTCTATTGTGTTTGAATTCTTTGTATGTCCTTGAAATTTCGTATATTGTTTCCTATTTATTATGTAGTTGAAGGAAATATAATTTTTAGTAACCTCTAAACCATTACATCTAATTTAATCAAGGTGCATACGAAGTATTTTAGTATCCATTCCCAAGGAAGAGTACCAGGCACTTACCTCTGTAAAAACATCATAATCCCCTTTCCCGCCGACTTGCGTTCATTTGCTAAACGCTGTACAAGCCTATGATAATGATTAGCAATTGTTATCAAAACACTTTAAATACTTCTTCTGATTGATACTAAAGGTGGGATCTCTCGTAAGAAAAGCTAACATTAGCTCAGTACTGCTAAATTGGTTGAAATAATATGTACAGTGCGATTTTTGAAAGTACAACACACATGTGCGTCTCTCGCTGAATAAGAGGTGCTTTCTGTTGACGACTGTATGGGGCTCCCGCTGTGAGAAACTGCTAATTACCTGCCCCATAAACACGTCACTCGCTGTGAGGAGCTGATTAATTTGCCCCATATATGCGTCTCTCGGCCTTAATGAGTTAAATGGCACTCCCATCAAAGTTGTTAAGGAGGCCAAATTCTTGGGTCTAATTTTCGACTCCCATTTAACGTTTTAGCCGCATATTAAATCACGTAAAGCCAAATGCCTGAAGGCACTCGATCTGTTGAAAGTTGTTTCCAACTCAAAGTGGGGAGGGGGTCATGCTACCCTCCTCCACCTATATCGATCATTGGTCCGCTCGAAACTTGATTATGGCTCCATCGTATATGGTGGAGCCTGCAAAAGCTACCTAAAACTACTTGATTCTGTCCACCACCAAAGCCTAAGACTTTTTCTTGGGTCCTTTAGAACCTCACCTATTGATAGTCTATACGTGGAAGCAGATGAGCCTTCTCTTACACAACGTCGTATAAATTTATCTCTACAATACATTACTAAACTATATTCTAGCGAGTCTAACCCTGCATTTAACTGTGTCATTAATCCCCTCTATGAGGATTTATGCAACAAAAAACCATCTCTTGTTCCGCCTCTTGGTTTGAGAATTAAACCATTCATTTCTGCTGCTGGCATTGAGCTGGAAAATATAGCTACTTCCCGTCTTCTTTCTTCTCCTCCTTGGCAACTGGTGAGGCCTGAAGTTGACCTAACTCTGACAAAGTTTAAGAAATCTGTAACTAATGAATTACAATATAAACAAGAATATAATCAATCAAAAAATAAATATAATACTCATAAATCCTTATTTACAGATGGGTCCAAGGATGGTGGCGCGGTGGCATGTGCCACTGTCATTGGATCCCGAACAATATCTTCTCGACTACCAAATAGCAGCTCTATTTTCACAGCAGAAGCTAACGCCATATTAACAGCTCATAAATATATGAATAAACACCGTAAATATGAGCAATATATCATCTTTTCCGATTCTCTTTCGTGTCTTCAGGCTATTAAAAATCTTTCTTGTAAACATCCACTTTTATAAGAAATTATTGAATTGTATAATGAGCTTGCTACTGGCCAATGCCACATCGTCTTTTGTTGGTTACCCAGCCACGTTGGCATTTCTGGTAACACAATGGCTGATCTTGCTGCTAAGGCAGCACTCAACAAATCTCTGACACCACTTCTGATCCCATATTCTGTTTACAAAGCTGCTATAAGATCTTATATCCGTGATCTGATGCAAAAGAAGTGGGACACCCAAGTAGGTATCAATAAATTACATGCAATAAAACCCTATATCGATTACACCTACTTGGGTTGTCAGTCCAGATTTGAAGAGGTCATCATACGACGATGTCGTATTGGCCACACAAGATATACGCATGAGTACCTATTAAAAGGTGAGGATCCTCCGTTTTGTATCCCTTGTGATGAACGAATCACGGTCAAGCATGTCTTGCTTGACTGTGTTGAGTACTCCATCACAAGGGATATCTATTTCAATTCCCGAACTATGAAGGTTCTTTTTACTAATATAAGTCCTCATTTAATTATTGCTTTTTTAAAAGAATTAAATTTGTTAACAGATTTGTAAATAGCTAAATATTTTATGATTGGAAGTTTGAATTAGTAACACAGATTGTTAGTGGCTGTACCCTCGAGGGGGGTTAAAGTACTGTAAACTTATTGTCCTCCTGAGAGGGTACGAAAGGCCCAAAACATTCAAAGTAAATTTCAACTTTCCGGTTTTTAATCGTAAAATATGTGTAATTTTAATGTATGGCTAGATATATCTCAATTGCTAACGGCTGAAGGGATGATGTAAATCCAGCTAGGGCCCATGCAGGAAGCAAATGTACTGTAAGTCCCCATGGTCCCTAGTGTGGTGATCTACCTTCAGTCGTTGGCAATCTATAGCCTGTTTCTATATTGTGTATTGTCATTTATAGTTCCAATATTTTAGATTTAATTGCTAGTTTTAAATGGATATCTGTGATACACTAGTAGTTTTACTGTTCTTCGTCAACAGGTTTTTTAATGTCCTACTTTATTGATCTATAATATAATTATAAACTGTTCTCGTCACAATATGGCTGAAATATTGCCGATGTGACGATAAATATTAGCTCACTCACACTCACTCCTTTGATAGACACCTCCTTTCTTCTCTATTTTGATGTTAACTCCCTCTATGCAACGGTCATGGTACAACCCCTCCCCATTGGAAACTATCAGTTCATCATTTCTGAGGAGTATGAGAGCATTGACTGGGCAACTGTAGATACACAAGGAGATACAGGCTACATCCTTGAAGTGGATTTGTTGTACCCCAAACAGTTACACAAAGCTCATGCCGCTTTTCCAATGGATCCTACACATGATGATATTCCCTATGATGAGTTTTCACCTGCTTACCAGGAACTGTTAACTCATTTTAACCCAGCCAAAAAATCATCGCGTAAACGTTCCAAGAAATCGTCCGGTAAAAAACTTTTCACTACTCTGAAAGATCGTTCCCACTACGTGGTTCACTTCAAAACGTTGCAGCTGTATCTGAGGCTTGGATTGATATGTACAAAAATGCACAGAGTGCTCAAATTTAGACAAGGAGCATGGTTGAAACCTTACATCGATCTTAATTTGGCTAACCGCAAAACTGCCAAGGATGAATGTGATAAAGATCGTTATAAACTCATGAACAACTGTGTGTTTGGACGGTTCTGCATGGATAAACGAAAACATAAAACAGTTCAGGCACCCATGAAGGGCCACCTCCTCGTGGTGGGTGCTGGGTCACGCTAAGCGCCCTTCAACCCCCCGTTGTGGACCCGGGGGGACATTAGGTCCACCAACCCGTTTGCCGTGGGTTGCGCCCCTGTGTCGGTGGAGGACGGGATTCTGGTGGTTGAGGGCAAGGGCTCCAGGAACAGTGTTCCTTTGCCCAATACACCACTTCGACCCTTACTTCACCTAGACGGGTGGTAGAATGGGCCCGGTTCTACCAATCGGCTGGTCATGCCGAGCCCTGTGCATGTTACTTGTTTTTGCACAATATTGATATTTTCTAGTGCTTGCCATGGGGTCTTGGTCAAATCACTTATAGACCTACAATGTATATATTGATTCTACATAGATAGAAAATGTAATTACCTAGAGTCTTAATGCCCAGAAGGCGATGGCTCATGGGTCAATCTGGTGGATTTATTGATCTTGAATTGATACTTCTGCTGGAGTATATCATCCCAGTATCCTTGGTGCTGCTAGTTGGACACCCACTGGCATATAGCATTGTCTTCCTGATACTCCGTGGTGGGTGGGGAGCTGGGATGATGAACCTTTATTAACTTACCATGATACCTCCAAAACAACTCAAACGTACTTTAGAAGATAGTACATCTTCTGATGATGACACCGTCTCAAAAAACAAATCTGACCATTGGTCTCGATTTTTGGTGATTTCTTCTCCGGATGATGGTCCATTGAAATTGAATCCGTTTGCTCTATCAAAAGCGATTTATGGTATCGCTGGTGATGTTGTGTCAATGAAAAGGATGCGATCTGGCTGTATCTTACTAGAATGTAAATCAGCCTTTCAATCAGCTACACTATTGGCTGTCAAACATCTTGTTTCCGTATCAGTTACTGTGTCACCACACAAAACTCTCAACAGTTCCAAGGGCATTGTCAGAGATAGAGACCGTTGTCTTGCAGACATGTCTGAGGATGAGATAGCTTCTGAACTGAACGACCAGGGTGTAACGTTTGTGAAACGTTTTACAAGCAGGCAGAATGGTCAAACTATTAAGTTGAATACTTATCTGTTTACCTTTTCTGTTCCAGTTCCACCACCATCCATCAAAGCAGGTTACTGTAATATTGGTGTAGACATGTACATACCAAATCCACTTCGGTGTTACTCATGTCAAAAGTTTGGTCATGGTGCCCAATCATGTACCAATAGCAAGAAATGTCACCGTTTTGGAGAACCTGCGCATGACACTTTAGACTGCCCAAACAGCCCTAAATGTGCTAATTGTTCTGGGGACCACGCTGCTTCATCAAAATCCTGCCCAGTCTGGCAACTACAACATCAAATTGTTAAACTGAAGCATGAAAAGAGTATCTCTTTTGCAGAGGCTAAACGTTTGGTAACATCTGCTAACACTCCAACTGCATCTGTATCATACTCTGCAGTAGTTACCCGTCAGCCTACTAAGACTGTTAAATCTGTAGAGTGCCAGACCGATATCACCTGGGTGAAGACTGCGAAATATTCACTACGTGAAACGAAAAAATGTTGCATCTACGCAAACAAAATCACCATCGCGTCAACAATCTCGTTCACCGTCACCTGTAATAGTAAATGCCAGCAAGTCAGTCAACTATTCCAAAAAATCGGATCGAGTACCGAAAGGTCAACGGGATCCGGTACAAATATTTAACAAATATCAACTTCTGGAGGACATGGATGTCACTCCACATCACCGTGTGCGTCACAATAGTCATTCGCCACGGTCCAGATCCCCTGTACTACCACCTAATATAACATGAGTCAGGGTAATACACTTATCCAGTGGAACTGCAGAGGACTTAGAGCCAATTTAAATGAACTACAATTATTAGTACAAGATTTTCAGCCATCAATTTTCTGTCTCCAAGAAACATACCTTAAACAGACAGATACATTTGACTTACGTCAATACAATTCTCATCATTCCTTTTCACCCCCCGGGTGGCAAAGCCAATGGAGGCTCCTCTATCTTAGTGAGGCAGGGCATCATACACAGCCCTGTTCAACTTACTACGAATCTTCAGGCTGTTGCAGTCCGACTAACTTTACACATTGCATTTACTGTATGCTCTTTATATATCCCTCCATCTTCAAACCTCCAGAAATCTGAACTTCAATCTCTATATGACCAGCTCCCTCAGCCCTGCATACTCATGGGGGATTTGAATGGACATAATCCTTTATGGGGAGGTAATGGTATTAATACCAAGGGCAAAGTATTGGAGGATTTCATTCCTGACAATAGTCTTTGTATTTTTAATGATGGTACTCATACATATTTACACCCTGCAACGGGTAGCTATTCTGCCTTGGACCTTACACTCACTGATGCGACCCTTCTACATGAATTTTC